>NC_058132.1:439402062-439580613 GCF_016433145.1 Gracilinanus agilis
CCTCCGGGAACTGATGCAGAGCGAAAGGAGCAGAGCCAGAAGAACTCTGTACACAGAGACTGATATACTGTGGTAAAATTGAATGTAATGGACCTCTGTACCAGCAGCAATACAATGACCCAGGACAATTCTGAGGGATTTATGGTAAAGACGCTACCCACATTCAGAGGAAGGACTGCAGGAGAGGAAACATATAAGAAAAACAACTGCTTGAACGCATGGGTCAGGGTGGACATGATTGAGGGTGTGGACTCGAAACTACCACACCAATGCAACTACCAACAATTTGGAAATTGGTCTCGATCAAGGACACATGACAAAACTAGTGGAAATGTGCATTGGCCATGGGTGGGGGGAGTGCGGGGGGGGGGGTTGAAGGGGAAAGGTGGAGCATGAATCATGTAACCATGTTAAAAATGAATATTAATAAATGTTAAAAATATGATAGATAAGAATAGTAAAGAAATACAAGAAAAAATAATGAAATACTAAGTGAAATGACATAGAATGGAATCAACAAACAAGGCTATTAATATTTTTACAGACTCGAAGTATGGATTTTCGATTGTGCATTCTTCGGGAGAAATTCGGAAGAAAAGAGGGTTCATAACATCTAATGGGAAAGCAATAGCATACAATTACCATAAAAGTTATCTGTCATTCACTGCAGAGCACATCAAAAACTAGTGGGACCAGTATAGCTAGGCAATCACAGAGCTGACATTTCTACGAAATTTGCACCCAGGTATTGACAAAAAGCTGTATTTCACTTAGCCTTAATGGATAAAGATGAACTACTACAAGCTTATTCACAAAAGGAAGTGGAATATTGGCAGAAAAATCTTGGAGCCACTCTAGCGAATGGAGTGTTGATGTTAATCTCTGGTAAACCGTTTTTGCCGAAATTACTGCACCATACTGCATGTGCAGCAGTGCATAGGAAAGGCCACTGTGGAGTTTTAGGAGTGGTAGACACAATTCACAAAAGCTGGATAGCAGTAGGCGTTACAACTGAAGCCAAACAGTGTGTGACTGTTGTATAATATGTCAACAATATAACAAGGCTTTAATTAAGACCAAAGCCTTTGGAGGAAAACCAATAGCATTCACATCATTTGAGTGCCTACAGATAGATTATGTCACGATGCCTAGATGTCAACAATATAGGTACATACTCGTGATAGTGGACAAGTTGACTAAATGGCCAGAAGCATTCCCAGCTAAAAAAAATGATGCAGCTTTTGTAGCAAAGATGCTATTGAGGGAGATAATTCCAAGGTTCTCTATTCCATCAGTAATATCGTCTGACTCTGATAGTCACTTTGCAAATTCTATTTTAAAGCAAATCTACCAGGTGTTAGGGATCAAGGGACACCTATGTTCAATCTATAGACCTCAATCATCTGGAGCTGTGGAACGGACCAATCAGTCTCTTAAATCTGATTGGAAAGCTGTGTACAGAAAGTCATCTTAAATGGCCAGATGTTTTACCTATGGTACTTTTCTATTTGAGAAGTCAACCAAATAGTCAAACCCATTTGTCACCATTTGAACTATTATATGGTCAGCAACCATGGATAGGAAAAGCTCCACGAGACACTAATTACCTATCACATTTAGGGATTGAGTGCAAAATCTATGAGTATGTCAACTTATTGAAAGAGAGATTAGATGAACTACAGAAATTATCTCTAATACAACAAAGAGTTCCAGTTGACTTTAGTCTTCATGATTATCAATCTGGAGATAAAGTATATTTCAGAAACTTCACAAGAAAATCAGTATTACAACCAAAATGGAATTGTCCTCATGAAATTATCTTAGTAAAACCATCCTCTGTAAAGGTTAAGGGAAAAGATGTATGGTATCACTACACCCACCTAAAGAAAGACCTCAGGAAAGCAAAATCCTCATCAAGCAAACAGTCTGAAGTGCAAGAAACAGAGTCTCGTCTAAACATGCAGTCTCAAACACAAGACACAGAATCTGACATAGAGCTAGAACCTCAAAGTAAAAGTTCATACTTGAAAGCAAAGCCTAAAACAAGAAAACACCAAGAAACAGATCAATATCAAGAACATGATACTCAAATCATTGATTTAGATCACACAAATGCCTCATTCATGCATGAAGATCAATAGTTAAGTCTATCAGAAATCAGCAGTGGTAAAGAAAAAGAAACAGAATATTAATTTAAGCATTACATAGTTACATATAAGACAAGTGCAAGCACGAAGTCTCATAAAGAATTTTGTGGCAACACAAAATTTTTCATATAACATCACACAGTCATGCATTGGTTCCTGATCGAGGGATTCTTCAATCAAGTCGACAACAGACAAGATGGGTTTCCAGCAAAGGAGAAGAGAGATGAAATCCCAAAGAGTTCCAGAGTTCCAGAGACGTCAGGACATCAGGACCAGCTCAAGGACAAGAGGAGACATTGCACTAACAGACTGTACAAGGACCTGAACTGTGACAATAGCTGTGACTTGGACATCATCACTGGGAGACTCACAAGGAGAGAAGATCAGGGGATGAAGATTAGGTTTGAATAGGTGCAAGGTTTTCACATTCAGACACTATTCACAAGAGAAATGTACATATAGAATGCATGCAACAGGACTTAAGCTGATTGACAGAGGGATTCTGAAGAAGGTGAGTATAAACCCAAACAGGAAATGTTAGGTCATGAGTCCAACACATAGTCATAATAAAGTCACATCACATGTACATATTGTAAATAAATGTATATAGTTAAAGAAGAAACTACAATGACCCAAATGAGCAAGAGAATTAAGATTCCTTGCAAGGTCTGAAGTAGTCATTTCATTAGAACATCACATGAAAACCTTGTACATATGTACTATTGTTACTAACATGTATAGCATAAGTCTACTAACCTGTAGGGAAAGAGTAGATGTAGGGATGTTCAAATTTTAGCTAGTATAGGGTCAGTGTAAATAGTTATATATGTTCAAATAGCTTTGTTTGAAAGAGTGTTAGGTAGACATTGTGTAGTGTAGGTTAGTTAGAAATTAAACTAATTGACTAACACATTAACTATAGTATAAGAATTACTGACTAGACTAATGTTTCTAACTGTAGATTAGGGAATAGAAATGTTAGAGTTTAATGTGATTTAGGAATATTGTTTCAAGTTCGTATTAGAAATATAGACAGAGTTGTTGCAAATTTTTTATCTTAGGATAAGGAAATAGCATAGATGATTGTTCTTAAATGTTATGATAATGTTCATATGTTATGCTTATGTTCAACTGATGTGTTATGAAATGCTGTATTCAAATCCCACACTTTCCCACAGAAATCTATCCTAAACCCTTGTCATTAGCTTTAGGCTAGTTGGTTAGTTAAGGCATTAGGTAAGGTAGGATTTATTATTTTGGGGGAAGGGATAGTTAATGGGATAGGAACACATAGTTAAGATTAATATAGAATAGAGATCATCCACGGACAAGATCAGCTGGAAATTTACAGGTTGAAATTTCCAAAAACAAAATGGCATTCATGTTATATTGACTCTCTGGGAGCTAGGAGTTCACTCTGTGATTGACAGGTGGATCAGTTGGATGTTGGAATGTTCCCAGAGAGGCATGTGGACAGGAGAGGGCAGTTGGCCCGGGGTTGGGGTGTGGGGTATAAAACCACCCTGGCAGAGGTTCTTGGTTCTTGGTCCTTTCCTTTCCCTGAGACTGGAGATCAGTGGATCCTGGTCTTTTTGAGATTGAGACTTGCAGACTCAACCCTGCAAGCTCCTCCTGTTTGTTCCTGTTCCATCAACAACCTGTACCAGACCACCATCTCTGATTCTACTGCCCCTAGAAATTAGGAATCCATCATCTTAGTTATCTAGGTTTCCCAGGGCCCAGGAGGGATCTGGAAAGTGGGCAGGAGAAGAAGAAGAGGGTGGAAAGGGTGAATATTTCAAACTGGTTAGGCTTATCATCTAGTGAAGAAGAAGCTGAAAGATTATACAGCAGTTTGCCTACTCTGGTGTGGCTCTGGCCAGGTTGTACCAGAGAGAAGCTAATCATCTTAATTCATTCACTTGCCTACAGTTTAGAGATTCATCAGTATCATTTTAAATTAGAATCTCCCAATACCTCCATCCAAACCCATTATCCTCCTTTGTTAAATACAACCAAAGTTTAAAGTACCTTCCTGAAGTGTTTATTCAAAGCTTCTTTGGGAAGGGAGAGACATAGTCAGATTCCAACGTTACCCAGCTAAAGAGCCCATTAAATAATATCAATTAACCCCAAGTGGGTCCTGAAGGGATATCATCCATTGACCTAAAGGATCCCTGCCTGGGCAACTGTTATAAAGGAGAGAGGTGTCATCCTATCCTCTCCCTATATTTCATCTACATCTACATCTAGTAGAGGAGTATCAGGACTTTTATTATAACATGATTTATCCAGTGTCAAAGTCATATTTGAACTCAGATCTTCCTGATTCCAAGCCTACTATTCTATCTATCTTCATCCTTCCTTCTGTGATTTTAGCTGCAATTGTTCTGCATAGGACCCATAATTCCTTTGGTGAAGGTGATTTGATATGATTTGGATAAAGGGACTCATCTGCCATTTTGTTGGTCATATGACATTGAAGTCAATTTCCCTTTAATTTTACTTGTATTTGAGAAGGGAGTTTTTAGTCTAAGTTTTCCCCACTGATTGCCTTATTCATACCAGCCCATCATTCTTGACTGGTAGAAAAATTATGATTAAGTCCTTAGCACATCTTCAGAAACTGGTCTACAGTAAATTCATAGGAAGGACTGGGCCTTCTTTCCCAATTACAGTAGAGTCCTTTGTATTTCAGAATGAGATACACTTGTTTCTAAGTGCAATTTGTACTGAAGAAAGTCTTATGCTGGAGGAATAAACTTAAGAATATGAAAAGAGCCTATTAAAAAGTATATCTTGAGACAAATTTAATACTTCAGTGCCTAACACTAGCTTCATGCAGAGGGTCTACAAATCTTGGAAGAAATGCAATACCTGAATCTCTTTGCTCTTTAACTTTTCTCTTCCAAATCATTAAAAAGACCAGTCTAGGATTGTAGATGCACTCTCTCAGGAATATAATTACACTGACTTCTTGCTTTCAGACAGTGATATGTCATGAAAATGATTTGTAGTAATGATTTTTTGCCTACAAGAAAAACCAGGAAACGTCACAAAGTTTTGAATTTGTTTATGCCTTAGGCTTTTTTTTTCCTGATGACTGAAACATGTGTAAAAGCCCAAGAGTCCTTTAAATTTTTGTCACCTCTACCTCACAAACTCTAGACCATTTTTCTCCAAGAAAAACTATGTAATGATCCTTATTGCAATTGGTTGTTTCCAAAATCTAGGTAGCTTCATTATTCCATATTGGTTGAAGAATTAAAGTCCTAATGTCATGAGGTTAGAGAACATTTTAGCAGGGTATATGTTATTTTTGTATGTAATACATTTAACAAGGCCAACAACAATAAAAAAATAATAGTATTTTCCCTAACATTTTAGAAATATTGAGTCCTACCCTTTAAAACACAAGTTTAATAAACTTTGCATTTTTCCCAGCATAGCACCAGATATCAGGAGCTTAAATCATGTGCATAAAGTTTTGTTAAAGGAATTTTCTTAATCTCTCCCTCTGTTTCCTTAAGAGGCTTTCTAAATAGGATTTCTAAGTAGATTAGAATTTACAGGAGTCAGTGAGCTAGAGCTGAAGATTCCATTACCTGGGCATCAGGCCTGAGGAAAGGAAGTAACTGGCCCTCTGGCAGGAAGTTAGGAGGGAGAGTTGGTCAGTGAGGAGATGAGCAGTGCAGACAGTTGGAGATCTTTTGCCTTTGGGATCTCTAGAGAGGTCTGTCTCTGAGACAAGGATCTGCTGGAGTTGGCTACTGACACTTGGGCTGCCATAGAAAACTGATTGAAGGAGTGAGTGAGTGGTGACTGTTTATTATTTTAGAGAGTTAGGTAGTTAGTGAATAAGTTATAGAGTGGGTAAGATAGGCCTGGTGTGCCAGACAGAAAAACCTGTCCTCATAAGACAGTTAGAAATAGGTTTAGGAAATTTTAGGTAGTTATTAGGAATTTTAGGCGTATTTATAGGGTATAAGATTAATAATCTCTCTTTCCTCTTTTCTATCTTTCTATCTGTACTTCTTTCTCTAACTAAATAAAGTTTCTCTTAAACTACTCTCCCCACTTTGTTGAACTCCTTAATTTAACCCTTAGAGTTTATAATGCATTTTGAGGTGAGAGATATTATATATGTAACCTAAAGTCATGTCAAAAACTTTAATTTGACTTTAAAACACATCATGAGTATAACACTGGCCCTGTGATTACATTAGTCTAGCAACTCCCTGGATGAGGAAACCCTCTCTTCTAATGAAATTTGGAATCTAAAACTTTTAGGGTTAGAGAACTGCCCAGAACACTAAAAGATTAAGTATGCCCAGGGGTTTATGTAGTTGGTATTTATCCAAAGCTAGACTCAAATTCAGGTCCTTCTCACTCCAAAGTTCCCATTTTTTTCCAGCTATAAAATATGGCCTGTCATATATATAATCAGTATAAAATATTTTAATTTATAGGAATCCAGATATGTGTTTCATTAAATTGGCAATTCTGTTCATTTCTTCTCTCTCCCTTATTTTTTTTTTTACTCTTAATTTCTGTCTTAGAATCCATACCCTGTTTTGTTCCAAGGCAGAAGAGTAGAAGGGCCTAGACAATGGGAATTCCAAAACTTGCTACACACAGCTAGGAAATATCTGAGGCCAGATTTAAACTAAGGACCTCTTACCTCTATGCATGGGTCTTATTTCTCCCTTATTTTTGACTAATATTTTGGAAAATCATTTGAACAAAATCTCATTGAAGATAAAACTTCTTTTATGACTAAATCATGCATTTAAGATACATACTCATGAAGTCTGAAGCTGTTAAGGAAGAAGCACATGATATAATCAATTGACTTTATGAGAGAAAGCCCCAAAATATTAATATTCACTTAAAAAGATTCATACTTCACTAAAGAACAAAGACTTATAGTTCAAATATAGTTATGGTACTTAACAAATTTTTGCTGGAACTGCAAAGTAATAGTTCATTCTGGCAGTTTTCTTGAAAAGGTGGCAAAAATAATCGTGGTGTGACCCAATAACATCATGAATGGAAATGTACCCTAAAAGTATTATTTTTATAAGGAAAATGCTTAATCACTGAAACAAAACTTACCTTAATAAGAAATTTAATTTCATTATAAATCTAATGTTTTTCAAATATGATTAAACATTTACTATATACAAAATAATTATACACACAGACACACCCATCCTTCACGTGCAAAAACTTAGGCTATAAGGATATCTTGAGTTAGGTTAAATTTATTTGTATAATATATTGATATCATATGTAAAATCACAAGAACCAAATGGTAGAACACACCTTAGTACATATCTATCTCTAATTTTATTTTGTATGTAATAAAATCAAGTCCCAGAAAGGTTAAAGAAGAGAAAAAAACCTGAAGAATCAGAAAGAACTTAGAATTCTGACTTTTCTGCTTCCTACTTTTGGTTGCCTTTATCAAATCACTCATATGCCTGGACTCTAGTTTCCTCTTTTTGTTAAAATGAATAAAATTAGGAAATTGGACTATATTTCATTAACATCATCAAATCCTAAGACTAAAGCAGGAAGAAATCCTATAACCCAGATAGCTTAATTCCTCTCATTTTGAAGATGATGAAACAGGGATGCAAAGATTGTAAATAGCTTGGGCAAAATAGTATGGCTAGCAAGTATCATAGATGGGATTGGAACCTAGTCCTGTGACTCAAAAAAAGTTTCTTTCTAGCTCTAAAATCTATCATCTTGAATGACATGAATACCAGATGAAGATATAATGTATTTTCTTTTATTACATAAATACTGTCAAATACACAATCAACTTAGACATCCTCTGTGATTCAAACCCTAGAGTTGAATCACCAGTTTATGTAAACTGATAGTGAATGTCTTTTGTGACCACTAGATAGTGCTCTTGTTCTTGGTAGCTTGTAAATCTATAGCCTCTATTCCTTTAAAAAGTAATTCAAGAAATGCATCTTTTCTTAACCAATCAATTCTAATAGTGAGGAATACAATTTTATTTGTCCACCGAAGCCAAGACATGGATGCCTCATCATGGCATGAAAAATTCATTGAGTTCTTTGGAGCCAATGTCAATGAAGAACAGGTTCATACAGGTCACAGGATCATTGATTTCAATACAGAGGGACTTTAGAAGTCATAGATACCAGACTCTTAATCTACAAAAATGTTCAAGGACAAGTTGGTCTAAATCCTATCTCAAATGCTGAATGCCTATGGATAAGAAACTTGACATTTCTAAACTTGAGTTTTTTTTATCTGTAACATTTGGATAATTATACCTTTAATTTCTAATATCAAATAGTCATCTCTATCAGGATTTAATTTAAAATTCTCTTTTTATAGGTGAGGAAACTAAGGTCAAAAGGTACCTAGTAGTCAAAATCAAAGTTTTAGTGAGAGCCAGATTCTGTGCTTTTTCTCCTGCACCAATATGGGCTATAGGAGTTGGATCTGAATTTAAATCCTAAATGAAGTCGTGTAACATCTTCAGGCCTCAACTTTGTCATTTATAAAATGAGGTTAGATTAAATATCCAATAAAGTCCTTCTCAGCTTTAAATCTCAATCTAGGATTACTATGATAATTAACAAAAGCATGGTAATGAAAATAAGTAGAGAGTAGAGTGTATTTAAGGGAGAAATATGTTTTGAATCTATGAGGAATGGGGCAGGTGTAGGGTTTGTGGTATTTACTCCTGTATCTCTTCAGCTAATGATGGTGCATAAGAGTATTCCATTGCCTCTTTTGACCTGGATTAATGATTTGTGCTGCTCCAGAATCCATGTAGCATGAACCAGAAGGAAATAAGTAACAAGAATTATGATCAGATATAGCTTAACATGGGCTATCTGAATTGTACTTCCGCTGCATTACCCTTTATAAAGTCAACAATATAGCTAACCTGGCTTATTTAATATTCCTTGAACTCTGCTGACTATTTCCTTTATGCCATTGCAGAGGAGAAAATGGAATAGAAATGTACTCTTTTCTAATGTTTATCTCAGAATTTTTTTAGCTTACAACCTTTGGAAATATTTTCCTTCTTTCCCTACTCTCTCCCTCCTCAAGTGACCTTGTATTATCTTATCTATTTGCATACTCTATTTTCTAGTAGAACTTAAATTCATTCCTTGAGGGAAGAAACATTATCTTGGGAAGTGTCTTATACTCTCAGCTCCATGCTCATTTTCTTCCAGAAAGAAGGTGCTGAATAATAACTGAATTGAATCACATTGTACCAAGCAAGTTTACTTCCAACTTCCTTTCACTAAATATTGGGAGTTCAAAGGTGGATACATGTAATATTGAAAAGGTTTTCAGTATATCTTGGAAATGGATTCTATGTCTATTGTCCCAAAATGAGCCAAGAGAAATTACGAGAAACTTATAGAAAGGAACAAAGATAAAACAACTCAGGAAATTCAATCTACTAAAGATTGTTACCAGAATTAGTAGAAGAAAATCTAGTGGATCTTTCAAGATATTGAAGAAAGTAATATTGAGAGGTTCTGGGTGAAGATGGCGGCAGAGTAAAAAGCAGCTGCCTGACCTCTCCTAACCTACACATATAGGACTCCTCAAGAAGACATAAAAACAAATCCAGAGGAAAGAAGGGACCCCACAACAGGGCACAGCATCGAAGTTATGTGGAATCGGGGCATTTCCATGCTATAAAGGGGTGAAACAGCTCTCACAAAAACACATGCTGAGCAACCCCCTCCCCCACCCCACACAACCTACAGCTCCAAAGCCAGCGCATGAGTCAGAGCAAGTTTGGGGCACCCATTAAGTCATTGGCAGCTCACCAGGGCTTGTTCCTGAGAGCAGCAAGAATTAAGACCCCCCAAGAGGCTAAAGAACTCACGGACTCTGAACATCGACCCTGAGCCCAGGCACAGGCGAAGGGGCTGACACAGGTCCAGGCTAAGGCACAGACTAAGGCTCAGACTAAGCTGAAGACTAAGGTGCGGATGAAGAGGCTGATTATGAGTGCAGGAATCGACCTAGAGTGGGGACCCAGTGCAGAGAGGTGCTTGACCGTGGAAGCAGCTTCCTGAGACTGTTAAAGGAGCTTCAGGCAGAAGAAAGAGCAAGGAGACCACCAGGAGCCTTGTCCCAGAACAACTAGACTTGAGATCTCAGGAGTCTAAAGAGCGCAGACAGATCCTGGGCAAGAGCATAAAGCTGAGAGGGAACTCAGCTTACAATGGCAAGCCAGAATCATCAGGAAAACCAGAAGAGAAAGATGAAGAAGAAAAAACCTTTAACACTTGACAACTTTTACACAGAAAAAATACAGACAACAGAGGAAACAGCAGAGGAGAACAAACAATCCAAACCTTCCCAAAACAATGAAAACAGGTCACAAGGTCTTGAAGAGTTCAAATCTGAGATCATGAGAAAGAAGGAAGAGATCTAGCAAGAAAATAACAATTTAAAAGGCAGAATTTCACAATTGGAAAGTGAGGTAAGTAAATCAGAGACCAGAAATGACCAGATTGAAAAGGAAAACCAAAAGATTGTAGCCTAAAACCAGTCTTTAAAGGCTAGAATTGGGCAATTAGAAAAAGATGCCCCCAAATCAAAAGAATTAATAAGCAAATTGGAGACCAAAAACAAACAGCTAGAAAACAGGTCAGACCAAAATGAAAAGGAAAAATCAAAAACTTATAGCAGAAAACCAGTCTGTAAAGACAAGAATTGGGCAAGTAGAAGCCAATGATCTATCAAGACAACAAGAACAAATAAAACAAAGTCAAAAGACAGATAAAATTGAAGGAAACATGAAATATCTCAATGAGAAATTGACAGATCAAGAATACAGGTCTAGAAGAGACAATCTGAAAATCATTGGTCTTCCTGAAAAAGCAGAAATTAATAGAAATTTGAAATCCATACTAAAAGAAATTATTTAGCAAAATTGCCCTGAAGTTCTACAACAAGAGGGCAATATAGACATTGAAAGGATCAATAGATCACCCTCTACACTAGTCCCTGAAAAGACAATCCCCAGGAATATAATAGCCAAATTCAAGAGCTTCCAAGTAAAAGAAAAAAATTTTACAAGAAGCCAGAAAGAGACAATTCAGATATCAAGGAGCACCAATCAGGATCACACAGGGTCTGGCAGCCTCCACACTAAAAGACAGCAAGGCTTGGAATATGATATTTAGAAAGGCAAGAGAACTGGGTTTACAACCAAGGATCACATACCCATCAAAACTGACTATATTCTTCCAGGGGAAAGTTTGGGCATTCAACGAGATAGAAAATTTCCAAACATTTGCACAGAAAAGAGCAGGACTAAATGGAAAGTTTGATATCCAACCACAAAAATCAAGAGAAACATGAAAAGGTAAATAAGAAACAGAAGGGAAAGTAAGAAAATTCATATTTTTAAATTTGCCTCTTTAAGGGCTTCAATAAGATATTGGAACTCCTATGTGGAGAAATGTTATGTATAATTCTCTGTAGTAAACTCTGTTCACCATTATAGCATTCATTATGATAATAATTAGAAGAATTATTGATAAGGAGAGGTTGGAATACTAAATGGGCTAAGATGATATGGGTGGGAGGGAAAGAGGGGGATGAATAGTGGAGGACACCAAGAGAATCTTGAAGGAATAAGAAAAATAGGATATTCTATTACACACAAAGAGGGCATGGGAAGGGGAAGGGATGAATACTATTATAAGAAGGAGAGGAAGAAAGCATTAAGAAGTAATATTTAAATCTTACTCTCAGTGTAATTAACACTGAGAGGGAAGAGTAGCTATATACATTGGGATATAAAACTCTATCTAACCATACTGAGAAAGTCAGAACAGATAAACCAAGGGGAGCAGGGGAGTGGGGAGGTCAAAAAAGGGAGGGGAGAAGAAGGGGGAAGGAATTCATTAGGCCTTAAAAATAAAAAGAGGGGAATAATAAGGGAGGGGATAAAAAGGGAAGTAAATCAAGGGAGGGTACAATGGTTACTGGCTTAAAGCAAAACACTCATTTAAAAGGAAATAGTGTAAGGAGAAGGGATAGAACTAGGGGAGGACAGAAAAATGTCAGCAAATCCACAACTGATAATTATAACTCTGAATGTGAATGGGATGAACTCACCCATTAAATAGAAGGAAATAGCAGAGTGGATTAGAAACCAAAATCCTACCATATGTTGTCTACAAGAAACACATATGAGGAGGGTGGACATACGCAAATTTAAAATAAAGGGCTTCAGCAAAATCTTTTGGGCTTCAAATGAGAAAAAAAGGCAGGAGTAGAGATCATGATTTCTGATAAAGCCAAAGTAAAAACAGATATGATTAAAAAAGACAGGGAAGGTCATTACATCCTGATAAAAGGCAGTATAGACAATGAGGAAATAACATTGCTCAATATGGATGCACCAAATGGCACAGCATCCACATTTGTAAAGGAGAAACTGGTGGTGCCCAAGAAGGAAATAGATAGTAAAACCATACTAGTGGGAGATCTAAATATTCCTCTGTCAGATCTAGATAAATCAAACCAGAAAATAAATAAGAAAGAGGTAAGAGAGGTGAATGAAGCCCTAGAAAAATTAGATTTAATAGATATGTGGAGAAAAATAAATAGGAACAAAAAGGAATACACCTTCTTTTCAGGTGCACATGGTACATTCACAAAGATTGACCATGTAATAGGACATAGAATCATTACAAACAAATGCAAAAGAGCAGAAATAATAAATATAACTTTCTCAAATCATAATGCAATAAAAATAATAATTAGTAAGGGCACCTGGACAGGCAAATCAAAAATTAATTGGAAATTAAATAATATGATTCTCCAAAACCAGCTAGTCAAAGAAGAAATCATAGAAACAATCAACAATTTCATTGAAGAAAATGACAATGATGAGACATCCTTCCAAACTCTGTGGAATGCAGCCAAGGCAATACTCAGGGGGAAATGTATATCCCTGAGTGCATATATTAACAAATTAGGGAGGGCAGAGATTAATGAATTGGGGATGCAACTCAAAAAACTAGAAAGCGAGCAAATTAAAAATCCCCAGATGAAAACTAAATTAGAAATACTAAAAATCAAGGGAGAAATTAATAAAATAGAAAGTAAAAGAACTATAGAATTAATAAATAAGAATAGAAGCCGGTATTTTGAAAAAACAGATAAAATAGACAAAGTACAGGTCAATCTAATAAAAAATAGGAAAGAAGAAAACCAAATTGACAGTATCAAAGATGAAAAGGGAGACCTCACCTCTAATGAAGAGGAAATTAAGGCAATCACTAAAAACTATTTTGCCCAATTATATGGCAATAAATATAGCAATCTTAGAGATATGGATGAATATTTACAAAAATATCAATTGGCTAGATTAACAGCAGAAGAAATAGAATACCTAAATAATCCCATATCAGAAAAAGAAATTGAACAAGCCATCAAAGAACTCCCTAAGAAAAAATCTCCAGGGCCTGATGGATTCACAAGTGAATTCTATCAGACATTCAAAGAACAACTAATCACAATACTACACAAATTATTTGATATAATAAGCAAAGAAGGAGTCCTACCAAATTCCTTTTATGACACAAATATGTTACTGATTCCAAAGCTAGGTAGATCAAAGCCAGAGAAAGAAAACTACAGACCAATCTCCCTAATGAACATAGATGCAAAAATCTTAAATAGAATACTAGCAAAGAGACTCGAGCAAGTGATCAAGAGGATCATCCACCATGATCAGGTGGGATTTATACTAGGAATGCAAGGATGGTTCAACATTAAGAAAACCATCCATATTATTGACCATATCAACAATCTAACAAACAAAAATCACATGATTATCTCAATAGATGCTGAAAAAGCCTTTGACAAAATACAGCATCCATTCCTATTGAAAACACTGGAAATTATAGGAATAGGAGGACCTTTCCTAAAAATAATAAACAGTATATACCTAAAACCATCAAAAAGCATCATATGCAACGGTGATAAATTAGAAGCCTTTCCAATAAGATCAGGAATGAAACAAGAATGCCCATTATCTCCTCTATTATTCAACATTGTATTAGAAACACTAGCACTAGCAATTAGAGAAGAAAAAGAAATAGAGGTTATTAAAATAGGCAATGAGGACACTAAGCTATCACACTTTGCAGATGATATGATGGTTGTAGTGCAGAGAGAGGAGGGTGATGACAGTTTCTTCAAGCTTTGGCTGAGTTCTGAAATCAGTTAGGAGGTTAGAATCTTGAAGGAGAGAGAGTGAGACCAGCTGAGCTGCTTCCTTCAAGATTCTAAATTCCTAACTGATTTCAGAACTCAGCCAAAGCTTGGAAAAACTGTCATGACCACCCTCTCTCTGCACTACATGGTCTACTTAAAAATCCTAGAGAATCAACTAAGAAGCTTGTAGAAATAATCTACAACTTTTGCAAAGTTGCAGGATACAAAATAAATGCACATAAATCATCAGCATTTCTATATATTTCCAATACATCACAGCAGCAAGAGGTAGAAAGAGAAACGCCATTTAAAATCACCCTAGATAATATAAAATACTTAGGAATCTATCTACCAAAAGAAACACAGGAATTATACGAAAACAACTACAAAACACTTTCCAAACAATTAAAACTAGATCTAAACAATTGGAAAAACATTGATTGCTCATGGGTAGGATGAGCTAACATAATAAAAATGACCATTCTACCCAAATTAATTTACCTATTTAGGGCCATACCTGTCAAACTACTAAAAAACTTTTTCACTGAATTAGGAAAAACTATAACAAAGTTCATTTGGAATAACAAAAGATCAAGAATATCAAGGAAAATAATGAAAAAAAAAACATGAAGGAAGGGGGCCTAGCAGTACCAGATATTAAATTACAATAAAGCAGCAGTCATCAAAACAGTATGGTACTGGCTAAGAGACAGAAGGGAGGATCAGTGGAAAAGACTTGGGGTAAGTGATGTCAGCAAGACAGTGTATGATAAACACAAAGAGCCCAATTTTTGGGACAAAAATCCACTATTTGACAAAAACTGTTGGGAGATTTGGAAAACAATATGGGAGAGATTAGGTTTAGATCAACATCTCACACCCTACACCAAGATAAATTCAGAATGGGTGAATGACTTGAATATAAAGAGGGAAACTATAAATAAGTTAAGTGAACACAGAATAGTATACTTGTCAGATCTCTGGGAAAGGAAAGATTTTAAAACCAAGCAAGAATTAGAGAAAATCACAAAATGTAAAATAAATGGTTTTGATTATATCAAACTAAAAAGCTTTTGTACAAACCAAAACAATGTAGCCAAGATCAGAAGGGAAACAACAAATTTGGAAAAAATCTTTATAACAAAAAACTCTGACAAGGGTCTAATTACTCAAATATACAAGGAGTTAAATCAATCATATAAAAAATCAAGCCATTCCCCAATTGATAAATGGGGAAGAGACATGAATAAGCAATTTTCAGATAAAGAAATCAAAACTATCAATAAGCACATGAGAAAGTGTTCTAAATCTCTAATAATTAGAGAAATGCAAATCAAAACAACTCTGAGGTATCACCTCACACCTAGCAGAATGGTTAAAATGAAAAGAAGGGGACAATAATGAATGTTGGAGGGGATGTGGCCAAATTGGAACATTAATGTGTTGCTGGTGGAGTTGTGAACTGATCCAACCATTCTGGATGGCAATTTGGAACTATCTTCAAAGGGTTATAAAAGAATGCCTACACTTTGATCCAGCCATACCCCTGTTGGGTTTTTACCCCAAAGAGATCATAGATAAACAGACTTGTAAGAAAATATTTATAGCTGAGCTTTTTGTGGTGGCAAAGAACTGGAAAAGGAGGGTATGCCCTTCAATTGGGGAATGGCTGAACAAATTGTGGTATATGCTAGTGATGGAATACTATTGTGCTAAAAGGAATAATAAACTGGAGGAATTCCATGTGAACTGGAAAGACCTCCAGAAATTGATGCAGAGTCAAAGGAGCAGAGCCAGAAGAACATTGTACACAGAGACTGATATACTGTGGCAAAATAGAATGTAATGGACTTCTGTACTAGCAGCAATGCAATGATCCAGGACAATTCTGAGGGACTTATGGTAAAGAACGCTACCCACATTCAGAGGAAGAACTGCAGGAGAGGAAACACAGAAGAAAATCAACTGCTTGAATGCATGGGTTGATGAGTACATGATTAGGGATCGAAACTACCACACCAATGCAACTATCAACAATTTGGAAATAGGTCTTGATTAATGACACATGTTAAAACCATTGGTAATGCATATCAGTCAGGGGAGTGGGGGAGGTCGGGGGTTGAAGGGGAAAGTAAGAGCATAAATTATGTAACCATGTTAACTTTTCTAAAATATAAATATTAGTAAATGATAAAAAAGAAAGTAGTATTGAGAGGAATGTGTTACTCAGCCATTCTGGTTTGTCCTCATGAAAATGGGTACTCATTGAAGTAGTTGGAATGAGGCTCTCTATATGAATATGAAATATTTTTAAATGAGAGCAAATGGCAGCAAATGATTCTTTGAACAAGTGACTGTGTACTACTAAGCCAGTATTCATACCAGAAGGAAAAATGAGAAAACCAACACATAAGACTTAGTTTTCAAAACAAAGTTACTAGAGGATATTGCTTATACCTGGGTGGGGGATGTGAGAGAGCAGTGCTATAGTCCTCCAAATTGGCATCAAGATTGTGGTAATGATGTGGACAGTCTCTCTAAGATGACTTCCTTTTGTTTAGGAAAAACCTCAATTTCTGATTTATATTAGAGATTCTCCTTCCTTTCTAGGAATTTCTGACTGTTGATTGCTAGAGAACAATATATTACATATTATATCTGCTTCCATATCTGTTTGGGTATCTTGAGTAAATTAATTGATTGAAAGTGATGAATAGATAGTGCATTTGTTAAACACCGTTTCACAAACTTTACTAAATTCTGTGAATATAAACACAGGCAAGCAAGGCATTCCTTGTGCTCAAAGAATTTACATTTTTTGGCAGGGTAAGACAGTACATAAAATAAAGCTTTGTTTTATTGGAGTATCTTGAAGTTATATAGGAATTCACCTGGTGGATTGGCCTCAGCAAGATAAGGCAAAATCTAGCTTATCAGAGTGCATCAAAAGATGTGGAGGGTCCAGGTCACTGGTAGAGAAGTAATGATGGTAGGGTTAAAAGCATGGCATGGGATAGTTCTAGAAAATAATAATATGGGGTTGGATTTTTTTTCCTTATTAACTCAAGGATGACTAACAAGGGGATTATGGAAGATCTTATCTATGATTCCAAATTGTATGAACCCTTTGGGCCTAGAATGGTATTTATCTATAAATTATATTTATAACAAAAGGGAGATTTCCTTAGCTGATTTCAAAGGTGATTGCTAGTAAATATTAAAATTGCATGGGTTTATATGAGAGTAGATAGTTGGGAATTTCTTAGGGAGTTCAAGATAGGGTTGGAGCATTCTTTCTGTGAGAATCAAACGTAGTTATTACATTTTCCCTTGGAATTTTACATGGATATACTAACAAGATTTAGGGGAAGCAGGACAGTCAGGGAGAATAGGAAAAAACTTCCAAAACACTAAAATACTAACAAAGAGAGAAATCCTTTCATTAAGTATATGGGTATATATGAATATGTGTAGACATTTATCTGTTATAATAAACAATCCATAATTTAATTTACATTCCCCAGAGGAAATTTAACACTTGTAGCTTCAAAATTCAATGAAGAAAATCTATTCTTATACGCATCATGAGAAAGGGTCACAGAAACTATAAAACAGACACTAGAAAAATGCATCATAGTAGTCATAATTGAATATAACCCACAAAACTATTCTTCTGCAAAAATAATTCATTTTGTTTATCCATCATTAGTTCATAAAAAATACCAATCTGGTTTTCTGATTTGGAAATTGTGAATATTAATTCCTTTTTTTCTTAAAACATTTTTTTTATTTAGAACAGTTTTCCATGGTTGATTCCCCCTGTCCTACTCTTTCCTACCCCCCAAGCTGACAAACAGTTCCACTGAGTTATACATGTATCACTGTTCAAAGCCTATTTCCATGTCATTCATATTTGGAGTAGAGTGATCTTTTAACATCAAAACCCTAATCATATCCCTATCAAACTACATGATCAATCATATGTTTTTTTTTCTGCATTTCTGTTTCCACAGTTTTTTCTCTGGATGTGGATAGCATTCTTTCTCTTAAGTTCCTCTGGATTGTCCTGGGTCATTGCATTGCTGCTAGTAGAAAAATCTATTACATTCAATTGTGCCACAGTATATCAGTCTCTGTGTACAATGTTCTCCTGGTTCTGCTCCTTTCACTCTGAATCAGTTCCTGGAGATATTTCCAGTTCACATGGAATTCTTCCAGTTCATCCTTCCTTTCAGCACAATAATATTCCATCACCATCATATACCACAATTTATTCAGCCAATTGATGGACACCCTCTCATTTTCCAATTTTTGCCACCACAAAAGTGCCCCTATAAATATTTTTGTACAAGTTTTTTTCCTAATTATCTCTTTGGGGTACAAACCCAACAGTGGTATGGCTAGGTCAAAAGGTAGGCATTCTTTTAAAGCCCTTTGTGCACAGTTCCAAATTGCCCTTCAGAATGTTTGGCAATTCACAACTCCATACCTTCTAATTTCTAAAGATAACAAATTAATTGTATGAATTATCATTTGAACAAATAACCATACACAACTTCTTAAAATAAGTATAGCAACGAGAATAGTGCAGAAAACTTTACAAATCTCATTCTTTATCAAATTAATAAATGTAATTAGAATTACTAAAGCATTTAGATTTTACTATTCATCTCTATGGAGTAAACTTTACTGATGTTTTTAAATAAGTCCCATGAGACATTTTATAACTGCACATATAGATACGTAAGGTACCCTCAAAGACTATACTTTTTTCCCCAACTCCTACTAACAGATTGGGTCCACAGTGTCTACTCTGTATTCAGGGTATTTGGTGAGTCTGAACCTTTAAAATAAAAAATCAGGGGACCACCAATACACTTACCTTTAATAATCTATCAAAGGATTAAATTAGCTCACAGCAAAAACATTTACTGAGGGTATCATGTGAACAATAGGTATAAAATATTCCTTCTGTACCCAGGTAATACTGATTCCAAGTACATCAAAGCTTATCTAGTATCCTACTCTGGCCCTTTAAGAAGAATGATACTTTTCTGAATTTTTATGTGACACAGGAACAGGTCGTTGGACATTTCAGTAGTGCAAGCAGCCTATAGTGGCTGTATGCTATCTTACTGAAGTCCATCGGTAGAGAAGTGGTTATTTTAATAATCATTGAGTCAGTATAATATACAATTTGCCACTGGCAGTGCTATATTCTTATCATCATTTTGATCTCATCAAGATCTGCTTGTCATATATTAAAAGAGATCCCCTCTCACCTCAAATCCTGTATTATAAAATGTAGATGGCCTGCTGTTTGGGGAGAAAAAAACAAACAAATCTGTTGTCCAGATTTAAAAAACTGATCTAAGATATAATATGGCACATAGTTTAGGATCAATGACAGAGATTGGTTCTCTGATTTCATTCTTAGAGGAAACTCCAAGATGAGTAAATTTCTTTTTAATAATGCAAATCAGTACCTTCATTTCAACTAAATAGTATTAGAAAGTTGTCAAGAATATTGAGAGGTTAATATATATGCTCCAAGATACATAGCAAGTATATGCCAGAGGCAGTGCAGAACTTGAACCCAGATCTTCAAGGTTCAAAGTAAAATTCTCTATCCACTATACCATACTGTCTCTAGCACATGACTTCAAAATTCCTGAGAGAGAGAGAGGAGCAGAAGGAGGAGGAGCAGGAGTAGCAGGAGGAGGAGAAAAAAGGACAGAGAAGGGAAAAAATCTGACTTCAGCTGGAATATTTCTTTCTTGGCTCTATATCCATTCCCCCTTTCCACTTTTCTCAGAAAACAGATGATCTATGACTACATTGTTCACTATGCAAAATAAGTAGAGGGGAAACAATCTCCCACCATCTTCCAACTTTATCTTTCTGAGCATTCCAAAATTTCCAGGATTGTGGAAAGATTAGAAGAAGGAATTATGTCAGATTAAGTATTCAAAAGCTTCTAGCTTTTCCCTCTCACAACCTCTGGATTTTACATTCAATTTGTTCTAATTTGTGAAATCAATCCTTGCATTCTAGTCATTTTACTTAATTTTTTTTATTTTAATAACAAATTTTCACATACATTTTACAAAGTTATATGATCCAAATTGTCTCCCTCCTTCTGCCCCCCCCCCCTTTCAGATCTGGAAAACATCTCAGTTTCAATTATACATGTATTATTGTGTAAAACATATTTTCATATTATTCACTTTTGCAAGTGAATAAACTTATAAAACCCAAACCCCAATATATGTACCCAAATAAACAAGTGATAAATCATATGCCTTCATTTGCATTCCTACTCCAATAGTTCTTTCTCTGAAGGTGGATAGCATTCTTTTTCATAAATCCTTCAGAATTGTTCTTGATTATTTCACAATTTTGCTATTACTGTATACAATGTTTTCCTCATTCTGCTCATTTCACTCTGCATCAGTTCATGCACGTCTTTCCAGCTCTTTCTGAAATCATCCTGTTCATCAGTTCTTATAGCACAATAATATTTCATCACCATCATACGCCACAATTTGTTCAGCTGTTTCCCAAATGAGGGACAACCTTTAGTTTTCAATTCTTTGCCACCACAAAAAGAGCAGCTATAAATATTTTTGTACAAGCAGGTCCATTCCCATTTTTAAAAATCTCTTTGGAATACAGACCAGGTAGTGGCATTACTCTATCAAAAGGTATGCGCTGTTTTATAAACCTTTGGGCATAGATTCAAATCCTACATCCTAATCAAAGGAAGGAAGAGGAAATCCTCATCTCCAGCTCCTATCCCACGATTTCCTAGTTCTCTCTCTCAAAAGCAACAAACCCTCTCTGTCCTCAAACTCAGTGTGTCCAGAACAGAAATCATTTCCCTCTTCTGGTTGAAAGTATGACTAATCCTTCCAATAATATAGGCTCATGAACTCAGTTAGGTTTGGATCTTCTCTCTTTCACCCTCTAGATGCCATCTTTGTGATCATATTAATTATATCCTGCAACAACTTTTAAAACATTGACCCTCACTCTCCATTAACAGGGCCTCTATATTGAATCAAACCTATTCAAATATTATTTATATTAGCATATGCATTACTAGGGTAGGGGGGAATCAAGCCTTTGGTCCCAGACCACTGAAATTTAGAGGGTGCTAAAAACACATCATAAGGTAGAAGTAATTGAGTATAATATCTAAGTAATAAAAGTAATTAGCTCAAGTGAACTCCATTCCAATTGGCCCCATCCTTTTCTCAAGACATCAGTTTTCCCAAGAGCAGTTTCATATTGTCTTAGTTTTCTATTTTCTACCTGGTATGGAGGTATCTAGAACCTCTTCTTTATTTTTCTAGGAATGTTTTATATATTGAAATCTGAATTCTCTTTCTATAGTCTCTCTTCTCCCCCACTAAACCCATATCAGTTTTATCTTTAACCTTTGGAACTCTTTGTGTTTCAGGCCAAAGCATTTTTACATTCTTTTGAATGACCTTCTAATTGGGGTTCCTATTTCTAATATCTTCATCTCTTCAATTGGTTTTCTATGTAATTTTCAAAATAATCTTCCTATGATACTTCTGTCATGAGACTACCCTACTAAAAACTCCTCAGTAGTTCTTATTGCCTCCAGGTTAAAATACAAATCCTTCAGCCTGGCATTTAAAGCCATTCATAGTTTACTTTTAATTAAATTTCTACACTTACTTGATATTTTCCCTTTCCTACACTCCATCTTTCAATCAAACTGAGTGTTAGTTCTTCTCTGAGCTTACTTCTAGCTTTCATTTCTTTGCCTTCATATTCATAGAATGCTTGCAATTTACTATGTCCTCATTTCTGCCTTTCAAAATATTATCTTAAAGGTTCAGATTAGGTGTCAAAAGTCATGTGAATCCTTTACTAATTCTCTCTCCCCTCAAGCTGCTTATGGTCTGAGGATATTGTAACACACGAATCAGTATTACATAGTATAAAATATTTTGTAATTAATTGCCAAATTATAAATTATCTATAGTAAATTTTATAATATTTTGTAGAAAGGAAAGATTAATAGAGGCTAGAATAATTTACCAAGACAAAATGAGGAAAGTGAAACCTAAGTTATACCTTGAGGTATAAGTAAGATTTGAATAGGTGCAGGACCCTCCTACACTCTTCTGACTAGAGTAGAAGATTGTGGGGCATAGTTATTAGGCCTCATCTCTGCTGGATTCCACAGAGTGTCCAGGAGGAACATGGTGACTGTATTCGCCATGCAGATTTTGTCTTCTTGTTTTCTTGCCAGCCTGGTCACTGATCCACAAGTTGGATAATTAAATTCATCGATTGCTATGGTAACCTGGGGGGCTGGGCGGGACTCGACAACTCCTAGACCCGATCTCTTCACTGGAAATGAGCCAAGTTTCCAACACACAAGCCAACACTTGCCCCATGAGGGACCTGCTCAGGTTTCAAACCTATACAGGAAAGGGAACAAGGCTAGAGAGCGGTCATAGCTGAAGGGATGCAAAATGAGCCTCTGAATCTGCGACAAATTAGGTTGGCTTATTACCAGCAGATAACATAATGATTGTGAAGGATGCTAATAAGCTTCACTGCAAATAAAGTATGTACCTCAATATACCAGGACTCACATCATCTGGTCTACTATGGGATTCAAAATAAAAATGCTTAGATGTGTGGTGTCATTCAGACCAGCAGTAGTTTTAGACATATTTAGACAGGTGGGCATGTGTAATCATGAAGCCATGAAAGGAAGCAGTTAAATTAAATTGGGGGTGTGAGGTAGCATATTTCTGGTGGAAAGAGAACCTGCTGCAGAATAACTCTTCACAGTGTAATTGAGCTTTTCACCAATGCCAAGTTTCCCTAAATCTTCCCAATTGTAGATCCTAGGGGAGCATGCTGATGAAGAAGTAGAACAACAAAAGGGATTTACCCCTTTTAGAAAAAGAAAAGTGTTCATTCAACTAATTATAAAGTTGCAAGTAAAACTTCCCCGTTTAATGGGGGTAGAGAGGAATCCCCATATCTGAATATAGTATGTACTGGAATGCTTGAAGGAACTGAGAATAACTCCTTTTCTATGCAGAGAATGTTCTTAAAAGTTTTCCATCTATCTTGCAATGTAGACATCTGCTAAAATCCTTGCAATTTTTTCTAATGCAATAAACATTTATTAAAACCTTACCATGTGCCTACGTGCAAGATACTGCTGTACCTGCTGTGGATACAAAGGAAAAATGCTCTCAAGGAACTTTTATTTGACTGGGGCAAAATAATATGGATATATGCAAAAATATAAACTGTAATAAAAAAAATCTCAAGAAGAAAAAAAATGAAAATGACCTAGAGGATTCAGGAAAGGCTTTGTATAAGAAGTGGTACAGATTGAATAATATTTTAAACAATTAAGGATTCTACCAGAGAGTGGTAAGTAAGGTATATACTACATATAGTAAACAATTTTTACAAAGGGTATGGAAGATGGTATTTCATGTACGTTTCTAATACTCTAACAAGTTGGTAATAAATACCTGCTATTTGTATCTCAAAACTAAATAATGACAAAAGTAAAAATAATAGCTAACTTTTACAGAGCTAACAATAGGGCTTGTAAAGAACTTCATACATATTATTTCATTTGATTCTCACAACATATCTGTGAAATAGATGTTATTGTATCCCCATTTTACAGATGATGAAAAAAGTCTGAAAGAATGTCTTGCTCATAGTTACAAAGATAGCAGTCTGAAAAAGGACTTGAACTCAGTTTTGTCCTGACTTTAGCTGCCTCTAAATAAATACATGATTAACACAGATACAAAAGAATTATTTTTATTACAACTATATAACCCTATATGTATAATTTCATCTTATATCTTCATTTATGCACTACTAATCTCATTTCTTATGTGAATGTGTCAAGAAAGTGAGGATAATACTGAAATGATTCTTTTTAGCAACCAAATAGGAAACATTCTGAATTTTTACATGGAGAAGGTTTTCAGACAGACTCCATTATTGATCCAAATGTCCTTCTCCATGAACATGAGAAGTCAGAACCTGTGGTTTTTGTTTTCTTTCTGTCTCCTTCATTGGGCTACCATTGCACACAGCCCCAGAATGCCTAATGCTATCATTTGTTTTACTTTTGTTTGGCTTCCTGCTGTTGAATGAACAATCATCGTTTACACATTAGCAGCAGTTGTAAAGTCTTCTGACTTTTTCTCTCTTTCAAACTGGCAAATGAGTAGTATTTTCTATTGGTTGCTCTGGCATTTTTGGAGTAGCTGGGACATTCACAGTGCAAACCACTGTTATTCATACTGTTATAATTCCTTTGCAGTTAAGTCATTACTAGCAATCATAGCAGGCTTGTAGTACAATACCTTATTTGGGAATGTCATGTGAGATGCCCAGAGCAATACAAAAAATAAAGGCCAACTTGTCTGGCCAAGGAGGGATTTATAGCAAGCCCCTGGCAGAGTGATCTGTTGGGAAATAGTATGTGTTTCAGTTTAGTGGATCATACAGGCACCAAATGGAGCAGGTGTATTGAGTGCTTCAGAGGAGATACTCTCTATAAAAGATAAATAAAAGTGATAATATGTATACAACATGATTCTTAAATGTATAATCAAAAATGTTTCTCTTCCCACAATATTTATCAAAATTTCAAAAATGTAGGCTCCACTCTAAAATTCCTCTTACAATTTTGCTTATTAAAATATTCTTAATGTCTTATGACCAAGGAACACAAAAGCTAAAACTTTCTAGAAAGAAACTAGATAATTCTTCTTTTACTAGAGGAGAAAAAAAAGGCATCAAAATCAGAATTGTATAAATATGGTTTTTCACTTATTTACAAATTTCACATAGGACTTATTTTGGAGTCTTTTATTCACAAAGATGTATTTTAGCTTTTACATGCAATACTCTATGGATTCCAAGTTGAGGATAGCAAGTGGAACAATTATCAGTATTACATCAGAATTATGGGACAAAGGGACTGGCATCTGGGAGAGTATGAAGTATAACTTAAAATCCTTAGAAGCTTTACAATCAGAGCTTTCTTTAATTGCTCTGAACTGAAACAATGTCTTTAAACTTGACCCCAGCCCCAAATTTGAAGGAAGGTCTGGGGTTTCTGGGGAAACAATGTAATATATCATGGAGTGCCTGGAACTAAGAGCATACATACTTGGTTTCAATTCCTTTATTGGCTACTCTGTAAGAAGTCACATCACTTAATATTTCTATCTCTAATTTCTTCTCTGTAAAATCAGAATAATAATGACTAACCGTCTTATTAAGGTTGCTGAAAGGGGAAAGCAAAGGAGAAAGTTGTTGGGGTTTTTTTTAAGTTAAAAGCATTGTAGAAACACCAAGTAGGACTGATTGTTTTTTTAATCTCCTGAGTTGCTAGGCTCTGAAGAACAGCATCCTGGATGCCTTGAAAGCAGTAGCTGAAATCCCAGGTTACCACCTATATTATCAGGCTTCAGAATGTACTGAGCTAACCTGTAGTATTGAATTGAACCTTATATTCCTCCAAAAGAGAGGTAGTTATTGACAATTTCAGATTTCTTCAAAGGATGCCCAGTTGTTAGTCTATGTATTTTTAGACTGGCTAATTTAGACTGGCTAAATTAGAAAAAAATGTGTCAGCAAAGGAGCATTAAATAATACTGTTTAAAACCAAACTGAGTAGGTGGACACCAAGAAAGAAGTGTTCTTTAAACCCTCCTTAACTCGGCTCTGCCATTCAATTCCTCTTCACCCACTCTAGTCCTCAGCCTTACAACCCTAAGGGATTGTGTCATTGCAAGCATGTTGTTATTTTGAGTCAGAGCCAGACATTGCATCAGAAAAATGATATGGAAAGCATTTATGTGGTAGACAATTGTAAGAAAAAAATACTATCAAGCTAAAAAAATCATCAATAATTCCAACTGAAAAAAAATAGCCTCAGCCTTTTCTATAGTTCTGTTGTATTTTTTCCCAGCCTTTCCCTGAAGATGTGCTTTACCAACTATTTTAGCGCTAGGCCACAATTACTATTTGATAAGTGAAAAACTCAGCTAATGATCTAGATGCTTTGCCAATGTGAAGGCAGATTAGCAGCTTGATTAATATTTACCTTGAAATGATTGATTGTTTTTGAGTGAACTGACTGAATTAACAGTTGTTTTGCCATCAGAAACACAGATTTTTTTTTTAAGAATGTGGATTAATCTGCATTGTAAATAATATCAAGACAGGTAGACAAGAAACTGGTCGTAACTGTCATTTTTTTAAAAAAAGGAAATAATCTCTCACTCATATTGCAGGACACTAATTCTAAACATTCTTTAATATAAAGATATTTCCAACCTATAACTCAGAGAAGGCTTAACCTATTATTTAGCTTTTCCATATAAGCTTTAATGGATTGTTTGTTTTCTCAATGCTTTCAAACAATATTGAAAGCCATAGATTAAATGGAAATTCAGAGTTGAATTCCTAGTTAATGATGTGAATCACATTTATATTGTATTTTCTATCTTCGTATAAGCTCAGCTTGGCAGGCCAAGTAGTTATATATTTTTTGATCCACTTCAAACTTGTAGTGAAAACATAATGAAATGATCTTAAGTATTTTACATGCCATATTTCTGACAACATAGAAGCACATAAAAGGGCCTAGCCAAGGGCACTGAAATACTATTCCTATTCCTTTTGCTCATTCTTTATCCTGGGGGAAAAATCATAGAATACATGGGCCTTTATTGTCCCCTGGCAAATATTGTATGAATTTTGGAAGGAGAAGATTAAGCCTACCATTTTAAAATTATTTGGAATTACTTTTCAAAGCTCTAAATAGTACCACTAAGGCTCTCCTTGTGAGATTAATTTTATTTAAATTACTAACATTTAATTAATCTAGTTACCTTCAATGTTCAAAGATGACTATATGTGAATAATAATTTAAAATATATCTGAGTAAGGGACTTCTTGGTTATAAACTTATATTCTATCTATTCTAAATAGTATTGCAAAACAAACGTTTAATATTCAAATAATCTTGCCAAGTTTAGAGGAAAAGTGGTAAATTAGGAGGAAATTATAGATGAGTTTCTCAGATACAGGTCTCATATTTAAAATCTAAGGAGAACTTTGTCTAATTTATAATATGAGCCATTTCTCAGTTGATGGTCAAAAGATATTAACAGATAATTTTTGGGTGAAGAAATCAAAGCTATAGTTAACTATATGAAAAAATGCTCTAAAACTAAATCATTGATCAGAGAAATGCAAATCAGAACAACTCATATAATCACACACCTATCGAATTGGTTGAAATGATAAAAAGACTAAATGATAAGTTTTGGAGGGGATGCAGAAGGGTAAGAATACTAATGAATTGTTGGTGGAACTATGAAATGATCCAACCATTTGGAGAGCAACCTGGAATTATGCCCAAGGAGTTATAAAACTCTATGCCTTTTGACCCAGTAATACTACTATTAGATTTGTTTCCTAAGGTGATCAGGGAAAAGGGAGAAAAATCTATATGTTGAAAATATTTATAGCAGTCCTTTTTGTGGTGGCAAAGAACTGGAAACTGAAAGGATGTCCATCAAGTTGAGGAATGGCTAAACAAGTTGTGGCAAAAGATTGTGATGGGATAGTACTGCACTGTAAGAAATGACAAGCAGGTTAATTAAAAAAAACATGAAAAGACCAATGTGAAACAAGTAGAACCAAGATAATATTACAGATATCCCTTCCATTTCAGGACTTTCCCCATTGTAATACTGGTCAACGTAAGAAATTAAATGAGAATTTTGGGGGAGTTTTGCAGCCACAGATAACATGAAGAGGCCAACAGACAATACAGAAAAAGTATAGAAACTCAGAAATGCATAAAATCATGTATAGTATTGTATAGTATTATCGTAACTTATTTTGTAAAGTTAAAATAAACACAAAGTTAAAAATTTCAAAAAAATATGAAAGCCAGTAGATGACACTCAAAGGACAGAAAGGTAGAGATATCATAAAAAAGTTTAGTAACTCATAAATTCATGTAAGGTACTAAATGCACCAAAAGAAAAAAATGCATACTTCTTCTATGATTGGAAAGGAGGACTGAAATTTTTTAAGCAAGTTTTCCAGATCACCAGGGCTAATTCCTCTCATGTGGAAGGAATACCTGTATAAACAGCAATAAAAATATTGTTTGAAAAAAATAACTTTTGTATATCCACCTCCAGAGAAAGAACTGATAGAAACAAGCAAAACATATATATGTTTTTGTTGAATGATGCCTTCTCTAATGTGTGTGTGTGTGTGTGTGTGTGTGTGTGTGTTTGGTGGGGGGAAGGTAGAAATGGAATTATATGGGAACTTTAAAGTAAAAAATAAATAATTTAATTTATTAAACTAATATTAAATTTTTAAATTTAAAATAATTAATTCATATTAAATAAAATTAATAATACATTTAAAATTTTAAAAATATTAAATAGGCACCTCTTCCATCTCTCCTTCTGTCCTCCTTGTCTACCTTCTCTGTAATTCTTCAATAATCCTCAGGTTACTTAGGCAATGCCTACCTTTAGCAATAAGATGGTGTTATGATTAGGGCTAAGGGTAGCAGTTAGTTAGGGCAGTAGAAAGAGAACTGGACCTGGACTCAGAAAGGCATGGTTTCATATCCCACTTTATATGCTTCCTAGTTGAGTGACCTTGGACAAATCACTTAACCTCTTTCTACCTCAAGTTTCCTTATCTTTTTGTGAGGATAAAATGAAATAACATTTATACAGTGTTTTTCAAACCTCGAAGTATTATATAAATGTTATTTATCTATAATGATAATAATATTATATCTTTCCATGTTCATGTCTTTTCATGTGTGTTATCAATATTTTCTATAATCTATACAATCAATGGAATGGTTCCTGGCAGTAAGAAGAGGTAAAGTTTTCAAATATCATGATACTTTCACATTTCAGCTCTCAGAAATTCTGAAGTATTATTCAAAATTATGCTTTACTGTGTCCTCATAAACAGAGGACTGCTCAGTGTACTTTATTAGAGTGGGTATGCAAAGAATTTCTGGGAAGGTAAATATTCATTGAATATTCCATCACAAAAACTATTTTTCTGTTCATTAAACTATAGAAACTTATTTTTTCAATTTTGTAATAAAACCCTATATGAAAAGTATAGACTTTAAGAAAAAAATGTCACTTTTTTTCTCCACACCATTAGAGTATATATATATATATATATATATACATCCTCTTGCTTGCCTGTGCTTACAATCTTTCCCTCCTTTGTTGCCCCCAATTCTTCCTTACTGAAGTCTAACAGATAATCTGTGTCCATTTCTAAGAGGTGTAAAGCAGCAGAGTTCTGATAATAGTTACAGTAGATTACTGTGCTCCAGAATTTTAACAGCATAAAATCTTGACATTTTATGATGGTAATGATTAAATGGGGAAAAAGAAACAAAAGGTTTGTGCTAGCTAGAACTGTATATAAATGTATCAATTCTATGGTTATAGTCTGGACCTCTAAGTCATATCTACATTTCATTGAAAAACTCGACTGTTTTTCAAAAGAAATGGTAGACAGAAAGTAGGCAAAAGGACAAGCACAAAATTATTATAAGATAAAACCCACAACAATCCAAAATGCAAATAATTGTAAAAAGAGAGTAGCATATTTTTGAGGATGAGGAAGGTTTCATTTTTGTCTTTGTATTCCAGGTACTTAGCACAATGTCTGGCACATTGTAAGGGCATAATAAATTTCTATTGAATTGCTGAACTGGACATCATTAGATAAGTAAGCTCTGAACTTGATCTGGAATTTTATATATCATACTGATTTTTTGCCATTTGCCAATCTTCTAAAAGGTAGTATAACTTGATCTTGTTCTATATTTTAAAAATACAATATGACTTGAAACACCATTGCTTAACCAACAAAATCATTTTTAACTTAGATTGTTCACTAAATATATTATTTGTGACATGCAACCTTTTTTCAAGATAATTCTTCTTCTTAAATTGTATATTATCCACCCCATACTCCTCAAATATTCTGTCATTCAGTGTTCATATTCTAGAAGAGTATCATTGGTGTGAAACAATTAGTGAGTCATGTTTTCCAAAATTTATAAAGATTATCAACCTATTTAATATGTATATTTTAAGAGGTTTTTCCAAAAGGTATTTTCAGTTTAAACTCCATATTTATGTCTGCTTCTTTCAACTTTGTTGAATAAAATCTCAAATCTCTTATTTGATCACAAGGAAAATTCTATAATTTAAGATATTGAAGAAAAATGCTCAGAAACAATATTATTTCCCCCTAGTAAAGGAGAAGATATCCACTAGCCAATCAGATTTTGATAAGATTGCACAACCAATTCTAAATAATTTAGAAACTAAAAACTCTCAAAGGTTCATGCCAAAATTTTAGTTAATAATAAGTGGATTATGCACTTGGCCATTTCTCTATAGTGAATATTTAATGGTAGGCTAGTTTATCTAGTTTGCCCAGGCTATTTTTTTGATACCTTTCTCTATTGTTACATTAAAGAATATTAGCTGTCCAAAAGGTTAGTAAAAGAAAGCCATAATTTAGAAGACAAATTGACTATAAATATTTTTATTTTAATATATGTATTTATATAGTGCTATCTATCTATAATTAAGTCTAAATACAATGGAAGGCTAGAACTATTAGTGGTTAAGTTAAAGTAACAAACCCACAAAGGCAATAAGAATTGCCTAATTGTTTCTACGGGGGACAACAACAATGATGAATAATAGAGTACAAATTATTGGTCAGTTTTTCAACTCAAGAAGAGGCAAATTTTGGTATTTGATGGCCTTTTTTTATTAAGATAAAATTTCACAAGTGACTAAAATGGATAGACATTTTGATGGATGAACATGTCATTTCATTTATTAAGGATCTACTATGTGACAGCCACTGTGCTAAGTCCTGGAGATAAAGCAAAAGATCAAAAAGAGTCCAAGCTTTAAGGACCATTAGGAGAAACAATATGTACACAATTAAACAAAAATGAACTATAAACAGGTTAAACTGGAGAAAATCAGAGGGAAAGCCTGAACATTAAGGCAGAACAGAAAAAACTTCTTATACTACATATGATTTAACTAGAACTTGAAGGGAGGCAGGGAAGACAGATTGAGGAAATGAAGAAGGGCAAAATTCCAAGCATGGAAGGTATCCAGTAAAAATGCAAAGAACTGAGAGATGTTGTGTCTTGTGAGAGGAGACAAAAGAAAGTGACCATGTTATAAAGAATTCTAAAAAAACTAGAGTATTTTCTCTTTAATCTAGAGAAATGCTGGAGTTTATTGAAAAAGAAAAGAAGTTGTATATGATCACTCCAGCATTTGGGGAGGATCAGTTTGACAGCTGAGTGGAGAATGAGCTTCAGTCAGGAGAAACTTGAGGCAGATGATGGTTAGAGCAATTGTCTAAGAGAGAGGTGATGAGGGCTTGGATTAGGGTGGTAGAAGTTTCAGATAAGAAAAGGAGACTATATGGACTTGATAATATTGGCAATAGATCTATGAGTTAACTATATTTTTGGTTTTCACAATAGATCCTTTTCTAAATTTATCTCCACCTCACTAAGAATAATAAAATACTTTTTAAGATAAATAAGTCATTCTTAAAACCAATCAATCCATAAGTCATGTTTAACAATATTCCATACCCAGAATTCTCCTTATATGCATTGAAAGGAGGAAGGGCAATTTTTCAACTCATCTCCAGATCTAATGGTCATTACAACTATAGACCATTCATTTTGTGATTATTGTTGTTATTGTTTCCATTTACATTGTTGTTGTCACTGTGCAAACTTTTTTCTGAGTTTTGTTCACTTTACTTTGGATAAGTTTATATGTTTTCTATTATTTACCTGAATTCTTCATATTAAATATTTCTAATGAAGCAATGTCATTACTTTCATTTATCATATTTTGTTTATTTATTTTCCAAAACTACTTGAACCTGTCCACCTCAAAATATATGATCCTTTGATTCTACACTGAGATGGTGAAAAGATATCTAGCTTGAAATCTCCCAAAGGTAAGGGGTGATGCAAGATTAACTGATCAGACAGGCAAGGTTAAATGTATAAATATGAGAATCATCTACATAGAATGATAATTCAATCTGTGGAAGTGGATAAAATCATCAGGAGAATATAGAGTCAGAAGATAAAAGGGTACAGGATAGAGATTTGGGAAAACAAAACAAAAAGCAAATATTCTGGGAATGGTGGACAGAAAAAGGAAATGACCAGAGGGAGAAATGGAATTTCTTATTTGTGGAAAACCAGGAGGTTAGTGTTACTAGATTGGCAAGCACATGGCAAAAAGGAGAAGACTGAAAAAATAGGAGGAATCTATATTATAAAAGGGTTTTAATGCCAAACAAAGGAATTTGTATTGGATCTTTGAGGTTATAGGAAGTCTATTGAAGTTTACTGAGTAGGGAGGGTATCATGATCAAACCTATGCTTTAGGAAAATCACTTCAGTGGCTGAATGGATAATGGGTTGGAATTGGGAAAGACTTGAGGTAAGCTACTGTAATAGTCCAAATGTAAGATGATGAGGGCCTGCACCAGAGTAGTGTCAACATCAGAAGAGAAAGGGACATATGTAAGAGATGTTGTAAAGATTAAATCAATAGATGTTGGCAACAGATTGGTAAGAGAGATAGTGAGAAGTGGAGGATGACTCTTAGAGGCTATGAAAATTAGGGACTTAGAGGAGGTGATACCTTTTACAGTAATGGATGAAAAATGTGTTAGACTGAATAAAAAGTTTGGTTGAACCCAAGTCTCTTGTTGTTGTCTACCCAGACACAAAGAGCAAGATGGCTACTCTTGATCCTGGGAGTCTTAAAATCACAATCTGACTTTCCATGATCTTGGTGTCGATAAAAATAGGTTTAATAAAGAGAATAATCAGGTTAGGGAGAGGATGGAGGGCTATGGGGGGGTCCCTAGACTAACAATGACTATACTTATCCTAGAACCCACTGACCAGCAAAGGTCTCTTTGGTCTCCAACAGAGTTGGAGTTGCTCTCTCTACCTCTCTATCTAAATCCCAAAAAACCCTCCCTAATACTAGCTACTTAACTCTATAGCCACTCCAGAAATTTTTCGTTGATGAATAGAGCAAGGTGCTGGATCAGGAAAGGTGATCACAGTGATCTAGTCACCAAAGACTTCAAGCTGAGCCTACAGAAGTAACATAACAGTTCAGATCACTTTAGTTGGGTTCCTCTCATCCACATACGTAAATATAGTTTCTTCAGGTCAGGAGATGGTGGCAGGAATAACAGTAGATTGAACAGGATCCAAACAGATGTACACAGGTCACTCCAAAAACTGGGTCAGAGGAGAGGGAAGTCTAGGGGTTGTGATTTCTCACTGCTCCCCCCAAAGTCTATGCTCAGAGCTGGCATGAATCACACATGGACAGACAGGAATCAAACTGAGATGTCAGCAAGAATAGCAAGCTGGATCAGAGAGGGAGCCAAGTTCTGAGGTCTGTCTTTACTGACTGCCTCAAAACTCCCTCTCAGAATGACTGTTAACCCTCTTCAGAAACTTCTTTCAAAATTCTGAGAGTCCACACCTTTGAACATTCTGTTCCTTGTACTTCAGCAAAATCCAGTATTTTCACTTTGCCACACATCACAATTTCCTCTATTTGTATTACTTTCCTTCTTGGGTAAGTATAAAGGTGGGGAAGGGTTTAAAGTGAAAAATAATGAGATCCATTTTGGGCATATTGAGTTTAAAATGTCTACTGGACATACTGCTCAAGATGTCTGAAAGCAGTTGGAACATGAGATTTTAGGTCACGAGAGAGTTTGAGGCAGGACAAATAGATTTGAGAGTCATCAAAATAGAGATGGTAATTTAATCAATGGGAAGTGATAAGAATACCAAATGGTCTCAGACCTGAGGAATACCCATGGTTAGATAATAGTTTGAAAGATGATTCTGCAAAAGAGACTGAGAAACAGTGGTCAAATGAACGGAAGAGGAAAGGTGGTGTCCTGAAAGCCAAAAGAGAGAGAGTAATCAACAGTGTCAAAGATTACTGAGAAGTTGAAAATAAATATTGAGAAAAGGCCATTGAATTTGGCAACTAAGAGATAACTGGTAATTTTGGAAAGAACAATATATATGGAATACGTTTGGAAGATGGAGTGTAAGAAAAGAATGAGAGGAGAGAAAACTGGACCTATAGACCTGAACATCTGTTACAAGGAAGAAGTCGGTATATATGGGGTGATTAAAGATAAGAGAATAGAAGAACTAATTCTTCATCTGAGATAGGAATGAAGAAGGAGATGGTGCATGAAGATGTGTGGATGATAAGAGATAATGAAAATGAAAGAAGGAAAAGCACACAGCACATTGTTTCAATTTTTTCTTAGGGAAATGTGACATAAAGGATGGGGAATAGGCATCATGAGGACTTTAGAATATGAGAAAGTTTGAACTGCCATTGTAGGAAGTATGATAGTAAAATGATTAGAGAGGCATAGGATGCTTGATTTGCTATAATGAAGGCCTGGTTGAAATGAGATAAAGTGAACTTTTAGTCTCAGTTGATTTTTTTTTTGTGGTTTCTTACAGACCCATTCAGAGTGCTGGAGGTAGATGTTGGAAACAATATAGGTTTGGAATTTAACAAAATGTGATTGGTGGTAAGACAAGGAGATGAAGGATAGTTATAGAAAGAGGATAGTGTGCATTTTCATGGGATCAAGATAGAGTAGGGAAGAGAGTGTAGCTGGTGCAAGAAAAATGGCTTGGGAAAGTACTGAATGGTGGAGAAAATGGAAGTCATGGTCAAGGGTAGGAACAGGGTTAGGAAAAAGGAGAATGTTAAAGATTATGATTAGATTAAGGAGCACCACAATGAATAAACATAGATATTAAACATATATGAATAATGATAATATCAAAGATATGACTATCTCTTTGTATATATATATGGTGGTGTGGATGAAACCTGAATTGGGGGGGAAATAAAAAGTTTTAAACCTTAGAACAGAAGAGTTTGATGAGTAAAGGTAATAAAGGCTCAGACTGGAAGTGACAATAAAGAATGAGGATTATTATTATTTTCCCTCATGAAAAATGAGTGCATTTAGCAAAGGACAGATATGAAAAAAAAGAAATGGAAAAGGATGGGGAAAGAATTAGTATCATCTGATGGGAACCTGATCTAAATGAATGCAATAATATTCAAAAAGTAAGAAAGGGAAAGCTTTAAGGTTAAAAAAAATCTTATTTATTTTCAAATACTCTTTTCAGAGAGTACTAGAAAGTTCAGGCAGAAGTGGATTTGAGACATCCAAAATGCAGAATTGAGGTGAATGGGAGTAAAAGAGTGGGCAGTTAGGAATGGTGAATGAAGTGTCTAGCCAGGATTTAAGAATCCCTGGAATGCAAAGATTATAAGCATGTAGAAGCATGTAAAACTTTAAGAAAGGAGATATTTTTAATGGTTAAAGAAAAGAATGTTGAAAGAAGTATATGATTAGATTGTCCAAGGTCTTCCCTTCTGATCCATCCTCTTAAATGATGCCATAAGGACTCAGGAGGCTCATTCTTGTAACTGGTAGGAAGCCAGGCTCTAAAGATCTGGACATTTAAACACACACACACACACACACACACACACACACACACACACACACACACACACATGATTTCCACAGTAATCAATTTTTGTGGTTAGTTGGAGATCGTCACAGGAACCAATAATTGGGCTTTACAAGAAGTCCACCAGTGAAGTATTAATAATCATAGGTAGGTGTTTTTTTTATAACTCATTAGATACTATGATACAAGAGATAGCATTTCTATTTCAAAGAATCTTTTATTAATATCATGAACAATCCATAAATGCAAGTTTTCTCTATTTCTCTGGAGTTTTTCCATATAGTAAAATTTTTCACTAAGTAGTGAAAATGGCATCAAATAGCAAATGGTATGAGCCATCCTTTAAATTTCATCTAATATTCTTTTAAATAAGTCATTAATATGAATCTATTTCCTCACAGCAGACAGTATTAATTTTATCAGATAATATAATGATTTTGTGGTATTAGAAGAGAAATCTATTGTATCTACTCTAGAAAAACGATACTCTGAAAAATGTGATAGTTAAATTAATCAGTTTCCAGAGTTTTTTTAATTTCTTGAGCTATAGAAAATTAATTTTTGTTGTAGAAAATATATTTTCCACTAAAAAATTCAGAATGAATGAAGTTTTGACAATCCGTCATAATTACTAACTTTGCAACCATGTAAAGATTTTGTAGCCTAAAATCTCTCTGAACATTATATACTAAAAGAGGGTAATGATACTTGCTAGCATGCAAGGTCATTATGAAGAAAAGTTTTAGTAAACCTTGAAAAATTTTCAAATATAAGTTATTTCTAGCTTATATGTATATATATATGTATATCTGTATGTATATATAACATATACATATACAAGCCTGATAAAAACTATATAGACTCAGATACTATGAAAGCCAAAAGAGATCTCAAGGACAATTTTATAAAATCTTTATGTGACCTTAAATCCTTTAATAATTTCCCCACATTTGAAGATTTACAATCAATTAACTAAAAACGAAAACTATTCTTATTTCTTCCTCTTCTTCCCTGACACTAACAAGTCTTCTCTTTTGCTTACTAATATTGTTAACTCCCTTAACTAGCCCTTTAATATGTGATATTGAGTCCCCTTACCTTGTTTCCCTCCTCTAACTGATATTAAGTTTGTTGTATTTCTTAAAAAAATATTTTTCAAATGTGATTTGATCAGGGCAAAAAGTAGTAAGTCTCTAAACTTGCACATTATATTATTAACCCGTGTTAAGACTACATTGAACTTTTTGTTTGATATTTTGTACTTGTTGAGTCATGTCTCTGCAGTATTATAAAGCTCTTAGATCTTATCCATATGAACCATATACCCACTGTGTCTTGTACATGGGATAATCGTTTTTTTGACCTGCACACTCAATTAATTTTATATTTAGCTCTATTAAATCTCATCTTATGCAATTCATTTCCTTGTCTTAGACTACTAAGACCTTTGAATCTTTATTTGATTGTCCATTCTTTTTTATCCAACAGTAATGCAATGCCTGGCACATTAATTGGCACTTAATTAGTGCTATTTGGTTAACAGATTGACCAGGTCCACAAATGTGGAATTTAATAAGTGATTATAAAATAAATAGATAAAATTCTATTAACTATTGTTAAATTCTTTCTACATTCAAGACACTATGCTTGATACTGAAGATAAAAACACAAAAAAACAGTGTCTACCATCATAGAGCATGTTTTCCAGTATTTCTGTTCACCATTGTTATATTGAATCTCTAGGAGCTTGAAGTTCACTGTTGATTGACAGGTGAATCAGTTGGATGGAATGTTCCCAGATAGGCATGCGGACTCAGGAGAGAACAGTTGAGAACCCTGGCAGAGGTTCTGGGGTCTTTTGCCTGCCCCTGAGGCTGGAGATCAGTGTGGATCCTGGTCTTTGGGAAAGAGAGACTTGCAAACTCAATCCTGCAAGCTTCTCCTGTGTTTCCAGTACCTTCATCAACTTGTATTAGACCACCATTTCTGATTCTACTGCCCCTAGATGTTAGGAAGTCCATCATCTTAGTTGCCAAGCCTCCCAGGGCCCAGGAGGGATCCAGGAAGTGGGCAGGAGAAGAAGAAGAGGGTGGATAAAGGTCGGATATCTCAACTGATTAGGCTTAAGATCTACTGAAGAAGAAGCTGAAGATTTCACAGCAGTTTTCCTGCTCTGGTTTAGCCCTGGCCAGGCTGTACCAGAGAGAAGCTATCATCTTGATTCCTTCATTTGACTGCAGCTAGAGATTTATTAGTATCATTTTAAAGTAGAGTCTCCTAATACCTCTTTCCCTTACCATTATCCTTTTTGCCAAATATATTTAAAGTTTTAAAGTACCTTCCTAAATTGATTATTCATAGTTTATTTGGGAAGGGAGTCACGCAGTCAGATTAACAACGTTACCAAGCTGAAGAGCTCAATTTTTTTTTTAACCCTTAATTTTTGGTGTATTGTCTTATAGGTGGAAGAGTGGTAAGGGTGGGCAATGGGGGTCAAGTGACTTGCCCAGGGTCACACAGCTGGGAAGTGGCTGAGGCCGGGTTTGAACCTAGGACCTCCTGTCTCTAGGCCTGACTCTCACTCCACTGAGCTACCCAGCTGCCCCCTTTTTTTTTACCCATAATTTTTGGTGTATTGTCTTATAAGAGCTCAATTTAATAATACCAATTAACTCCAGGTGGGTCCCGAAGGGATATCATCCATTGACCTCAAGGATCCTACCTGGGCAACTGTTATAGGAGAGAGAGGTGTCATCCTATCCTCTCTCTGTACTCTATCTTCATATACATCAAATAGATAGTAGTGACTTCCCTTTAATATAACACCATGTAGTCTCAGAAATAATGGAATGTGGTCTTATACAGGCATTAATAAGTTCCTTAAATTTTATTGTTTCTGATTTTCTCTTGTCTAATCTTATTTCATTGATCTACCTCTCTAATTTTAAGACAATAAATGGTGGTTTTGATCAATGTTATTTAGTATCATAATTTGACCCATTATTCCCCTTGATATTTGATATCTTTAATGAAAGATGTAAATGTATTTATAAAATGTTATGATTCTCTAAAAAGTTGATTGATATAATTATTAAAGTTAAAAGTGTATATTAACCTTGTTATTTTTTGCCACTTGCATTATGTCAATATAGCTTGGCATGAGCACTAAGTACTCCAACAGCTATAAAGTTGCCCTTTATTTCTTTTTTTAAATTAATTTATTAAGAATATTTTTCCATTGTTACATGATTCATTATTTTTCCCACCACTCCTTCTTTCCCTCTACTGGAGCTGATAAGCAATTCCACTGGGTTATACATGTATCATTGTTCAAAACCTATTTCCATATTATTCATATTTACAATGGAGTGATTTTTTAACAACAAAACCTCAATCATATCTCCATAGAACCACATGATCAATCATATGGTTTTCTTCTGTGTTTCTACTCCCACAGTTCTTTCTCTGGATGTGGATAACATTCTTTCTCATAAGTTCCTTGCTGTTGTCCTGGGTCATTCCATTGCTGCTAGTGGAAAAGTCTGTTACATTCAATTTGCCATAGTGTATCATTCTCTGTGTACAATGTTCTTCTGGTTCTGCTCCTTTCACCCTGCATGAATTCCTTGAGGTCATTCCATTTCACGTGGAATTCCTTCAGCTCATTATTCCTTTCAGCATAATAGTATTCCATTACCATCAGATACCACAATTTGTTCAGTCATTTCCCAATCAATGGACACTCCCTCATTTTCTAATTTTTTACCACCACAAAGAATGTGGCTATAAATATTTTTGTATAAGTATTTTTCCTTATTATCTCTTTCTACTCTTTATTTCTTTAAGGAATACTATATAATGGAATATATATATATATAACTATTTTGTGAGCAATAGGAGATTGATCTATTTCTTAAATATTTTATAGGAATTAAGCACAACATTTCCTTTTCTATCATTGATTTATTTTGTTTTTGTTATAGAAAACTGCTATTGATTTATAGCATGCAACTTTTTTTGAAGCTATTAATTAGTTGAATTAGTATCTTTGTTGAATACCTAGAATTTTCTAGGTATACTATCATTTCATCAGCAAAAAGAAATAATTTCAACTTTTCTTTACCTGTTTAAACTTCTCTCTTATCTTACTGCTATTGCTCATATTTCCAGAATGACATAAAATAATACTGGATTGAGTGGACTTCCTTGCTTTAGCATATTTATTAAGAAAGCTTCTAGTATATTTCTACTGCAAATGTTATACATTTCTACTTTTGAATCATTTGCCTAACAAATAAACTTGACCTATTAGAGGTGGGTTTGTATCATCATTGATCCAGTTCTTTAATTTTTGTACCCAGACTTGAAATTTTCTCTACTTTCTCAATTACATTTACTATTCTAATTCTGTTTGTTTACAATGTAAATAAATGTTATGGGGGCAGGATTAAAAGATTAAAAAGTATACGGCAAATAATACAATGTTTACAGGGTTAGGAAGGAGGAAAAACCTTGATCTGTCAAAAATAGGTCATGTAAGTTATATAAATACAATATAACATAAAGAGGCAGTGTATGTAACAGATAGAGATCCAGTCATCTTGGAGTCAATTTTAAATCCTTTCTTTAATATGTATTAATGGTGTTACCTTCTTCAAATCACTTAAGTTTTCAGATAAGACCTCTAAGATTATAAATTACTTACTATTTGAAAATCCACATCAGTGGAAGAAGTTTCCACACAAGAATTTCCAGTACTACCTTTAATTACATTTATCTGAAGACATAAGTTCAATACTTCTGTGCCATTAATAGTTTGACCTTGGTCAAGTAATTTATCTTTTTAGAACCTCCCTCTCTCTACTGTAAAAATAAATTATTAATACTTGCCTCAAAATGTTGGCCTCTTGTGAGGATTAAATTAGTAATTTTTAAATATTTGAAAATTCTAAAGTTACAAATATGTATTATTATTCTTTATTATAATTATACTTTAATTGATCTACAATCTTATCAAGGTGGATACTCTGTCTAATGGCTGAGCTTGCAACTAATCCATGCATTTTTCATCCTTTGGGATCCTTCTCCACACCCTCTCATGAATCCTATGGTTAAAACATGGTGAATACAAATATAAAAGCAAGCCTGGCCCTGCTTAAAAGGAATTCCCATTCTTATAAGTGGAGGCAGATGACACATATAGGAGATTTCAGCTGCATAGAGAAAAAGACCCAATAGTCCTTAGACAGCAGCAGCAATTCAGATGGTAATACTTCTTTTTAACTCTTTCATTCATAGAAACTATACCCATGCAGGCATCTTTGGTTGTAAGAAGTTTCTTTTCTGGATCTTTTATTGTTGTGGCTACTGAAGAGGAAGTTGTACCTACAGAAGAAATTGTCAGGTCCCATCTCCACAGGGATTGGTTCCCTAGATGATGAATGTAGATACTATCATAGGTCTTACAATTTTTCCTTTTCCTATTTTTTAACAATAGTGTGTTGGACGTTTGTATTATTGTAGCTTTTTAAGTCATTTTTCAGCTATGTACAAATATTTGTGACCCTATTTGGTGTTTTCTTGGCAAAGATACTAGAGTAGGTTGCCATTTCCTACTCTAGCTCATTTTACAGCTGAGAAATTGAGGCAAACAGGATTGCCCAGTGTCCCAGAGACTCTAAGTATCTGAGTCCACATTTGAAGGCATGATGATGAGTCTTCCTTACTCCAGGCCCAGCACACTATCCATTCTACCACTTAGATGCCCATATTGTGGCTATCATATATGAATTAATGTTCTTTTCTGATTTTTATCTTTTTTTCAATTTGATATTGATTGGCCCTTTGTCCTAATTAATCACTACAGAAAGAACTAAGTGATTCAGAAATGACTTTGTCATGAATACTAGGCAGTCTCTTTGTGTGTTTCTTGCTGTAGAAAAGACTATAATGTAACTTCAAGGCCTGCCTCTGACACTTTATGGCTATGTGATGTGGGAAAGTCACTTAACCCTTATCACTCTAAGAAATTCTCTAAAACTTTAAGTTGGAGAGAAGATACTGATCTGTATAAGAATAAACAGAGCCAGTACCCAAATGTTATGATAGAAGGGGAGAAAGAGTCTATGAGGTGAGAACTCTCCCCTCCTGCTGTATATATACTCTGAGACTTCGAGGGGGTATCACTCCAAAACTGGATGACCTGGATGGTCATGCTGCCCCACAGGAGTTGGGGACGAGGCTTCCCTATGAGGGGAGGTATGGGGGACCTCAATCCGATTCTGAATGAGGGCAGGGTTCACGCAAGCCTCCCCCAAGGTCAGTCAACTTCACAGCCGGTGGTCTGGCTTCAAGATGGAGGCAGCCAGACCAAGCTGTGATTCCCCTCCCCCTCATTGTCTCTGGTACTTTGGAATGCTATCTGACTAATGAATGGCTTTTATTAATATCAATATAGGGATTGGGGAAAGGGGTGAAAGATAGAGGAATTTGGGGGTACCCTCTTCTCTATTTCTATGGGGTCCATCACTCATGTGGGAACTTTTGGGGTTCTCACTCCTAAGCATCTCCCCTCTTGTCCCTTCTCCTTCTGTTTCTATTTCTAACCTTTTCTATAATTGCAAGTCAAACTGGAAAGGGTCTCTCAGCAAGGTTGGGTGATGGGAGAAGGAGCCTAAGAGATTGCTCCCAAAATGGAGTCTTAAAACTTAGTTGTCTCGTTGGTTAAAGTCTTTTTTTTTTAAACCCTTGTACTTCGGTGTATTGTCTCATAGGTGGAAGATTGGTAAGGGTGGGCAATGGGGGTCAAGTGACTCGCCCAGGGTCACACAGCAGGGAAGTGGCTGAGGCCGGGTTTGAACCTAGGACCTCCTGTCTCTAGGCCTGACTCTCACTCCACTGAGCTACCCAGCTGCCCCCTCGTTGGTTGAAGTCTTGATGGGTGAGAAGTGATGGGATGCCTTTGACCAGGGAATCAGGGTATCATTGTCCAAAGAAAGATCCTCAGGAAGCCCTCAGGATTGGTTTCGAGCTGAGACGTTCTCCTCCTCCCTCTCTCAGTCCTCCACTGGAACTTCTCTCCTTCTCCTTCTTCCTCTGGAGAATTACCCAGAATTCCCTCTGGTCTCAACTGTCACCAACTGTCACCAACAGCCTTATTCTGGCTCTTTTTGTCCCATTCCCCCATCCTTACAGTATCCCAGTTTTGTGTGGTGGGACTTTTTGCAAAAGTTCCACTTAATTCATGTAATAATTTTCTATTCTTATGTACTCCCTCCCTCCAAAATAATAAATCCTTATCTTGTCTTATCACTATACTAATTATCTATCTATTCCTATTCTAAGACAGGTTTGGAGAAGTTGGTAGGGGGGTAAGGGTTGCAATTTATGTAATAATATTAAAGTATGTAAAACAATTTTGTAACACAAAAAAATTTCCATTGAACACAATGTCCTAGTTTACAGTGTAACAATTTTCTCATCCTTAAATTATTCTAAATTATTATTTAACCCACCTATGATTTTAACAGAATTTTAACTTGTTTTTACTTTTAATATATGTCTATCAAGTAATGTAATACAATTATCTTATTATTCTTAGCTGTTATCAAATTATGTTTAAACTACCTATGTTTTAAATGCAATGTAGTTTTTATATTGAGAACCTATTTTAGTATGTTAGTATTCTTAGTTATCTATCCTACAACACATATATTTTATTCTTATGTTTTCCTTGCACTAGCTCACTAAATTTTTTTTGAACTTCCCTAGTCCTTTTTGCACTCTCCCTATGTCTAATGTACTAATTATCTGCTAAATTGTTAATATGCTACAGTATCTACATGGTTAGGGATTATTACTTACAATTCTACTCCACTTTTCCAACCTATGTTACAGGTATACATAAAATTTACATTATTTTCACTATTATACATTTGTACAAGCATTAGTTCTACATATCCATGTTAAACAGATAAGAAAATTGCTTGATTTTCTTATGTGATTAAAATCTTATGGAACTTGCAACTATTTACATTATAGACATATGTATATATATATGTATATATATATATACATATTGTATTTACACAATCTTCAGACACTCACTTATTTACACGAGGTCTCAGCTAGATATTAGTTTTTTGTTGTGTTTTGTGTTCTCTGTATGTACTGTGCATGCAAAATACTCTTGTTTTTCAAAGTTGTCAATTTTCTTCAAGTTGTCTGTAGATTTCTCTTGTATCTTGATGGCATGTACTGTGGTTATATTTTCCCTAAAGTGTGAAGTTAATTTGTGTTTTTGTGCTATCGTTGCACCAGTCTTACATAAACCATTTCCTTCTGTCCTCTTCTTTGGGCAATTGTCCATTTTTGCAAAGTTCAAAGTTCAAAAGTTTTTTCACAATGTCTTTTCAAGTCCTCTTTTCTTGCATCTTTCTTCTTGGTGATTTTCTTGATTTCCTTTTCTTCTCTTGATGCTTTTCCCCTTTTCTGTTTCTCCATCACATGTTGTCTGTCATCATACATGTTGTTGGACAGTCTCTCTGGTCCTGATACAGGAATAATGTAGATTGTGATGCTTTGTCAGTAATGTCAATCAATTGTTTGTGTGTGTGTGTATGTTATATGCACTTTCAGATGTTTACCAAAGATTTTGTGTTTTGCAATGACTTGGCTAGGTTTTGTGGATCAATATCTACTTATGTATGCTTTCCTTTTGGAAGGGTAATGCTCTCTATTGTGGAATTTGCAATCCAATATTGCTTTGATTCCATTTATATATACTGTTTTCATTGCTACAGTCTATTCCACATTTTGTTTATAATCCTTCTGTATTTAGGCTTTTCTTTAGGTGTTCTGTACTTTTGAGGGATTAGTCATCCAGTACATGCATGAAACGTAGGCACTCACATCTTTCCTTAATGCCTATGTCCGGTATCCTGATTACTGGTACATTTGCTTCTTGATATAGTCTTTTCATTTCCTCTTCATTATCAGAACTCATGTCATCAGAGTCTGTGTTAACAGGGTATGATTGTGATGGCTTGGTATTAATTTCATCTAATGCAAAAATTGCTTCTATGTCTATATCTGCTAAATCATTTTCTGGTAACATGCCATCCTTACATCTGAAATGGCCTACACTAATTATTGGGAATTTACTTCCATGGCAGTTCTCCAACCAATAATAACACAGTCATTATCTTATAAAAATCAGACTACCTAAAGCAGCCAAGTTATGTAAAAGGTAGACTTAGATTCTGGGAGACCTGAGTTCAAATCCTATCTCAGACATTTACTAGCTGTGCAATGCTAAGGAAGTCACATAACCTCTATAGGCAGTTTCCTCATTTGAAAAATGAAAGGAGTTTGGGCTGAAAGGCCTCTCTAATTTTATGATCAGCAGAAAATACAATGGCTGAGCTCTTTTTCTTTTCATATTTTATTGAATGTTACATTTATTTTTTATTTAATTAATACTCTGCAAAATGAATTCTCAGCAATTCAACCTGAATAACGAATATATTAATGTTTGTTCCTTTTAAAAAATTGCAATAACATCCACTTAGTTTCTTGGACTTGGTATAATAATTTTAAGTGACAGTATTGTAATTGATAGCCAGATGTGGTGGTATATATTTCTATTCCCAGCTGATAAATGGCATAAGCTTGGGAGTTTTGAGGTGCAGAGATTTGTGTTGATTGAGTATCAACATAAGGTTAGCATTAATATGATAAAGGGCATCAGGTTGCCTAACAAGGACTAAAATAGCAGAGGTTGGAAATGGAGTAGCTCAAAGTTTCCATGATTATCAGTATTGGGATCAAACCAATGAGTAGCCCCTGCCCTCAAGCCCAGAAAAGATAGAGGGAACAAGTCTTTTAAGTCTTTTAAAAGAAATTAATTAAATAAATAAGCATGTAAGTGATTACAATTACAGTTTTATCATCATATAAAAAAACTCATGAAATTTACTCATAATATTTTTCAAGCCCAAATCCATTTTATTAATTTTGTGATAACTACAATTCTGATAATTTTGTCTATAAATTTCGAAATGAATGCTCTATATTTGTCTAGTAATTTATATTTATTATTATGGGAGGAAAATAAATGTAAGCTATATTTGAAAAAATGAATTATAGAAATTTAAATAATATTTCTTTTGCAGACATATTTTTAACATTCTTCAGAGATTCTACCAAATTCTTAAATACAAAACTGGAAAATGGAACAATAAGTGCAAGGATGATACAAACGATACGGCCTATCCCTTTAATTATCAAGTAGTATTTTCCCAAAAAATATTTTTTACTTTCTAGTGCCAATATATTTATGCATATCATACTGTAGTTAGTAGATGTGTATAACTCTGTGTTCACAAGTGGGTGCTATTCATACATGTATCAGAAATTCATCTCTGATTAATGAAGTCATAAAATCAACATATGATACTTAGATGTTGTAATAGCAATATTAAAACTAAATGGTCCAGGAAAAAAAAATTCAATCTAAAGTGATCAAGAGTGATTAAGAGCATCAGGCATCTTGACATGACCTGTATTGGGTGGGCATGCAGTATTGTGTTCTGTAATTCAGAGTTGGTTAGGTTCACTGGGTCTCCATAGCTTCATTCTATGGGTCAACCTGAAAAGATTTTGAGGGCAGATCTTATAACTGTGGCATGAGGGAGAATGTTAGTTATGCAGGGCATCCATAAATGTAAGCAGCACCACTCAGTAAAATCTACAAAGGATCCATTTTATCGGCTGTCAAAGAAACCATTGTGGCTCGGGACACCAGAGAAGAGCTGTCAATTCTATTATTAAATTGGCATTCCGCACATGCTGCTTCTAGAGGAGAAACCATAATCAAGTTAGTCTCATTCCTTTCTTCCCTCTTCACTTTATGTCATCATGTATTCACTCTTTTCTTATCTTTTCTTCAAATAGATACCAGTTGATGTTAAAGTGTTGGACAAGTGATCCCTACAAGAGGCTGTCTTTCTGGTTCATTGACAATTGTTTGGAACACCTGGAAAAGAGGTCTACAGACATCCCTGGTGCTTTAGGATACTATAATGATAGCTACAGAGAGTGTGACATCTCCCAGGGTATTGTCAATCAAGCATTTGAAGGTAATAACAACTCTCAAAATGGAATTTAGGAAGACAACAGATAGTATGATAATCCTATTTGTGAAGAGGAAGAACAAGTCTTTGTCTTAGTCTGTAGAGCACAACACACCACTTGGAATGTTTTTGACAATTAAAAGCAAAGGGCACATGCTTTGGGACAAACCTAATAGTATTTTATGCAAACTGTATGTTAAGTTCCTCAAGGGTCCCATTGTTCTTCTAGCTACTGGAGTTGTAAGTGTCAAATGGACTTCTCCTGAAGAGGGTGTCCCATTACCCTTGTTTGTTTGCTTAATACAGAACGCATAACTATAGATTTCAGCAACCCTGATTTCCCAGGTATCCTGTCTCACCATGCTTCCTGCTGTGAGTTCTCTGTAAGGATGACAAGCCCAGGGAGCAGCTATCTTTTGTCCTCGGGGGTATCTTTTGGGTGTATATCCTGTGATTGGCAGATGTTGGGAAGAATGACAAGAAGATATTTTACATCTGTTTAGTGCCTGGGAGTTTCTCCATTCCTTCTCACACCAGCCATTGTCATTCTTTGGTCCAACTAGAATTCCTACTGCTGCCAATGCGGATGCCAAAACACTGAGGAGCTATAGTGTTATGCAGCTATCATTCTATAAGAAATAAATAGTGGATTAGAATCATTGTATTGTGGAATGCAATAGTACCATAGTTGTTACAAAAAAAACCAAAACATCCTTACCATTCCTAACAAGAGATTTTATCTTTTAATGTTATATGTGTTAACCAGAGGACTTTAATTGGTATATATTTTCAATATTTCAATCCATAGGCTAAATGATTCAAATATTCTATTTCATTTTAGTTGAATTTTTGTGTTCTTTTTTTATAACTGAGGTTATTGGTAAAGTAGTATAATTAGCTATATTGAAGGGTATGCAGATCAACATTTAGCATTGTCTCCCCACTTTTGGAATATAGTTTACCATCATTTGCAATGAAATCAGCACAAAACAGCACTAATTAAGAAAACTTTGTATTACTCACTGGCTTTAATGCAGTGAGATTCTCAAACTTCTCCATCCTAAGGCAATGTTATACAGTCAGCATGGCAGCTTAATGCATAAGAGGCCTTCCCAGACCCAACAGATCTAGGACATGGAGAGTGAAGAGAACTATGATATGTGAAGGGATTCAAAAATTAGCTCCAATATCTAATAAATACTTTAAATTGAAGTACAAAAGTCAGTTATAACTTAGTACTTCAAACTTTACTTGGGCAATTATTCTTTCAAAGTAAGTAAAGAAATACATTTAAGCATAAAAGAAATCTTTATTTTTAGCACAAACTGATCCATAAAGAATCATCTTTGGCAATTTTCTTTAAACTCTTCTGAATTCCTTTGAAATATGTTTTTGAATAATGATTAATATTCTTTATTATAGTTTTGAACTGATATAAGTATGAAACATAATAAAATATGTGATAATTACATAGCAACAATATAGTCACACACAATTCTCTTGTTATTGTTCTAATACTTGTTTTTTTTTTAGTTTTATAACTATAAAAATCTCTATATTGAACCTGAATAAATGGATCTTTTCTGATTCTCTTTAAATAACAAAAATCAATCAAAATTTAAATAACTTTTGGGATAAGAATAAATGTTTTTGGTTTCAACATGAAAAGTTTTAGATTACTTTCAAGTGGCCTACTATTGAAGAGGGGTGGCTACATGGTACAGTGGATATAGTACTGGGCCTAAAGTCAGACCTATCTTCCTGAGTTCAAATCTGACCTTAGATACCTACTAGCTATATTACCTGGGAAAATCACTTACCTCTGTCACACCATCTGTAAAATGAATAGGAAAAGAAAATGGCAAATCACTCTAGTATCTTTGCCATGAAAACTCCAAATGGCATCACAAATAGTTGGACAAGACTGAAATAACTGAACATCATCCATTAAATGAACCTTGTTGTTCTCCCACTTTCTTTCCAATTAGCTCAATATTTGTCTTGACTTCAATAAAAAGTAGTTTGTACAAAGAATAATAGGCAAAATCCAAATGTATTCCCATTCTTCATCAATGCATTTTGTAGTTATGATTATTTTCAATATTTCATAGGATTCTTTGCCTTCTAATAGAGTCTTCATTTCATGTTAACACTAAAATTATAACTTGTAGTTGTTTCTATATATATATGCAAATTAAAGAAATTTTTTAAAAAAATCAACTGGAGTTGGAAATGTTTCCTTTGAGTTGTCAATTTGTGCATTTCAATGTGATTTTGCCATACCTGTCACTCACAATTTAAATATTCTCAAATGATTAATCCCTTCCTCATCTTATCCTTTCTACCTCTCTCAAAAATTTTTGGAAAATTTAAATTCAAATTATGATTTTCATTCTTATCTGACATTAGGTTTAAACTCCCTGTTTCCTGGTCTTCCTATTCTTGAATTAATCATTGTCTGGTGAGTCACTCTCATCACCTACCTTCTTTTCTCCCTTAATCATGCTATTGAGAATTGCTGGGGGAAGCCATGCAGCTGTGCTGATTATTAAAATTCATAGTTAACTGGGTAAACTGGGTCCTCTCTATTTCATATCAATCTTTTTATTTGTTTATAACTGGATCCCTATCACATTCCCCATAACATCAAGATTGAGGCTATTTGTCATGAAATCTTTCATCATTTATCCTTCAAACACAAAAAGTCTTCCTTACCAATGTACTCCTTATCTTGAATTTCATAAGATGAAATAGCTCAATTCGTTGTCAGAACTAATCTCTTCACTTGTGCCCTAGATCTTATCCTTTCCTATCTACTTCAGGAGATTGACTAATCAATAATTTCCTTTCTTAGATTACTCAATTTTTACTTGTCACTTTCAAGCAATTACAAGTATGTTCAGATTTTCCCATGTTGACCCACTCTCTTTAACCTTGCTGTCCCCCCCAATATTATCCTATAACTTTCCTCCCTTTCATTGATGAAGGTATAAAATAATGGATTTATATTCACTGCTTTTGCATCCTCACTACCCACAACCCTAGGACCTGAAAACTGCCTTCCAATCAGTCCACTACTGAAACTGTTCACTCAAAGCTATCAATGATCTCTTTACTGCCAAATCCAATTCTCTTTTTTTAAAATTTCTCTATATTTTATCTTTCTGCAGTGTTGAGTATTTCTTCCTTGACATACTGACCTCCCATGACCCCTTGTGGAGATACCCTCTCGATTTTCAATGGTAGATTGGATGCATAGAAAGTAATTGCTTCCTTAGACTCTATTGATAATCTTTAGGGTGAATATTTCTACTGCCAACCCTAAGTTCCCACTAATGTGCTTCTAATTAATAATCAACCAGTAGACCTAATTAGCTCTTGACAAAGAGTTTTGCTCAAATGGTATAGCACTAAGAGTACTTACAAAAATATTCCCAACACAAGGGTATCTTCCACATTTCCAAGAGATGTTACAGAGAAAGAAATGTCTAGATATGAAGAGAGGGACTAAAACTAGACTTAAATATCTAGGAATTATATATATATATATATATATATATACACACACATATATATATATATGATACTTGGCCCATGGTTGTTGGTAGACAAGACCTTAGTTCAGGACAGAGCCTTAATCCATATCCAAAGGACAGGGTGGCATAAAAATGAAGACCTGGAAAAGGAAACAGAAATTTTAAGCAGGTTAGAAGATCCAGCAGAGATAGAGTAATTAAGAAATCTTTCAGAATGGGGGATCAGCAAGGTGACTCAGTGGATAGAAAGCCAGGCCTAGAGACAGGAGATTCTGGGTTAAATCTGACCTCAGACACTCCATAGATGTGTGATCCTGGGCAAGTCACTAACTCCCATTGCCTAGTCCTCACCTCTCTTCTCCCTTGAAAACTATACTTTGTATGGATTCTAAGACAGAATATAAGTTTTTGATTTGTTTTGATTTTTAACAAAGAGACCTTTGGTAACTGGAGAGAAAGCTTTCATTTGAACAATGAGGTCAGAAGAAAAAATAATGAAAGTTTAGAAACAAGAGGAAAGGAATAGACACCAAATTTATACTTTTTTTTTTCAAGGACTTTAGGTGTTAAGAGGAAGTGAGAAAGAGGTGAAAACTAGAAGGTGATTTTAGTGAGGATTTTTTAAGGGATGTAAGAAATAGCTCCGTTTGCAGAAGAAAAGAAGAAATGGCTCCATTTGCAGAAGAAAAGGAACAAGTAGTTCAGGAGAAATTAAAGGGGGAAATAATAGCAAGAATGATTTGCTAGAGATGATGGAATGAGATCAAAGATATATGTTCCCTGAGCTCCTCTTCTTCCTCAATGGAGAGTTCACAGTATTGTAACTCTAAAGCCAGAAAGAACATCAGAGAATAAGATCTTTTACAACCGTATATTTACATAATTGTTCTACTGGACAAGACTTGGGGAGTGATTCATTCAACTCAACAGGCATTTGTCAAGTATCTACTTGAAAAATATTCAATTATCTTTACTAGGAAAATAAATTATAATGAAGATTTTTCACTCTTCTGACATTTTTTTGATAGCTTCAATTAGACCTCTATAAGAACATTATTTCAAAGCTTTTAGGCTATAACTTACAGATTTGAAATTCACTTCTATAAAATATCTGTGATCAATGACACTAGTCATTATGAATTTCAAAAAAGTATTCATATATATATATATAAAATGGACAAAATTATTTCATAAGTCTACATACCATCTTCAGACATACATCATTCTATATATCAACAATTTTTTTAAAATTGGCATTGAGTTTTAAGGTACTGAGGAAGATATAGAAACAAAGACTCCAATCTAATAGTTGATATAATATTTAGTAAGGAAATAAATATCATACAAAGACATGATATTTTCTATAAGAAATCAAAAGAATAATAATATGGAGTTTGTAAATACTTTTTCAGGAAGCCATATTGGCCAAGCATGTTACTTGGTTGGAACACACATTTCCAAAAAGAGAGAAATCCTTCATGGCTGTGTGCATGTTGGGGAGCAGAGAGGACAGTCATTGATAAAACAGTTAAAGTCATTTCCATGTTCTTCCCCAAAACTTCTATGTGTTGAAATGTCATGTTTCTTATTGACATTCCCCAACAAATTCTGGATCAGTAGGAATTTAACTCAAATACCATGCTAATTAGAAAAGAGAATTAGGTTATAGCACACTCATACTACAAATTCTACCCTCCCTATGATAAAGTGGAAAATAATCCCCTAAATATATGACTTTTATTTTGGAGGGGCATGAAATGTTTCATCACAAGGATGGTTCCCAAACCAATGATTCTGATATTTTTAATCTTCACAAATAAAGGTTTGTCCTCTTATGGTATTTTAAGGGAACAGAATTTTGAAACTTTAAATGACAATTCTAAATTCTAATACCTATATTTTCCCCCTCTATCCAACCTAAAAGTGTCACTACCAGTAGAGATATCTTAGATAGGAGAAGAGAAGCAGCAATGAAGAGAGAGGCATTAGGAGCACATAGACAAAATTTTAAATGTCTGCTTCAAGTAATGCATATTCTGTAAGAATAAGCAAATAGGAGGGCAGCTGGGTAGCTCAGTGGATTGAGAGTCAGGCCTAGAGACGGGAGGTCCTAGGTTCAAACCCGGCCTCAGCCACTTCCCAGCTGTGTGACCCTGGGCAAGTCACTTGACCCCCACGGCCCACCCTTACCAATCTTCCAACTATGAGACAATACACCGAAGTACAAGGGTTTAAAAAAAATTTAAAAAAAGAAAGAATAAGCAAATATATGAATGAATAAATATATGCAATATATATTCAAAATAAATGTGTTCTGAAATTTTTGGAGGAAGGGAAAAAGATAGTCCTAAGAAATTATGAAGGTATCCTTTTGTGGGTGAAAAGAGAATTTAAGAGTTGGCAAAGTAGGAATGTATATAACCCTTGGCAAGTTAGCCACCTGTAAAATGAACTGGAGAAAGAAAAAATTATCTGAAGGAAATGGCAAAGCACTTCATGGGATTTTGCTAGTATTTTTGCCCTAAAAACCTCACATAGGGTTACAAAGAATAGGAAAATGAATGGACAACAATGAAGCAAAAAGACATTCCAAGCATTGAGAAAAGCAAGGGAAAAGGCAGAGAGCTGGGAGAAATGGTGGCACAAGAAAGTCAGCTTGGCTGGACATAGCCCTTAAGAAAAGAAATAAACATGGTTAGAAAAGTAATGTGCAATCAGGTTGTGAAGGTCTTAGCTAAATAGAATGGTTTATACTTGATCCTAAATGTTATAGGGAGTCACTGGAACTTATTGAATAGGACAATGACATTCAAAGATTCACTTTAGGAAATTCACTTTTATAGCTATGTGGAGGGTAGATTGAAGATTGAGGTGGATCAATCACTTAGAGCAGTGATTCCCAAAGTGGGCGCTACTGCCCCCTGCTGGGGGCTGCAGCAATCCAGGTGAGCAGTGATGGTCACAGGTGCATTTATCTTTCTTATTAATTGCTATTAAAATGTTTTTTTAAATTAATTTCCAGGGGGCTAAGTAATATTTTTTCTGGAAAGGGGGCGGTAGGCCAAAAAAGTTTGGGAACCACTGATTTAGAGACTACCACAGTAACCTCAGAGAGAGATATAAAGAGACATGAATTCAGGTGATGAAAATATTGAAAAAGAGCTGAGATATGTGTATGTTAATATTCTCAGTGAACCTTCTATAATTTGTATCCATTTCAAAGTTAGAAGCTAGACTGATTTATTCTTAGACTTCTGGATTTATCTGAAATCTTTGCTAATAGTTCAATATCATTAATAGCAGGACATTGTATTAGATTGCAACAGAATTTTATACTTGATTTTTTGCTCTTTGACCATCCCTTATCTGGACATTTGCCTTGTCGACTGAAGCAAACATAAATTAAGTGACTTGTACAAAAGTAGCTAATAAGTTTTCTTCAAAACTCCAGACAAAGCACTTTATCTGCTGCTCACCTGTTTGTTTTTAATTTTAATTTTACTACTCACTTATTGTTGTTGAATTGTTTTAGTTTTATCTGACCCTTTTTTTACCCTATAGTTTTCTTTGCAAAGATTACATTGTCTTTTCTTTCTCCAGATCATTTGAGGCAAACAGGCTTCAGTGACTCACCCAGGGTCCCAAAACTAGTAAGTATTTGAGGCTGATTTGAGCTCTTTGATTCCAGGTCTGGTCCTGCACCTGCTAGCTGCACCTAAAAGAGATAATGGGGTATTGAGGTCTCATAATATAAAGAACTGTTTAAATTTTGTTAATTCTTTTATGAAGTATAAATTCACCATTCAAAACAGATGGAACTAGAGCATAGTTAGCCATCAGATGGAAAGGATCGACCTCACCCCTAATAGGTCTTTAAAAGTGAAACAGTTTCTCAGTCAAGAAACAGCTTTTTAAGTAATGTGACCACTGGCAATAGAGAAAAGGGACAGCCCGGACTTTGGGGATCTGAGCTACAAAGATAAACAGATTTGTTCACTTCTCAGAGCTATCTTCTGACTTGAATTATGAGAAGTCAGTATCGCTAGAGCCAACCAAGCCTGAAGTCTGTACTTCATGGTCAATGGGGCAGACCTTGGTCTCTAATGGCACCAATTCTGATGAGAGAATTTTATAACTCTTGCAGAGATAACACAATAAAGCTCTACTTACTGTACCTTTCATTTTAAATCTTAACACTTCACAGTCTTTGTTACCAGTCTGTTGATTTATGTGATTATATCAAAATGGTTGTGTAAAATTGGGTCATAGGTGTTTCCTTTTAAATTCTAACCCTACTACTCCAGAGTATTCTTATTGACTAGCAACCCCTGGCAAAATGAGATTTTGCCTAAATCCCAAATATCAATTATGAAAGAGTTCCTGTGAAAATGAAATAATCAAAAAAGTCAATTTCACCTGAGGATCATTTGTTCTGATAGCTCAATATGGTTGAGGATCTGAATCACAAAAAAAACAACAACCTGAAACAGCCTTGTAACTATAAGTTGTTAAAAAATTATTGGAAAACACTTTCTTTGTAAAGAAGCCACCTTGTAAGTGAAATTCATTGGAGAAGCATCAGAAGGCACAGATAGTTTAGCAAAGCAACAACCTGGAAACAATTTATCAGGGAAAAAGATTGCAAGAGCAGCTCAAAAGGAAGTGGCAAGCATCAATTTCACAGGTAGAAAGCTCTTTCAGGCACACCTGAGCAATGTGTTCAGCAAATGTTCACTCTACTACAAAAAATTTGTGAAGGAGGCTACACTTCTGTGTGTATATTGAGGGAAGATTTCTTCTAATTATTTATTCTGCTATTTAATTTTTATTAAATATCTTTTTTGATGATCAAATGTGTCAATTCATGAGAAAATATGGAAGAAGACTTGAATTAGGTTAGAAAAGATGATAACCCCAAATTACTTCAAACCTGAGGATATCCCAGTTCAAATACCATGTATACAATGCCTCATTGAGGATATACAACACAAGCATACATTAAATTATGTGCAGAGTGTTAATTAAGCACTTGAAAAGCTGATTATTATATATGATACAAAATATTGTATATGATACAAAAGTAAGAGGCATAGTTAAAAGACTAGCATGATAGTACCATTGGGATGAATCTTATTTGGGTTCAAAAAATCAATTTCATAAGTATGATGGGAAGTGTGGTTAAAAGAGCAATTTTTTCTGAAAGATAGGAGCTTTTTAGAGGAATGAAAGCCCAATTAGAGTCATCAGTAGGACTACCATTTGCAGAATTGAGCTATTTATTTCTCTCCTCTTAGGTCACAAAGATAGCATATAAAAATGTTCTGTAAATAGCAAAATTCTATTCGAAAATAAGCTAGTACTAACTGGAAGAGAGAGTTAATAGTAAGAGCAACTAGGGAAAGGAAATCACTTAATTAGGACAATTTTAGGTGTTTAGGAACATTATTATCAGTAGTTAAATCTATGCCTGTGATTTCTGAAGAAAGAAATTATATGATGCACTAAATTAAGTGAAAAACAATTCCATAAGAAATGTATTTCATTGTAAGTGGTAATAATGAATCGGTATCCAACACATTATAATCAAAGCCAAAGTGCCTTTAGTTACTCATGCTACTGACATCTCTTTGGTTGTATTTCTCCTTTTGCCCACTTCCACACCCCACCTCATTTACCTTTTTGTGTATCACACTGGTATGTTTTTCTTTTTAAAAAGAATATCACAGCATGGGTCACTTTTATTAAGGGTTATGGTCTATTTCTCAGTATGTCCCACTCTGCAAGCACAATTTTTTTCTTTTTTGAAGAATTTAATCTGCCTTTGAATAATTAATACTTTAATCATTAAAGGCTTTCTACTCTCTTGCCAAATTGCCTTGAAAATAATAAAACCACACAATTGTCTTTTTCCCTGTGCCTTAATAAAATACAATTAAAACTAAATAAAAACTATGATTTTCCATTCATCAAATTTGGCACATCCTGAGGGAGGTAACAGCAGTATTACAGATAGGCCAATTAAATAGTCCTGATATATTTAAACTATTTAATCAGTGAAGATGTGGCTGTAATTTTGTAGTTACCATTCCAAAGATGCCCAGGGCTTCTTAGAATGAAATTTTGTTTCTCATTTTGCTCTAGCTATGTTATGTTACCACCCGGAGCAAGGAATTCTTGTTTCTATTGTATTTGCTAAATATTATGTTGATTTTCTTTGATGTTCTCTACACGCCTATTTTTGTTCCTGCACATTAAGTATGTATCTGTTTCTAAGTCTATTAAGTACTATAAAGTGAAAGACTTTTAAAATGACTTGATCACAATAATGAAAATAAATCAATAAATCAATAAGACAGGCAAAGCGGTATCAAAAATTAAAGAAGAAAAAAAAAGAAAAACTGAGGGTAGTTATCTTTTTTTTTCTACTCCTGTGGCCCATACTTATTTTTGCTGTGGGAATTCACAGGGAGCATGCCCATTAGGTAGATAGTACTTAGTTGAAAGTAGAAAAAAAAAAAAAAAGAAAACATGGCATGGAATGGATATGCACACAGAAGTGAGAAGAGCTATAGACTTAAGAAGAATGTCTTCTTTGATAATTCTTGAAAGCCGTATTTAGAAACATTTGCAGTAAATGAAGTCAAGACTTACCACCCGTGTGGATCAATGGCAGCTCCTCCACCCCCATCTCCACCTCATCAAGTTATTGAAAGACATTGTACTTGATTTTCTTGAGGCTATCCATATGTGATACTTGTCAGACACATTTTTAGTGACTATCTTGTATGGCATAAATTACCCTAGGAAATTAACACATATTTTATAAAACCCTATTTTCTGTTCAACTATGGAAACCTATAAAATTAATGTAGATATCCAGACCAGAAAATTTATTTTGAAATGTTAAAAATTCCTGAAACAGATGATGGAATATATGTATTTTTTTCAGTCCTAAAATACTTTTTCCTAAAAGAAGGAAAACTACTTGTAATATTTGTTTTGTGGTTTCTTTTGATTAAGTACTGAAGGATATTTACCCTTGCTTAATAAGATATTTAAAATTCCAACATGAAAGATCTGCTTCATATTTGAAGCCCAATAAATCTCACTTACAGCTCTTCATTGAGACAGATAGCTGGCAAAGACTGAAGGTCCAGCAGAAATGCAACTGGTGGCTCTTTTATTTTCAAATTGGATTTTTTTCTTGCCAGAAAAAAAAAAATCAGGCAGTAGCATATCTGAAATCCAAACTTGAGTATCTACACAGTAGAAAAATAAAGATTTGGGGAACTTGTTTTCTTTATCATTATTGTATAGTCAATAGACATACTTAATTTTGTTGTCATTTTCCCCATGTTTTTTATCGCTGTTTTGATGTTTCACTGAAATAGAAACTGCTATATTATAAGCCAAGTTTGTGACAGGACCATACTTTTAAAAAAATGTTTAATCTTGCTTACAGAAATATTGAGTTTTACTTTTTTAAGTGTAGCTATTAATAAAGAAATATACTGCTGGCAGATTGGGGAAGGATTATACAATATATGTAAACTAATTAAAATATTTCCATTTATTTAATAGTTAATAGAATAATTGAATCTGTTCTTCATGTCACTTTCTGGCTCCCTTTTCCTCTCTCTCTGTCTCTCTGTCTCTCTGTCTCTCTGTCTCTCTCTCTCTTCTCTCTCTCCCCTCTCTTTCTCTCTCACCCACACAGATAAATGTACAATAAAATTTTTTATATTAATGCAAAGGAAAGAAAAATATTACAACATGCATGTTGTTACCTCTGCATCTGACTGGAATTCTGCAAAGGCTAACTAAGCTATAATAATGCCAGCTTGAGTCTCTTTCCATCATTTGTATTCTGTGATGTTATTCTTTAACACACATGCAAATTCAGTCAAAGTCTCTGAGGCTATGTCTACATGTACACCTGCCTGCCTGAGTTGATATGTTAATAAAGTCAGAATGCTCTAACTCAATTTCAAAATAAAGAAAACACAGAATATTAGAGACAGAACCATAGAGATAATTTAGTCTTACAATGTGACTGAGTGAATGGCATGCGTACTTGGAGACCAGAAGACCTGGGTAAAAATCTTGCTTTGTTAACTGTGACTCTGAACAATTCATAGCCTCTCTCAGTCTCAGTTTCCCCATCTTTAAAATGGATATGAAAATAGCAGTCATGAAATAACATTGTTGTCAGGATTAAATAGATAACATATATGAACCATATTAAAATATTATAGCATAATATTAATATGAGATATTAATGAGTATTAAGCCCTCTCATTTTATGGAGGACAAAATTGAGCTTTACAACATTTAAACAAATTTCCAAAAGTCATCCAACCAATAAAAAGCACATGTGGGCTTCAAATATTTATTTACTGTGAGCTCATAGTTTCATAGTTATTTTCACAAAAAAAATTTTTCCATATTGTTCTCTTATATATATCAGCTTCACATCATTTTGTTTTGTTTTATTTTGTTTGGGAATGGGAAAGTAATAAGGATTACATCAATATGTTACTGTCATAGGAATAGTGATTTTTTGATGCATTTCTTTTATACCACCCAGATTACTGGGGAGTTTCTACCTAAAAAAAAAAGTCAGAGATACCCCTGAGTTTTGATTTTCCCCATTCTCCATAATTCAGATTCCTGGTTATGTAGGGACATAAAAAGACCCAGCCAGGTGGATTCTAGGCAGATGTGGTGGGTGCCTAAGATCACTTGAGTTGTCATACCTTAAGCAACTACTGATAAGATGATACAGACATGGAAGGCCATCAACAGAAACTAAATGAGGCCTTGTTGCATATTCTTGCTGTATTAGGGCAGAGTGAGTCTCCTTTTGTGAGTATCACATTTAATCACAACTTTCTTAGGAATTACACTAGTCAATTTATTTTAAATAGACTATAGTCTGAATTTAATTAAGACACTCAACTGATTCTCTTTTTTAAGCTGCTTATTCGTTCCCTCATGAAAGTCCTAACTGATACCTCCTCACACCATGGACTTGTCCTTAGTTTTCAAAGATTAAGCAAGTAGTCCACAAGCTCTGGTAGATTCTGGCATACTGTAAAACTGTGAGTTCAGCCTGGTCAAAATCTTTGCCTAATGTTTGAGATTTATTAAAAATAAGGATATAGAGTTTCATTCCTAGTAGTGTGATAAAGAAGTCTTTGATCATTGCAACCAAGGGTAAAGAGAAATTTTAAAAGATTTTTAGTCTGGTATAGCCTTTTGCTTTCACAATGATGGTAGTGAAAAGACTGAAAGGAAGTAAAATGGTGCTAAGAAATGCAATTTTTAGACCATCTATATATTTATTTGGCTAATTATACACTCAACCTGAGACCTTTGCTAGATAGATTTATGGCTCATAATTTCTCCTTGAAAAAGCAAAAAAAAAAAAAAAAAAAAGGAATTGGCAACCCAACCATAGTGGACCCAAATGCCATATCATTGGGAAAAATAATTTAAAAGCAGTGGGAGAGTTGGAGGCAGCTGGTGGCTCAGTGGACTGAGAACCAGACCCAGAGACAGGAGGTCCTGGTTTAAAATATGGCCTCAGTTACTTCCTAGCTGTGTGACCCTGGACAAATCACTTGACTGGCCTGGCCCTTACCATTTTTCTGCCTTGGAACCAATACACAGTATTGACTTTAAGATGGAAGGCAAAGGTTTTAAAATAGATAGATGGATGGATAGATAGATAGATAGATAGATAGATAGATAGATAGATAGAGGAATAAAAGCAATGGGAGACACCATTTCAGGAATCATTATATCACCTTGTTTTATAGCAGTCAGGAAGGGCAGAGGTAAAAAGAACAGGCAAATAATTATATTTTATGAACTGTCCTCTTTTGCAAAGGATGAAGAAACATGGTATTCTATGAAGGTTTTGAAAAGATACTACAAACTAAGTGAATCTATCCCTGATTCATTCTATATCTTGATATTCAGAGATCTAAACATAAAGCTATCTTCAAAGTAAAAGTTGAGAGGAGGAATAGAAAAAAATGATGAAAATATTATCATGGTTACTTTCGTGTGTTTTTATTAAGAAATTAAATATCAACAAATATATATATTTCAATATACAAAAAGGAATAGGAAACAGGATTGCATTTTAAACTATACTATATACAGCTTTAAATATGCAAATTAAATGTAACATAATTGTAATAAAAGTGACCTACCTTCTGGGTCTCTCCTGAGATTCCTTCTGTTCTCCTCTGTGTATTTTTCAGTATTTCATTGATGCTATTTTTTTCTTCCTCTCCCTCTGTCCTTTTTTTGTAGTAACCCACCTGGTAGTTGTTTTTTGTCCTTTATTTAGGTCCTAATATCAGAGAATCACTGCCTTTAGACCTTTTTGGGATCCTTCTCATTCCACAGTAACCTATTGGGAATTGGCTGTGTTCCCTATTATGATACAGAAAGTCCAAGACCAAGATAGACCTGGCTTCAAGTCTACTAGGTGGCCCTGCCACAGGAATATCATTGGATTTCCTGCCATTTAGAAATATATTCCTTGGAAGCAGCTGGGTGGCTCAGTGGCTTGAGAGCCAGGCCTAGAGATGGGAGAACCTAGGTTCAAATTTGGCCTCAGACACTTCCCAGCTGTGTGACCTTGGGCAAGTCACTTAATCCCCATTGCCTACCCTTATCACTCTTCTGCCTTGGAGCCAATAGACAGTATTGACTCCAAGATAAAAGGTAAGGGTTTTCATTTAAAAAAAAAAAAGAAATATATTCCTTGACCAGGTGGAGTTGCTTACTATAGTTACTCTTTTTGACTGTTTCATCTGGTGCTCTTTTTAATCTTTCCTGAGGTGCTCCTTAGGGAAGCTAAACTTGGCTATAAATCTTCACATAACCTTCTTTGCCAGTATTTCTAGAAATACTGAATCTTCATTTTAAAAAATACTGAACTTCCTTTAGAGATTTTTGTGAAAGCATAATATTTTGTAAAAATTAAAAGTTCCCCATTTGTCTCAGCTTTCTACTGAAATCTTTTCTCTTCTGGGCATTACTGACATTTTTTTCTCTTTTTAAAATCTTTATCACTACGAACCAACTCTAGCTCCACCCCCACACCCCAAACTTCCCTGCTTCTAAACAGAAGCACTCTTATGACAAATAAGTATAGTCATGAAATTATTCTTACACAATAGCTATATTTCAAAATGCATATTTTGTCTCATCCTAGTTCCTCTGTTGTCCATCATCTCTCTATCAAAAGATAGGAAACATGATGTTTCATCATAAGTCTTCCAAAGTCATGACTGGTCATTGAATTTCTAGCAAAATATGTCTAAAGGAAAAAAGAGTAATATTATAATGGTGAGCAAGGACTGATTACTTGATCTTGGCTGTCCACTCCTCTCTTGTGGATTGTGATTTTTCCTGGATCCTTTCTTCAAGGCAGACTTTCTCTTTAGTTTAAGCTCCAATTCCAGAGAGGGAACATTTTCTTTTCAAATCTGTCCCAGAAGGAACAATAATTATCTTAGAAATTCAAAAATGATAACTCTCTCCAATTTACTTACAAATCTCCCACCACCACTGCAAACTGCCAACCTTCCCTCAACCCCAAGTATAAATCTGTATTCGTGTGTTCTTTTCTTGCTTTTGGGAAATGACGAACATGAATCAATAACTCTCTTTTCTTTAGTTTCAGCTTGAAGCTGAAAAGTTCTCAGCAATTAGGAAAAAACAATCTTGTCTTTCACCGGTGAATACAGGAATCCCTTCTATATCACAGGTACCCTACCACCAATATAAAAAATTTTTGTCCTCCCTTCAAAGCAGAGAAGAAATCTGATTTTTTTTCTTTTTCTTTTATGTGGTGTTTACAGTAAGAGAAACTATGTATATTTATAGTATTAAAATATAAAATATATGTATTAAGCATAATACATATATTTTATTTTAATACATAAATTTTATATTTTATACATTTCTGAGTTTCTAATGTCCTTACCTCTCTTTTGCTTAGGAACCAACATACAGTATTCTAAGGTAGAAGGTAAGGATTAAAAAATAACTATTAAAGAAAAAAGGAAATAGATTTCCTGTGTGTGTAAAACATACACAAACAAATCACATAAATATATTTAAAACTGACTTGTATGTAAGTAATTATATAATATATGTACAAATAGGCAAGTTATTAACAAGTAGATAAAGGCTTTTTCCACTTTAGAAATTGGTTTTTATAGGTCCAACTAATACATTTTTCATGACCTATTCCTCTCTCTAAATTCAATCATATGTCCTTCCTGTATTTCAAGAAACTTAAAAAAGATTTAAGGTTAGTTCTTTTTTTTTTTAAACCCTTGTACTTCGGTGTATTGTCTCATAGGTGGAAGAGTGGTAAGGGTGGGCAATGGGGGTCAAGTGACTTGCCCAGGGTCACACAGCTGGGAAGTGGCTGAGGCCAGGTTTGAACCTAGGACCTCCTGTCTCTAGGCCTGACTCTCACTCCACTGAGCTACCCAGCTGCCCTGGTTAGTTTTTTTTTTAATGAAGAAATGTTACTATGTGAGAGTTTAAATCTATGTTCAAAAACTGACATACATGCTAGAAAAAAATAATTTCAGCTACTTAAATTAATAACTCACTACACTAAACAAAATAATCTTCTGATACAAATAAACTATAAAAAATAAAGACCAAAGGATAGACAACTCAAGAATGAATATTTCAATTAAAATGAAAGTTATCCTTGCCAGTAGTAAGTGGTCCTGGAACAGGCCATCCCTCTATTTTAAGGAGAAAAGTTAGGGAAAAGCATAAAGATGGAATTGTAAAGAGGCACAATGTACAAAAGGAAAACAAGTGAATATCTGATAGCAAAGAACTCTGAGACCTCTAGTTCCTGACCTTCAAGCCTAGATGTGTGGTATACCTTGACACTATGAGTATGTCTGGGACAGGCAGCAGCTGTTCCTGAACACTGCAATTTACTTCAACACTAAAGAGAAGAATATAATAATGTTCTTCAGAAAACATTTTCAGAACTATGTCTTTAAAACTATGTCAGTTTGTGAGTCAAGAAATAAGGATCATGGTAGGAACCATAAAAATCTAGGTTGGGGGGTAGGAAACAAAACCATAACCAAGTTTTCTGGAATCTGGGAAGCCAAAGAAATAGACTCCCTCTCAATTGAATATATTTCTAATTTCTACATTTTCTATTAAGATATTTGTATGACCTGTTATTTTCTGACTTCTTTATTGTGCTTTTGTATCTTTGTTACATTATTTAGAACAATTGGCATTAGAAATAATGGTTGTACATTTGTCTAAAATTGGTTTTTTTTAATATCCATTTGCTATAGATTTAACTAAAACTCTTCAGGGCTTTACAAGGAACCATCCACAGTCTATCAATTTTAGGAATCAAAGGATAAACTCCTCCCAGTTTGTATCCAACCTACCTACCTCCTCACTTTCTCTATTGCTTCTAGAGTCTCATATTGATATAAATTTAAAAAAAAGGAAAGGCAATATTCCTTGGGCACTTTGACACCTTTTGAAATGCTAATTAACTATCAGCTAGAGTTTACACCTACTCAATACCTACCCCAGGCAATTGTGCATATTTGATGCCCTGGGATTCTAAACCAAGAAGGTGTGAGCCTAGATTGAGACAAGGTGTGAAAACAGGCTGCTTTCCAGGCTCTTTCAAAATTTCTACTTAAGAGTACCTAGAAGAAAAAAAGACAGAAAAGGGGGGGGGGGGAATAGCAAAACACAAGTGAATTTACGTTTTGGGAAAGAGAACTATTCTTATAGCCACAATATAAATCTCTACTTTTGAATAACACCATAGCATAGAGCTCTTATAAAGTATTTTGAAAAAATTCCCATCCTCTCCCACATTGTTGTCATAAACAGGAAATATTTCCAAAATTTATTTTAAGACTTAGCAAGAAAATTTAGGGATAAATATGACACTAATAAAGAAGTTGCCTTTCCCCTAGATTCATATATAAAGGAAGGTTATATTTAATTTCTAAATAAAAAGATTCTTCTATACTGTGCTATTACCATTTGTAACCTTCACAAAGGAAAGTGGATCTATTTTGTCACCTTTAAGATTTGAAGAAAAAATAATAGGTAAATATGATGGACTTTTGTATGAGTTGTTTGGCTTCAAAGTGATTTTTTCCTTGGCCTGTAACCTAGCTCTTTAAGTTTTATGAACACATTTAAAATTTATTTGTACATGGTATAAAAATGGGAAAAAATGATCAAAAGCTAAGGGCTATTTCAGAACTTAGGGGAATAAAATTAATATTTCATATTTAGGTTATGCTTTGAGGTTTACAAATCCTTTCTTCAAACAAATCTTAGAAGTATGTAGGAATTCAGTGCTCAGGAAGTCTGTTATTTGTCCATATTATATAGCTTCTAATTGGGCCAGATAGGATTTGATCCTTGATGTTCTGAATCCATTAGCAAGAAAAAATCAAAAAAACAAACAAAAAACAAAAAAACAGGCAGGAAGGCAGGTAGGAAAGAAGGAATCAAGCAAGGAAGCAAGAAAGGAAGGAAGGAAATGGTAAGATCATTGACTGGTTAAAATAAAAGTCAAAATCAATACTAATTTTAGGTGAAAAGAAGAAATGCAAAGACACTTTTTATGATACAGTAATTCTAATTCCACCTAGTAAAACAACCATTGCTATTGAAAAGTGTCAAAGGAAATAAAGATATTAGTTCTTATTATGAACATTGCCTTCAAAATTTTAGCAATGCAAAGTAGTACCTACAATAAAGATGATGTAATTAATGAAATTGATATAGAATATACAATATCAAGATTGTGACCATTACATTGATGAGTATTGTTATATATGAATTACATTGATTGTCCACTATATCTGCGGTTGTGTGTATTTAGGTATATATTTCTATCTACCTCTCTCTCTCTCTCTCTCTCTCTCTCTCTCTCTCTCTCTCTCTATCTATCTATCTATCTATCTAATTTCATCCTTATCAGTGATTTTTCTTGGACATGCTGTATGGAAATCAACCATCATTTTTTCTCCAGAATTGGATAGGGTTCAATATCAGGGAGCATAGTGTATGTATGAAGCAAATAGCAGAGTGGATTAGAAACCAAAAGCCTACCATATGTTGTCTACAGGAAACACATATGAGATGGGTGGACATACACAGATTTAAGGTGAAGGGCTTCAGCAAAATCTTTTGGGCTTCAAATGAGAAAAAGAAGGCAGGAGTGGGTATCATGATTTCTGACAGAGCCAAAGTAAAAATAGATTTGGTTAAAAGAGATAGGGAAGGTAATTACATCCTGATAAAAGACAATGAGGCAATAACAGTGCTCAACATGCACCAAATGTTATAGCATCCAAATTCATAAAGGAGAAACTGGCAGAGCTCAAGAAGGAAATAGATAGTAAAACCATACTAGTGGGAGATCTAAATATTCTTCTTTCAGATTTAGATAAATCAAACCAAAAAATAAATAAGAAAAAGATAAGAGAGGTAAATGAAATCCTAGAAAAAATTAGATTTAATACATATGTAGAGGAAAAAAAAGGGACAAAAAGGAGTACAACTTCTTTTCACCTGCACATTGTACATTCACAAAGATTGACTATGTAATAGGGCACAGAAACATTGCAAACAAATAAAAAAGAGCAGAAATAATAAATGTAACCTTTTTAGATCATAATGCAATACAAATAATAATCAGTAAGGGCACATGGACAGGCAAATCAAAAACTAATTGGAAATTAAATAATATGATTCTCCAAAACCAGTTAGTTAAAGAACAAATCATAGAAACAATCAATAAATTCACTGAAGAGAATAACAATGATGAGACTTCCTACCAAACTCTGTGGGATGCAGCTAAGGCATTAGTCAGGGGGAAATTTATATCCTTGAGTGCATGTATTAACAAACTGAAGAGGGCAAAGATCAATGAACTGGGCATGCAAATCAAAAAACTAGAAAGGGAAATGAATTAAAAATCCCCAGTTAAAGACCAAATTAGAGATTATAAAAATTAAAGGAAAAATCAATAAAATCAAAAGTAAAAGAATTACTGAATTAACAAATAAGACTAGAAGCTGGTACTTTGAAAAAACAAATGATATTGACAAAGTACTGGTCAATCTAATTTAAAAAAGGAAAGAAAACCAAATCATCAGTATCAAAGATGAAAAGGGAGACCTCCCCTCTAATGAAGAGGAAATCAAGGCAATCATTAAAAGCTATTTTGCCCAATTATATGGCAATAAATATAGCAACCTAGGGGAGATGGATGAATATTTACAAAAATATAAATTGCCTAGATCAGTGGTTCCCAAATTTTTGTGGCCTACTGCCCCCTTTCCAGAAAAAAAATATTACTTAGCCCACTGGAAATTTTTTTTTATTTTAATACCATTTGTTTCATTTTTTATTTTAATATGTCAATTAAATTAACTAATTAATTAATTGAAAATTATATTAAAAATGCAATATTTTAATAGCAATTAATAGGAAAGATAAATGCACCTGTGGCCATCACCCCCCCTTGGATCACAGACCAGAGGGTGGTAGCGCCCACTTTGGGAATCACTGGCCCAGATTAACAGCAGAAGAAATAAAATACTTAAATAATCCTACATTAGAAAAAGAAATTGAACAAGCCATCAAAGAATGCCTTAATACCCCAGGACCAGATGGATTCACAAGTGAATTCTATCAAACCTTCAAAGAAAAACTAATTTCAATATTATACAAACTATTTGACATAATAAGCAAAGAAGGAGTTCTACCAAACTCCTTTTATGATACAAATATGGTACTGATCCCAAAGCCAGGTAGATAAAAAATAGAGAAAGAAAACTATAGACCAATCTCCTTAATGAACATAGATGCAAAAATCTTAAACAGAATATTAGCAAAAAGATTCCATCAAGTGATCACGAGGGCTATTCATTATGAATAGGTGGGATTTATACCAGGAATGCAATTATGGTTCAACATTAGGAAAACCATTCACATAATTGACCATATCAACAAGCAAAGCAAAAAAAACCAAAAACATAATTATCTCAATAGATGCTGAAAGGGGGCAGCTGGGTAGCTCAGTGGATTGAGAGTCAGGTCTAGCCCAGTTTGGCTAAGCCATAGATTGAAGAAAGGGTTATAATAAATAATGTAGTAGTGATGTACTTTTAAGAGACAAACAAAGGAATTTACATTTTACCCTAATGACATTAGGGAATTGATGAAATTAATAGAGTAAAGGAAGGGCAGGGTCAGATCTCTGTTTAAAGAACCTCATTTTGACAGCTGAGTGGGTGATGCATTAGGGTTAGATAAGAACAGAAGCAGGGAGACCAAATAGGAAGCTATTTGGATAGTTTTATTGATTTGTTTGTTACTGTAAGAATTTGGAGATAATCACCTTTAATAGAATATGCATCATTTTCTTATTCTAGAATACTAGAATGAGATTATTTGACAATATTTCATCTCACTTGCAAACATCCTGGATTATTCTGTAGAAATACTAAAAATAGATTAATGTCAGAATATTATACTGTGATAATTATCTGTAAGGGGCAAAAAGGAGTTTTGATTGGGTGGATAATAAAAAGGTTTGGTTGCCAGGGAATTGAATAATTATACATCCCCAATTAAAGAATAACTTCAAGTCAAAATGACTTTTATGGAAGTTTATTTACAAAATATAGGAGAGAGTAGAAGTAGAGAGATAAGAAGAGGATAGAGTAAGAGATCTAATTTAATGAACTAGACTTGTATTCAAGTCTGGGCTTTACTCTGGCAGGGTTCCAGAGGCCCAACCAGAGAGCCTTAAAGTCAATTAACAAGGGGTTTAGCCACGAGAGCTTCTCCCAAACAAGGGAGTCTCCAGGAGGCTAAGGTAGTCAGCCTTCTTCACTCACCATGTGTAGTGATTTTCTTATCTGTAAGATAAATGGGAAAGATTTAAGAACAGTCTCACCAAGGTCTCAGGGTCCCAGGTCTAGTGCTCCTCCAGGTACAAGTCACGAACAAGAAGAGCTCATTTAGGTCCAAAACACAAACAAGAAGAGAGAAGCTGAACTCACTGAACTCTTTTTAAAGGGGCTTCTTTTGCATCACTTCCTGTGGCTTCCTCTTAGTTTACGTGTCCAATCACAACAGACGTTTTTCTTAGGACTGCCCAGGAGGCAGTCAGTAAATTCTGATTCTTCACTCACTCTAGCACACATGGGTCACAGACCTCCCAACTTGTGAGTTAGGTGGAGGTGTTTTCACCTTTGGAGGTTAAATCTAAAGATGGGCAGGGCAGATTTAATTTCATTATCACATATCATAAAGTAGCATTGATGAATTCTGAATTTTCTTTCTGGCTCTGCTTCTGAGAGCATATAGCCTCACATAATCTTTTAAAAAATAGGTTGAATATATAAAATTTTGCATTGAGAGGAAGATTAGATAATAGAATTTAGTTTAATGTAAAGAGTAATTACCTTAATTAAATCATTTCACTATTATCCAATGATGATTGAACCCAACTGTGTTTCTGGTATAATGTTGTACACCCAAATAAGTGTAAGCATGTTCAGGTTGCATTTAAGTGCTATGTTTATAAAATTTGTTACTGCATGTAACACAAATTCTATTTTTCTAATCATAGCATTCTATACTCTCAATTTCCTATCTAAACACATCTTACAATTTTGTCAATACATTCAACTCTAGATAAATCATTTAGCATGTGACCAAATTGGCTATCAATTAGTCTAGTATTTTCCAAATTAATATAATGCATCCAAATATTTTTGCATTCTAAACTTAGAAGAATAATCAATAAATTACATTTATATTATTTGAAATGGATAAAAAAATCATAGGATCATAGATTGACTTTGAAGTCACCTTTGAGGCAAATAATCCAAGCCTCTCATTTTTTTAAATTTGGAAATGGAGCTAGTAAGTAGCAGAGTCAAGATTTTAACCCATGTCTTTGGATACTTTTCAATGCCACATTTTTTTTCTTTTGAATTCACTTTAATATTTTTTAAAACCCTATTGGTTCTAAGGCAGAAGAGTGATAAAGGCTAGGCAATGGGGCTTAAGTGACTTGCCCAGGGTCACTCAGTTAGGAAGTGTATGAGGACAGATTTGAACCTAGGACCTCCAGTCTCTAGGCCTGGCTCTCAATATGTGGAACCACCCAGCTGCCTCCTCAATATTCTTCATTCTAAGAAATCCACAGATAGGAGATAAATTTTCCTATTTGAGAGAAATACATAGATCCCCTATGGAAAGAATGGGAGGAGGAAAAGAAATTATAGCCTGAAAGATGGAAGCATATAAACCAACCAATTTATGATAATGCAGAAACATTCATTCACACCTCAAGCTTTACTTCACCACTGTCCCATAGTTGTATATATTTGTATTTTATAACAAGAAAAATCAGGCTTCAAAGGGAGCAGTATTTCATCTATCTCAAATATATCTCAAATATCAGAGTTTATTCCTACATGCTCTTCAATATAATCATTGATGGCTACATCTCTATTCTCAATTCCCCCCAAAATATAATAGGCTATGTTTTGAAGAACTTAGACATATATTTGACAGTATGCAAATTTTGCTTTTAATTCTATGAGAACAGACATAGATTACTTGGTTCTGATCAAATAATGTTGAAAGTGTCAAATGAGGAGTTGATCAGTGTAAGGACCACTTTAAAAAAATACAGTGAACCGCTCTAGTTCCCTAAAAGCAATAGAAATACAATAATATATAGCATATACTTTGATGTTCTAGCTAAGGAATATTACAATGAATATTGCTGACATCCATTTCAAGTTTTCCATTACATTAAAGCAGCCAACTGAAAGAATGAAAACATAGGATTAAAATCATTGATAATGAAGACTTGATTGTAAGAAACTATAATTATCTTGTTGATTCAGAATATTTTTATGTCAATGAACAAACAGGAAATTGCCTACACCTGGTGTGTAGCAGACATCAGATACCAAATCGCACTTTTCTAACATCAAAAAGGCAATATCACTAGAAGTGAACCCACTTCAAAAGAAGAAAGGGAGAAAAAAGGGAAAAGAAAATAACGAGAACAATGAAGGTCTTCTGAGTCTCTAATTTGTATTTTGTGGTGCTAGATTATTTCTAGTTGAGGCTGCCAGATTTTCAAGGTCTTTAAATCCTGAAAAATTGTGAAGCAATTCATTTTTTTTTCTTGGGAAGGAGACTTTTTTTCTCCATATGCTGACTGTCAGATTTTCAAACCAGCCTCTTTTTTCCCAGCATCTGGCATAAATCTACATCAGTCATGAGGGGTTGGGGGCTAATCCTGAAGGCTACATGAGAGAAAAGCTGGGCAGCTGCCAGTTGAGTCCCCTGACAGTGCAAACATTTCTTCAAGGAGGGAATCCCACTTAACATGCAAACAGTGAGTCCAGACCCAGATACAGTTGGTTTCTATCTTCATGGCATCAAGTAGAATAAAAGTGAATAGCATTGTCTGTTTATTTTTAAAAAGAAAACATTTAAAATTAGAGACAAGTAATTGCATCATGTCAACCTTTCTCAGATGAATCAGCTTTACTTTTTAGAACTTCTGAAACTTTTCTGTGTATTTAGTTGATACTAACATCTGATTGAATTTAATGAGATTTAAAACAATAGTGTATAAAAATATAGGGTAAAGGAAAATTTGAAGGATCATTCTTTCCATGTCCACAATCTTCATGTAGGAAGTGGTGATAAGGGAAGACCTTACACATATTGATGGATTTTCTAATTATGATGATTTTATAGGATGTGGACTTTCTTTTGAGACATTTGAGAAAAATACTTCCCTAGGGAAGAGGAAACACTAACTAGCAATCTGCTTAAAGAAAACAGAAAACTCCTATGAATGGGAGAACCTTCATGGGCTCCTTGTGACTAAGGAACATATACTCTTTTGACAAAAGCTATCTTGTTCAAGGGCTGTGTTGGTGAATCTATGTTATGGGTGCCAGAGCATGTTGGAGGGGGCTGCTCCTTTCCCCCTCTCCATGAGTGTCTGAGGACATTTCTCATATCACCTACCCCTCTGCCCAATGGGAGCACTTTGAGGTAAGGCAGGGGCTCACATGCAGCATTAGGGTTTCTTTTAGCACTCTAAAAGGTTCGCCATCACTGCTCCATTAAATCTCTTTTTTTTTCATCCCCTTTTGAGTGACAAACATTATTTATTGTCAGTGCTGTGTTCCAGACACTGTTTTGGATACTAGGGATACAAATACAAATGAGAAAAACTAATTCCCCACAAGAAAATTATATTCTAATATGCGAGCAATGGTTTTCATTTGAGGAGTCACAAGAACTGAAGAAGAGATGCATGGCTATTGATCTTTATGTCCTTTCTATAAGCATTGGCAAAGCTTATCTTACAAGAGCAATGCAGGAGGGGGGAGGTAAAGGGAGAAAATGTAGTTATAGAAGGGTAGCTAAAAATATCTGAAATAGAAGGAAGTGAAATCCAGTGAGCAAAATATTGTGTTAAGTGCATTTATACTCACTCGCCAATCAAAAGGATAGATGTGCCCTGGTTAGAATTCTAAAATTGAGTAGATTAATTATTTAAGGTTAGTCTCAGAAGATCTGGTTTTGAGGGTACCTGACTGTGGGGGAAATGACAGGGAAGATAGAAAGATATCTAGCCTAGATGGATGCACAGTGTGGTCTGAGACCAACTAAATATTTGAAGAACAATAAAAGAGGGAGGGGCCAAGATGGTAGTGTAGTAGCAGGAAACTTCTGAATCTCCTCCCAATTAATCATTACAAAGCATGTCAAAAGGACAGAAATCAAAACCAGACAAGTAAAGGGGATCTCCCACTGGATATAGCATTAAAGATGGGCAATCAATGGATATTCCCATGCTATAAGGGAGTAAAATGGCACTAATCAAAGCACAAGCTGATCGTTCCACCCCCACACCAACTTCTACACCAGAGTTAGTATGAGGGCTGAGGCAATCTTTAAATTCTCAGGAACTGGCTAAGAGCACCATGGATACACTTGATGGCAGTGCAAAGTCTTGGCAGTGAGACTTGAGGCAAAAAAGTATGGAGTTTGGGCAGCAGAGTGGCTGGCCATAGCCCAGGCAGCAGGGGTGGTGAAGAAAGTCTCAGGGAAAAATGCTTTAAAGTGCATGCTACACAAAGAACATCATAGAGTTACCTGTTGCCACTCAGGCTTCTGACTGGGAAAGGAAGATACTACCAATGCAAAGCCTTATGAGAGAAAGGCTAGGAAAGCAATGTTTACCAATATGCAGGAACCCCAGTCCACTAGTAGCAAAAGGAATAAGCAACAGCAAAAACAACTCTTGATCCTGGATAAATTCTATGGAGAAAAAGAGCAAAATATAGAAGCAACAACACGGAGTGACAAATAAGCAAACATCCAAATTTACCAAAAAGAAGTGGAAATTGGTCACAAGCTCTGGAGGAATTCAAAACAGAGTTCAAGAACCAAGTAAGAAAGGTAGAAAAAAATGGGAAGAAAAGTGGGGAAAAATGAAAGAAATACAAAAAGAAAATAACAGTTAAAAGATAAAATTGCTTACATGGAAAAAGAGTCTCAGGAATCAAATGAAATAATAGGCAAACTGGAGACCAGAATTAACCTTCTGGAAGCCATGAAAAGCAGGATAGACCAAACAAAAAGGTAAAATCAAAAGATCATAACTGAAAATCAGTTTTTAAAGACTAGGAATGGGCAAGTAAAAGGTATTGATCTCATAGGGTAGCAAAAAATTAATAAAGCATAATGAAAAGCATGAAAAATAGAAGGAAATCTGAAATATCTCATTGAAAAGACAACTGGCCAGGAAAATAGACCCAGAGAGACAATTTGAGAATTATTGGTCTACCTGAAAGATTGGAATAACAACAACAAAAAACAACAATTTGACATCATATTATACGAAATTATCCAAGAAAATTGCCTTGATAGTCTTGAACAAGAGGGCATTGAAAGAATCCATAGATCACCCCATGAATTAAATTCCTAGAAGACAACTCCCAGGAATATTATAAACAAATCAAGAGCTTCCAGGCCAAGGAGAAAATATTGCAAATATTAAGAAAGAGACAATTCAGATATCAAGGAGCCCCAGTCAGGATTACACAGAATCTGGTAGCTTCCACACTAAAGGACCACAAGACTTGGAATATGATATTCAGGAAAGCAAGAGAATTGGGTCTACAACCAAGAATCACCTACCCTTCAAAATTGGCTACACTTTCAGGGGAAATTATAGGCATTTAATAAAATAGATTATTTCCAAGCATTCCTAAGGAAAGACCAGAACTAACTAGAAAATTTGATTTCCAAATACAAAATTCAAGAGAACCACAAAATGGAAAAAAAGAAAGAGGAGAAAAAAATGTAAAGGCTTCAATAAGGTCAAATTGATTATATTCCTATATGGAAAAAATAACATCTTTAAATCTTAAAAATTGTTTTCATTATCATAGTAGGTAGAAGAAATATTCATAGGCAAAGGTTGTGTTGTTAAGCTATTTAAGACAACATGTAAAAAAATCTTGTGGGTGGGGAAAAAAGAGAATGGAAATAAGAGAAACTAGAAGGAAGATGTAAAATAGGATAAATTATACCACATAAAGAGGTGGACTCTGTGTGTGTGTGTGTGTGTGTGTGTGTGTGCGCACGCATGCATAGAGAATACGATTATAATAAAGGGAGGAAGAGAGGGGTAGTAGGTAATGCTTAAACCTTACTCTTTGTGTAATTAGTTCTGAGAAGGAAGAACAGCCATATCTATTTGGGTATAGAATTCTATATTACCCAAGAGAAAAGTTAAAATGAATAAAGAAGGGGTAGAGGGATAGGGCAGGGTGTATTAAAAGAGAGGAAAACATTGGTGGGGGGTGATTAATAGAACTTAAAAAGAAATAGGAAGGGAATAAGAAGGGAGGGGTGGGAAGGAAAGTGAAATAAGGGTAAGGATTAGGGGGACTGATTAAAAGCAAAACACTGGTGTGGAAGGAAATATTAAAAGAAGAAAGGGCAAGAGTAAAAGAGGCAATCAAAATGATGGGGAATACACAGGTCAAAATCATAACTTTGAATGTGAATGGAATGAACTCACCCATAAAATACACAATATATGGTAGAAGTGACAATGAGGAGATATCATATCACAATCTATAGGATGCAGCCAAAGCACTAGTTAGGGGGAAATGTATGTCCCTGAGTGCATATAACAACAAATCAGACAGGGAAGAGTTTGATGAATTGGACATGCAAATAAAAAAAACTAAAAAGACAACAAATTAAAAATCCCCATGTAAAAACTAAATTGGAAATCCTAAAAATTAAAGAGAAATTAATAAAATTAAAAGTGAAAGCACTATTGAATTAATAAATAAGATTAGGAGCTACTACTTTGAAAAAATAAAATACATAAAATATTAGTTAATCTAATGAAAAAAGGAAAGAAGAAAACCAAATTAATAGTATCAAAGATGAAAAGAGAAGAGGGAGGTAATTGAAAGAAGGAGGAAGTGGTGGGGGTGATAAAAAGCAAAATATTGGTAAGGAAGAACAGAGAGAAAGGGAATATAACAGGATTTAATGGGAATAATATGATGGAAGGCAATACATAATTAGTAACATAACACTGAATGATAATGGGATGAACATACCCATTAAACAGAAGTGGATAATAGATTGGATTAAAAACCAGAATCCTACTATAAATTGTTTACAAGAAACACATATGAGGCAAGGTGACACACACAGATTCAAGGTAAAAGGCTGGAGCCAAATTTATTCTGCATAATCTAAGGTAAAAAAAAGCAGGAGTACCCATCATGATTTCAGACAAAGTTAAAGTAGAAATTGATGTAATGAAAAGAGATAAGGAAGGAAATTACACTCTGTTAAAGGATACTATAAACAATGAAGTAATATCATTAGAAACACTGATGTACCAAATGGCATAGCAACTACATTTCTAAAGGAAAAAATTAAAAGAGCTCGAGGAGAAAATAGTAAGACCATATTTGTGGGGAGGGGATCTCAACCTTCCCCTTTCAGAACTAGATAAATCAAAGAAAAAATAAAGAAGAAAAGAGATGTGAAAATGAACTCTTAGAAAAATTAGAGTTAATAGACATATGAAAAAAGCAAATAAAGATAAAAAGGAATATACCTTCTTTTCAGCAGCACATGGTACATTTACAAAGACTGACCATGTACTAGGGCATAAAAACACTGTGAACAAATGAAGAAAAGCAGAAATTATAAATACATCTTTTTTAGATCATAATGTGATGAAAATTATACTTAAGAGTACATGGAAAGGCAAATTTAAAAGTGATTGTAAACTAAATAATTGAATTCTTCAAAACTGATGGGTCAAAAAAGAAATCATGGAAACAATTACAGACTTCATTAAAGAGAATGACAATACAGAAACATCATATCAAAACCAATGGAATACAGCCAAAGCAGTACTCCGGGGAAAATTTATATCTCTGAGTGATTTTGATTATATAAAATTTAAAACCGATGCAACCAAAATTAGAAGGAAAGCAATAAACTGGGAGAATATTTTTATAAGAAAACTCTCTGGCAAAGGTTTAATTCCCCAAATACATAGTGAAGTAAGTCACATTTACAAAAAAAAAATCAACCCATTCCCCAATCAACAAATGGTCAAGGGACCTATTCATAGGCAGTTTTCACATGAGGAAATAAAAACTATCATTAAATACCTTAAAAAGTGTCTAAATCCCTCCTCGTTAGAGAAATGCAAATTAAAACAACTCTGAGGTACCATCTTACACCTAGTTGACTGGCTAATATGACAGCAAAGGAAAGTGATAAATGTTGGAGCAAATGTGGCAAAATTGGGACACTAATGCATTGCTCGTGGAGGTGTGAATTGATCCAACCATTCTGGAAGGCAATTTGGAACTATGAACAACGGGCTTTAAAAAACTGCCTGCCCTTTGATCCAGCCATACCACCTCTGGGTTTCTGCCCCAAAGAGATAAGAGGGAAAAAATATGAGTAGAAAAATATTCATAGCTACAATCTTGTAGTGCCAAAAAACTAGAAAATGAGGGGGTGTCCATCAACTGGGGAATGGCTGAAAAAATTGTGGTATCTGATGGTGATGGAATACTATTGTGCTGAAAGGAATAATGAACAGGAGGAAATACATGTGAACTAGAACAACTTTCAGGAATTGATACAGAGTGAAAGTACCAGGAGGACATGGTACACAGAGAGTGACACTATGGCCCAATCGAACATAATGGACTTCTCTATTAGCAGCAATGCAATGATCCAGGGCAATTCTGAGGGACTTATAAGAAAGAATGCTACCTACATCTACCTACATGCTACATACAAAGAACAGTTGGAGTAGAAATGCAGAAGAAAAACATGATTGATCACATTGTTCAATGGGGATATGATTGGGAATGTTGACTTTAAATGATCAGTCCATTGCAAATAATAATATGGAAATAGGTTTTGAACAATGATACATATAAAATCAGTGGAATTGCTCATCAGCTCCGGGTGGGAGAGTGTGAAGGGGAGGAAAAGAAAATGAATCATGTAACCATAGAAAAATATTCTAAATTAATTAAATGAAAAATGAAAAAATAAAAATAATTTTTAAAAGTGTCATTTAGAACATTTATTCATATGATTATTGATAACTTTGACTTCATCTGAAAACTGCTTGCTCATATCCTTTCACCATTTGTCATTTGGAGAATGACTTGTGTTCTTATAAATTTGGCTGAATTACCTATATATGTGAGAAATGAGACCCTTAAAAGAGAAATTTATTGTAAACATCTTTCCCTAGTTTGTTGTTTCCATTCTAGTCTTTGCAACATTGGTTTTGTTTGTACAAATTCTTTGAACATTTATTATGAATAAAATTATGAATTTTTTGTCTTATAAAGTTCTCTATCTGTTGTTTGGTAATAATTGTTTTACTCTAATTTGCTTGTGATACCTTTTATTTCTAAGTCATGTACTTAGTTTTAGCTTATCTTGATATACAATGTCAGATATCAGTCTATACCTAGTTTCTGCCATAGTTTCCAGTTTTCCCAGGAATTTTTGTCAAATAGTGAGTTCTTATCTCTAAATCTGGAATCTTTGGGGTTATCAAACACTAGATTGTTATGATCATTTATTCTTTTTTTAAAATTTTTTAAACATGTATTAATATTCATTTTTAACATGGTTACATGATTCATGCTAATACTTTCCCCTTCACCTACCCGCTGTCCCCCTACCCATGGCCTATGCACATTTCCACTGGTTTTAACATGTGTCATTGATCAAGACCTATTTCCAAATTGTTGATAGTTGCATTGGTGTGGTAGTTTTGAGTCTACACCCCAATCATGTCCACCACAACCCATGCGTTCAAGCAATTGTTTTTCTTCTATGTTTCCTCTCCTGCAGTTCTTCCACTAAATGTGGGTAGCGTTCTTTACCATAAATCCCTCAGAACTGTCCTGTGTCATTGCATTGCTGCTGGTACAGGAGGCCATTACATTCGATTTTACCACAGTGTATCCATCTCTGTGTACAATGTTCTCCTGGTTCTGCTCCTTTCCTCTGCATCAATTCCTGGAGGTCTTTCCAGTTCACCTGGAACTCCTCCAGTTTATTATTCCTTTTAGCACAATAGTATTCCATCACCAGCATATACCAAAATTTATTCAGCCATTCCCCAATTGAAGGACATACCCTCCTTTTCCAGTTTTTTGCCACCACAAAAAGTGCAGCTATAAATATTTTCTTACAAGTCTGTTTATCTATGATCTCTCTGGGGTACAAACCCAACAATGTTATGGATGGATCAAAGGACAGGAATTCTTTTATCGCCCAATGAGCATAGTAACAAATTGCCAGCCATAATGGTTGGATCAGTTCACAACACCACCAGCAATGCATTAATGTCCCAATTTTGCCACATCCCCTCCAGCATTCATTACTCTCCCCTTCTTTCATTTTAGCCCATCTGCTAGGTGTGAGGTGATACCTCAGCTTTGTTTTGATTTGCATTTCTCTAATTATTAGAGATTTAGAGCACTTTTTCATGTGCTTATTGATACTTTTGATTTCTTTACCTGAAAATTGCCTATTCATGTCTCTTGCCCATTTATCAATTGGGGAATGGCTTGATTTTTTATACAATTGTTTTAACTCCTTGTATATTTGAGTAATTAGAAGCCTGTCAGAGTTTTTTGTTATAAAGATTTTTTCCAAATTTGTTGTTTCCCTTCTGATTTTGACTACATTGTTTTTGTTTGTACAAAAGCTTTTTAGCTTAATATAATCAAAACCATTTAATTTACATTTTGTAATTTTCTCTAACTTTTGCTTGGTTTTAAAATCTTTCCTTTCCCAGAGATCTGACAGGTATACTATTTTGTGTTTACTTAAATTATTTATAGTTTCCCTCTTTATATTCAAGTCATTCACCCATTCTGAATTTATCTTGGTGTAGGGTGTGAGATGTTGATCTAACCTAATCTCTCCCATATTGTTTTCCAAATTTCCCAGCAGTTTTTGTCAAATAGTGGATTCATGTCCCAAAAGTTGGGCTCTTTGGGTTTATCATACACTGTCTTGCTGATGTCATTAACCCCAAGTCTATTCCACTGATCCTCCCTTCTATTTCTTAGGAGTATCATATTGTTTTGATGACTGCTGCTTTGTAGTATAGTTTAATATCTAGTACTGCTAGGCCCCCTTCCTTCACATTTTTTTTCATTATTTCCCTTGATATTCTTGATCTTTTTTTATTTCAAATGAAATTTGTTATAGTTTTTTTCTAATTCAGTAAAGAAGTTTTTTGGTAGTTTGATAGGTATGGTGCTAAATAGGTAAATTATTTTGGATAGAATGGTCATTTCTATTATGTTAGCTCATCCTACCCATGAGCAATTAATAGCTTTCCAATTGTTGAGATCCAGTTTTATTTGTTTGGAAAGCGTTTTGTAGTTGTTTTCGTATAATTGCTGTATTTGTTTTGGTAGATAGATTCCCAAGTATTTTATATTGTCTAGGGTGATTTTAAATGGTGTTTCTCTTTCTACCTCTTGCTGCTCTAATGTGTTGGAAATATATAGAAATGCTGATGATTTATGTGCATTTATTTTGTATCCTGCAAATTTCTAAAGTTGTTGATTATTTCTATAAGCTTCTTAGTTGATTCTCTAGGATTTTTTAAGTAGACCATCAACTTGGTATTCTTCTTTCCTTTTTTAAAATAGATTGATGAGTACTTTGTCTGTTTTATCTGTTTTTTCAAAATACCAGCTTCTAGTCTTATTTATTAATTCAATAGTTCTTTTACTTTCGATTTTATTAATTTCTCCCTTAATTTTTAGTATTTCTATTTTAGTTTTCATCTGGGGATTTTTAATTTGCTCGCTTTCTAGTTTTTTGAGTTGCATGCCCAATTCATTAATCTCTGCCCTCCTTAATTTGTTAATATATGCACTAAGGGATATAAATTTCCCCCTGAGTACTGCCTTGGCTGCATCCCACAGTGTTTGGTAGGATGTCTCATCATTGTCATTCTCTTCAATGAAATTGTTGATTGTTTCTATGATTTCTTCTTTGACAAATTGATTTTGGAGAATCATATTGTTTAATTTCCAATTGGTTTTTGATTTGCCTGTCCAGGTGCCCTTACTAATTATTATTTTTATTGCATTATGATCTGAGAAGTTTACATTTATTATATCTGCTCTTTTGCATTTGTTTACAATGTTTCTATGCCCTATTACATGGTCAATCTTTGTGAATGTACCATGTGCACCTGAAAAGAAGGTGTATTCCTTTTTGTTCCTATTTATTTTTCTCCACATATCAATTAAATCTAATTTTTCTAGGGCTTCATTCACCTCTCTTACTTCTTTCTTATTTATTTTTTGGTTTGATTTATCTAGATCTGAAAGAGGAATATTTAAATCTCCCACTATTATGGTTTTACTATCTATTTCCTTCTTGAGCTCTGCCAGTTTCTCCTTTATGAATTTGGATGCTATGCCACTTGGTGCATACATATTGAGCAGTATTATTTCCTCATTGTTTATACTGCCTTTAATCAGAATGTAATGACCTTCCCTGTCTTTTTTATTCATATCTATTTTTACTTTGGCTTTGTCAGAAATCATAATAGCCACTCTTGCCTTCTTTTTCTTATTTGGTGCCCAAAAGATTTTGCTCAAGCCCTTAATCTTAAACTTGAGTATGTCCACCTGCCTCATATGTGTTTTTTGTAGACAACATATGGTAGGATTTTGGTTTCTAATCCATTCTGCTATTTGCTTCTGTTTTATGAGCGAGTTCATCCCATTCACATTCAGAGTTATAATTATTAGTTGTACACTCACTGACATTTTTGTATCCTCCCCTAGTCCCACCTCTTCTTCTTACACTATTTTCTTTTAAACCAGTGGTTTGCTTTGAGCTGGTATCCCTTATCCCCTCCCTTGATTAGCTTCCCTTTCTACCCCCTTCCTTGTTATTCCCCTCTTTTTATTTTTGAAGGCCTAATGAATTCCCTCCCCCTCCTTCTCTCCTCCCTTTTTTGACCTCCCCACTCCCCTGCTCCCCTTGGTTTATCTCTTCTGACTTTCTCAGTAGGGTTAGATAGAGTTTTTTATCCCAATGGATAATATATCTACTCTTCCCTCTCTGGGTTGATTACACTGAGAGTAAGGGTTGATTATTAACTCTTAATGCTCTCTTCCTCTCCTTCTTATGATAGTATTTGTCCCCTCCTCTTCCCATGCCCTCTTTGTGTGTAATAGAGTATCCTATTTTTCTTATTCACTCAAGTTTCTCTTGGTGTCCCCTACTATTTACCGCCCTCTTTCCCACCCCCCACATCATCTTAGACCATTTGGTATTCCGTCCTCTCCCTATGAATTATTCTTCTGATTTCTATGAGAGTGAATACTATGATAGTGAATAGAGTTCACTACAGAGAAGTATACATAGCATTTCTCCACATAGGAATACAGATAATTAGATCTTATTGAAGCCCTTAAAGAGTCAAATTTAAAAAATTATGAGTTTTCTTTCTTTCCCCTCTGATTCTTATTTACCTTTTCATGTTTCTCTTGATTTTTGTAGTTGAATATCAAACTTTCCATTTAGCCCTGGTCTTTTCTCTGCAAATTCTTGGAAATCTTCAATTTTGTTGAATGTCCAAACTTTCCCGTGGAAGTTTATAGTCAGTTTTGATGGGTAGTTGATCTGTGGTTGCAGGCCCAGTTCTCTTGCCTTTCTGAACATCATATTCCAAGCCTTGCGGTCTTTTAGCGTGGAGGCTGCCAGATCCTGTGTGATCCTGATTAGTGCTCCTTGATATTTGAATTGTCTCTTTCTGGCTTCTTGTAAGATTTTTTCTTTTACTTGGAAGCTCTTGAATTTGGCTATTATATTCTTGGAGGTTGTCCTTTCTGGGTCTAGTGTAGAGGGTGATCTATGGATCCTTTCAATGTTTATATTGCCCTCTTGTTGTAGGACTTCAGGGCAATTTTGCTGAATAATTTCTTTTAGTATGGAGTCCAGGTTTTTATTAATTTCTGCTTTTTCTGGAAGACCAATGATTCTCAAATTGTCTCTTCTAGCCCTGTTTTCTTGATATGTCGCTTTCTCATTGAGATATTTCATGTTTCCTTCTATTTTATCAGTCTTTTGACTTTGTTTTATTTGTTCTTGTTGTCTTGAGAGATCATTAGCTTCTAATTGCTCAATTCTAGCCTTTAGGGACTGGTTTTTGGTTATAATCTTTTGGTTTTCCTTTTCAATCTGGTCATTTCTGGTCTTCAGTTGATGTGCCTCACTTTCCAATTGTGAAATTCTGCCTTTTAAACTGTTATTTTCTTGCCAGATCTCTTCCATCTTTTTCATCATCTCAGATTTGAACTGTTCAATAGCTTGTGACCAGTTTTCATTATTTTGGGAAGGTTTGGATATGATTTCTTGTTTGTTACCCTCTGTTGTCTGGATTTTCTCTGTGTAAAAGTTGTCGAGTGTTTCAGAGTTCTTCTTGATAATCTTTCTCTTTTGGGGTTCCTGAGTTTGGCTTGCCATTGTTGTTAGCCCAGCGCCTTCTGCACTTTTTCCTCACACTCAGGGTCTGTCTAGGCTCCTGAGGTCTCAGGTCCCTTTGTTCTCGGGGTCGAGCCTCCTGTTTGTCCCTTGACTGCCCCTCTGCCCGAGGTTCCTTCAACAGTTTCAGGGCGTTGCTTCTACTGCCATGCTCCCACTGGGTGCTCCCTTCAGCACAGGGTCCCCACTCAAGGTCCAAGCCTGTGCTCGAGATCATTTTCCGCGCCCAGGGCACTGCCTTCACCCTTGCAGATGCTTAGGAAAGTCCAATGCCGCAAACCTGCTTTCACTCTTGTGTGATGGCCTCTGAGTTGTAGGTGTTGTGGGGGGTGGGGGAGGGGCTTCTTCCTCTCGCGTTTTAGTGAGAGCTGTTTCACCCCTTTATAGGGTGGAAATGCCCCGATTCCACATACCTTCAATGCTGCACCCTGTTGTGGGATCCCTTCGTTCATCTGGATTCGTTTTTATGTCCCCTTGAGGAGTCCTATATGCTTCGGTTAGGAGAGATCAAGCAGTGCTGCTCCTTACTCTGCTGCCATCTTAACCAGAAGTCTCCTCTCAGTCCATTTATTCTTGTATATTGTATATCTAACCCATTCCATTAATTGACTATTTTATTCCTCAGACAATTCCAGATTGTTTTGATGATTACTGCTTTATGGTACTGTGTGAAATCTAATACTGCTAGGCCACTTTCCTTTACATTCATTTTTATCAATTACCTTAATATTCTTGACCTTTTGTTCTTCTAGATGAATTTCCTTGTTATTTTTTTAAGTTTCATGAAATAATTTTGATAGTTTAGTATGACATTGGACAAGTAAATTAACAAGTAAATTGTTGTTTTTGTTATATTTGCTCAGCAATTAATATTTTTCCATTTGTTTAAATAGGACTTACTTTGTGTGAAAAATGTTTTGTAATTGTGTTCATATGATTCCTACATTTGTACTGACAAGTAGGCTACCAGGTATTTCAAATTGTCAAGAGTTATTTTAAATGGAATTTTTCTATCTCTTGTTGCTAGACTTTGTTGGTAACATAGAAATATTGATGATTTATGTGGGTTTATTTTGTATCCTGCAACTTTGCTAAAGTTATTAGTTACTTAAACTAGTTTTTTAGTTGATTCTCTAGGATTCCCTAAGTATACCATCATATCATCTTCAAAGAGGAATAATTTAGTTTCTTCATTGCCAACTTTAATTCCTTCAATTTCTTTTTTTCTTATTGCTGAAGTTAAAGTACAATATTAAATAATAGTAGTGATAATAGACATCCTTGCTTCTCTCCTGATCTTATTGGGAAGGCTTTTAGCTTATCCACATAAGAAAATTACACTTGGTATTGGTTTTAGGTAGATATTATTTATTACTTTTTTAGGAAAGACCCATTTATTCCTATGATTTCAAAGGTTTCTAATAGGAATGGTTGTATTTTGTAAAGGCTTTTTCTGCCCTTGTCCAGATAATCATGTGATTTCTGTTAGTTTTCTTAATGATATGATCAATTATGCTTATAATTTTACTTGCATTATACCAGCCCTGCATTCCTAGTCTAACTCCCATATAGTGAATGATCCTTGTGATATATTGCTTTAATCTCCTTGCTTGTATTTTATTTTATAAAATTTGCTTTTATATTGCTTCAGGAAATTGATCTATAATTTTCTTTCTCTATTTTTGCTCTTTCTGTCTTTGGTATTACTACCATATTTCTGTTACAGAAAGGAATTTGGTAATGTTCCATATTTGCCTGTTTTCCAAAATAGTTTGTATAGTTTGGGGATTAATTATTCTTTAAATGTTTGATAGAGGGCAGCTGGATGGCTCAGTGGATTGAGAGCCAGGCCTAGAGACAGGAGGTCCTAGGTTCAAATCTGGTCTCAGACACTTCCTAACTGTGTGACTCTGGGCAAGTCACTTAACCCCCATTGCCTAGCCCTGTAACAAAATAAAAAATATATATACAGAAGGATATATATAAAAGATATTAGGGCTTAAAAAATAATAAAAAAATGTTTAATAGAATTCACTTGTGAATCCATATGGTTCCTGGATATTTTTCTTCAGGAATTCATTGATAACTTGTTCAATTTCTCTTTCTGAGATGATATTATTTAAATATTCTATAATTTTGTTCATTTGTGTAATTTTTTGTAAATATTCACCCATTTCAGATTTTCAGATTTTTTTGCATATCATTGGGCAAAATAGTTTCTAATGATTACTTTAATTACCTTTTTCTTTGGTAGTAAATTCATACTTTTACTTTTTGATATTGTTAATTTGATTTTTCTTTCCTTTTTAATAAAATTAACCACAGTTCTATCTATTTTATTTATTTTTCCATAGAACCAACTCCTAGCCTTATTTGTTAATTATTCTCTTATTTTAAAATTTTATTAATCTGTCCTCTCATCTTTAGGATTTCCAATTTGATCTTTAATTCAAGATATTTTAATTTGTCCTTTTCCTATTTTGTAGTTGCATGCCCAATTCATTGTTCTGTTTTTTCTATATTTAAGTGATGTAAATTTTCCCTTAATTACTGTTTGGCTGACCTACATCTATGGATGGGCAATGTGATAAGAGTTTTGCTCCTGAAGCTACCAAAGAGACTCCTGTAAGTAAATGATAGGCAAATTTGGTGGAGCAATGGTAGGACTCAGAAGCACTTACAGTTGAAAAGCCTTAAGCTAAGCTTTAAAAGAGGCTCAGATTATAAGAAATAGAGAAGAGACAGGAGTATATTCCAAGCATAGAGATATAAAGGCATAGAAATTAAGATGAAATGTCATATGTGAGGAATGTCAAGTTGGTGTGATTGGACCATACAATTCATGAGAAGAAGTAATTCTTTTTTTTTTAAACCCTTAACTTCTGTGTATTGGCTCCTAGGTGGAAGAGGGGTAAGGGTGGGCAATGGGGGTCAAGTGACTTGCCCAAGGTCAAACAGCTGGGAAATGTCTGAGGCCAGATCTGAGCCTAGGACCTCCTGTCTCTGGGCCTGACTCTCAATCCACTGAGCTACCCAGCTGCCCCCAGCAATTCTTAATAAGTCAGAAAAGGCAGGCTAGAGGCAGATTGTGGAGGTCTTCACATGATGGAAGATTTTATATTTGTTATAAAAAGCTTTGTAGCTTCTTAAGTGGGGAAATATCAAGGTTTCACTTGTGCTTTGAGAATATAACAAGATGATGATGCTAATATCAGAGGTAAATATTGAACTCATCTTAATTCTCAGTTTAATATGTCAGTCTTTTACACTTTGTAATTTGTCATTAATTAAGGGGTTTCAACTATTTTCTGGAATTGCCTTTTTTAAGAGAGTTGAATTATTTTGATGCTCACACAGACAGAATTGAATCACTAACTAAAATAGGACATCACTAATGTTATATATATATATATATATATATATATATATATATATGGCATCAAAATGAAGAGTACATTCAGAGAGGCAAATTAAAAGTAAAATCTATGAAGATAGTTCTGTTTTGGGGGCCAGATTTATAGTTTATTGATTAAATTTTTTATAGATTTTTGTTTCTGTATCATGTATGCAAGCATATTTGGAAAATAATTTGTTGAATGAAATATTTTCACTTAAGTGATAAAGAAAATGTTCTTATATCCTATTACTGATGATGATAAAGTCTGAATCCAGTACTCTTGAATGTTAGGAATCATGTCATGCTTTTTACCAACCCTGAAAATGAAGACAAGGCCATAAATATTAATCCTAATAATTACATTTTGTGGGCCTGTGTATGCCTGTTTCCTTCAATAGTATAAGATTTTCTTTACTTCATTTCAGTTAGGAAATACATGTTTAAAAAAAAGCAGTTTGCTCTTAGGTATCTATCTGAATTTCATTTCTAAGTAAAAGGTAAAGCACTATTTATTTATCATATACAGCAATACCCCTATCTGGTCAAGCACAAATCTACTAACAAAAAAGAAAGATTTTTTTATGGAATCAACCTTTCAGAAGGATTGTCCCTTTTCTTGATCTGTAATATATATTGTTGTTATTTTGTAATTGTTGACATGCTGACCCAGATTGGGTCATACTGACCTACAAGAGGAAAAACCTTAGAGTGGAACAGCTCAACATTTCCACACAATTGGATATGTACCATATTTGTATCTGAGACTCAGGGATTTATTCCATACTGAATACAACATCTCACTGGGCCACACAGATTTAAAAACATGTTTACATATATTGCAAACAAATATCACAAGAAATTGATACTCACTTCAGGTTCAATCATTTTTTGAAGTGTACGATGTCCCTCTTCTTTGTTTCTCCACCTAGACTCAAGGAACACAATGTCCTCTCACAAAGCAACAATGATCTCAATCAAGAATAAGGCTGTCATATTACTAGAAGCAACATTTTATATAATGAGTGAAAAACACTTATCTGTCTTTACCCACAAATGGCAAATCATTTTGATCCTACTTGGGACAAAATTTAAACATATTTTGACTGAAATTGTGCTATAAGCCAGTTGGCTGAATCAAAATTAGTCAAAATAATTTTGTTTTTATTATTTTTAAACTACCTAAACAATAACAAGATGCACTTTTCAGAGAGGAAATAAAAACACTGTTTTAATGGCCTCTCTTGACTGGTATTTAAAAGTTGAGGCAGATGTTCAATAAGAAAGAACTCCAAAAGTGGTCTTTTGCATAGTTTTTTAAAAGAAAGTGAAATTATAGGGATAAGAGTGGTTTATTTCTACTTAAGTCATCTTTTAAAATGAAAAACAAGAAATAATGATTTAATGTACCCTTGATAATGCATTTAGTCACTTCCTATAGGCGAAATATTTCAAAATCAATTACAATATTTAAAGAAAAAAACTTAGTTCTATCTAATCAATATTAGGATCATAATATTTTAAAGACTGCTTTTAGTAAAGTCATCCATTTTTAAAATAAAACTTTACCTTTATATATTTAATTGATTTTAGGCAATACATTGAAACCCAAACAATAATTCTTTGGTGTCAGGGTAAGAAAGTCAAGACAACAAGTATCATTTAGCACCCACTATGTGCCCAGCACTTTGTTAAGTGCCAGGTATACACAGAATGGCTAAAATTATTTTTTTAAATCCTGCTCTCAAAGATGTCACAGCTTAATGGGAAAGACAATATACAAATAAATGTGAACAAATAAGTCCCATGTAGGATAACTGGAAATAACGTATGGTAGGAGAAAGTGGTAAGTATTGTACAAAATATCAGTTCCAAAAAAATCTATTTTATACATAGCAATATTTCTTTGTTGAACTGGTTACAAAGCACTTTTCAATTCTTTGAACCAACATTCAGGTATCTACACAATAGTTGTCTTTGATTTTCATATTATGTCTCCTCTACAAACTTTACTACCAGAAATATTCTCTGAATATCATGTTAGAGTTGAAAGGGAACCTAAGAATTAGCTAACCTAATTCTTTTGTTACAGAGGAAAAGATTGTGGTCTTATAGAGGGAGAAGTAAATTATCCAAAGTCATGTAGGAAGTCTCATTTGACTCTTCCTCAAACTTGGACTTAAAAGGCAAAAATCAAATGGAGTTCAGATCTCATAGATCTCACAGAGCTAGGGACAAAAAAAATCTTAATGACCATCATGATACAACTTCCTCATTTTGGGGAGAGGAAATAAGATCCAGAGCTAATATCAGATTATAAACAGGCATATTTTTGGATTCTCAGCCATGTACATTTGAAGTCAAGTTGTTGAATTCTGGAATTCTTTTGGGTAGAGGGAAGGGCAATAGCTCTTCCAGACTATTTAATTTCTGGTTTCAGGACTCAGGAAAAGCAGATAATAATTGGGGGTTGGGACTGGAGGTTAGGGAGCTCATCCTTGGTCTATACCTTAGCCTGGATCCTAGTTTGCTATCCCACCAATCAAGGCACAGTTTAAACAGTGCTCAAAAGCAGCGACATTTCTCTGCAAGGCCTGCTAAAACATTTTTGGTTTCCCTCAGGTGCCTTATTTGGAAGTCCATGAGAATGAAATTATTTGCTATAAAAAGTGCCAAACAGGTCGTAGGATTCAATGTGAGGCCTTCTGAATCCAGATATAACATAATTTTCTACTGAACCATGAATCTCTTTCTATTTCTTAGTTCTTTATAAATTGAAGCAATTATTAAAGCAGGCATGAAGAAAACATCTGACTTACAAATAAATCCAAATAAAAAGAAACACAAAGAAGAGAAACAAATACAACTATCAAATAAAGAATAGGAAATTAAATTTTAAATAACTTATTTTGTGTTTAGAGGTAATTTTTTAATTAAAAAAAGAGCAAGACTGACCTTTGGGATAAAAAGGAAGAGGAGTGAGCATCAATAATAGAACAAAGGGATAAAAATTTGAGCACAGCCTTAAAAATCAAATGTAGTAGAGCTAAATTGATGGAATTCCCTACAGATGAAGTGACATCTTTTATGAGACAAATTTGAAGATAGTTGGATAAATGGAAAGAGAAAAAATGGGAGATAGAAGGATATGGGTGATACACATATATCGAGTCCAAGAGTGAACAGTCTTAGGAGAAGGATTCCTATGATCTCTTCATAAGAACAGAGTTACAGGAGAATGGAGGAGTCAGCAAAATATTGAGACAAAAGCAGTGTATCTCACTCCAATGGGTGAAGGAATGATAATGAAGAGTATTTTTATAATGATATCATGTGCCTCTGGTGGGGAAAGGGGAACAAATGATGAATTTAGTCTGAGGTCAATTGTGTATTAGGAAGTTAATTTCTCAGAAAGAATATTGCATCTCCATGGGTTTCATCATGATCCAGGTAAAGATATGTAAGTTCTTAGAAGCAGACAAAATCTAGAATGAAGGGAGTGCTTTGGGGGGCAAGGTGGAGCAAAGAGCCAGATATTAGATATAATGACTTTGGGGAAAGAGACTAGCAAACTTTTCTGAGCTCCAGGGAAAATTATATGTGAATTGTTAAGAGCAGATGGAACCCAGAATTCTGGGTAGGGGAGGAAAAATAAAGCCAGATACTAGATGGCATAGCTTTTGGGAAGGAATCTAACCATGGTAGAGGATGCAGGGAGAATAAAACTAATCCATATGAGTTGAACACAGAAATTTCTACTATGTATTTTGTCTTTACCATTGCTTCTCTCTTAGGGTAAAAACACTGGGAGTTAACTTAAATTTTTTTCTGGGTTCAGAAGGGTGAGTAGGAGACAGGAATGGACAATAGTCTGGGACCAAATAGGTTAGGGAAACTGGGTTTTGCTGTTTGGAGAATGGCAGTTGACAGAAATGACAGTTGGGCCTTTTAACTGTCACACTGATGCACCTAGACAGGGAGTCAGAGAAACTGCAAGTAAATTATATTGACAAGAAGGCTTATAAACATGGATTTAAATAAAGAAAACTATAATCTAAATGATGGGAATAGGGGTTTCTATACTTCCAGACTATGGGCGAATCACAGGGTCAGGTTATCTACACTGAACTGAGAACTAAAGCAAAGCAGGGCCCAGAGAATAGCAGGACTGAAGTGAGAATCCTCACAGCAGAGTCCTGACACACTCCAGCGATGTTGCAGCTCTTCCAGAACCACTGTTTGTACTCCTACAGGTGGGTAGATCTGGGAGCTAACCCAGCCCAAGTTAACCAGCAACTCAGGTTAGGATTAGGAGTCTCTACCAAAAAATCTCCCACAAGAAGATGACAGTCTTCCTTCTGGATCCGAGGAAATCAGGGTACAAACTCTACTTCCTCTAAAGGTCTCCCAGGAGTCAGTTACAACTTGTTCCCACCCACCATGGAGTCCATCTCAGAGAGAGAAGCAACACTTCCTGCTTCCTCATTCCATTTAGAATCCTTCAGTCCTGTCTGCTAAGCCTCCTAAATAATAATTTATTAATCTTCCTCACAACATCTTTCATAAACAGATATCTCTAAAAGTGAGACAGAAGGGTTGGGGGAAGTGAACAGGGCAATAACTATAAAAGTTATAATGCAGAAATTGTTTAAAAGTTGAACCCAAAAGAAAATATTGAAGATGCTTTAACCTTGTGACAGGTAAAATCTGAAATAACTGAGGAAACAAAGGTTCAAGCTTCTGAGCACATTGATTTATTAAACAATGCATGTCAATTGTACAATAAATTGGGACCAATCCTTCCTCAGTGTGGCACTGGATCCTGAATATAGGACACAGATTTTCATGCATTAAAATATAGCAATAAGAAGGATACAAAACAAGATGCAGAATTAGGTCATCTAATTTCTAATTAGAGGAAAGATTAATGACTTTCAGAATTGAAAGGAAAAGAGTGAATAAGTACAATTCCATGAAATCAGAAAAAGAGCTATCCCACTCCCCATAAGTATCTACATTCAGTCAAAGAAACAAAGTGATAGTAACTGGTTGAACAGTGTGGTGCCAGTTTTCAGATATGGGTTGCTTGAAATATGTAATTGTGAGAAAATTCCTTGTATCAACCTTCTATGAAGTTTTTATTTGTTTTGTTTTTGCTGTGCTCTTCTTATCATTGTTCTTTTCTTCTCTTTGGTTCAGCAATATGTGACTAGGTAGATGGTGGAGTAATACAGTTTTGGCGGTTTACTGGATGTGATTAGTGAAAGGGAATAATGAAGTAAAAAATAGTATAGCATTAGACTGATTACCAGCATAATCTCATAATCTCAATAATTGATCCTCACAATAACCCTGTGAGGTATATGTTATTATTATCTCTTTATTATTTAGTTGAAGAAACTTAGGCATATAGCATTTAAGTGACTTGTCTTATATCACACCATAAATTATCTTATGCCAGATTTGAACTCAGGTCTTCTCCACTCTGCCCAATGCCCTATTCACTATACCACCTAGCTACCTTAAGCAGCTAGGAATGTCAAGATAGCAAATTGTTACTGGATAAAGAAATTTCTGTGTTCTTGACCATGGAATTGGAACATTTATCTGTGATGATGAAATCCAGGGAGGGACTATTTCTTTGTGCATCAGACTTGAAGTACGAGTTGAGGAGCCTAAGAAACATGATGTTTTAGAGAGAAAATATTTGTTAAGGACACCTAATATTAGGGAAGGAGTTAACTCCAAAGTCAGAATCATGATTCCCTTTTGATCATGTTTTACTAACACATAACCCTTACTGATCTTACATTTGGTAACAGAATCCCGTTCCATACCCTTCCTTTGCTATTAACAAAGAACACTCAGTTGTTTCTGCATGTTTTCCTGATGCCAGTTGGAATTTCAGTTTGGATTAGTAAAACTCTTTAGGGGTCTTTAGTGTCAACTACTGCTAGGTGGTATTATTTGTTATTATTGCTTCATGTATACCTGGCAAAAGCCCTGGTTTATACAACTTTTTATTGCTTAGAGGCTTGATTTAGACAGCTGTGTACATTCTTAATATTTTTTGTGGAATGCTTTAGTACATTAAGGGAGCTATGTTTTCAAAAAGGGGAATGGGCAGGTAAATATGTTAGTGTAGAAACAATCTTTCAACATCATCGTGATTTATAATTACATTCTTTTAATATATGTAACAACAGTAAAAAATTAAGTGAAATTAGAAAGTTTGTTTGAATAGACCTAAAATTATCTAACAGTAAAATCATTGTTTAATTTGATTAAGGCAACTATTAAAACTCTAAGTTGAAGAACAATTGTCAATTGATAATGCTTTAGCTTTCTCACTAGGACTTTATCATACCAATATAATCACAGGTCTAGACCTCACAACTTAACTCTTCCCAGCCAAAAAAAAAATAAGTAAATAAAATATATATTTTAAAAAGACAAATTAATCAGTTCACCTAACTAGACTTTTCTCCTTTTCAGCTCTAGAAGCTAGTCAAATTCTATGTTTTTGTTTTTGTCTCCTCACACCCAAACACTCTAATTAATTTATAGATTTACATAGCCATAAATTATCTCTAAAAAGATCATCTTTGATTAATATGAACACATCTTAAGCTTAACCTTTTAAATGATTGTGAGGTAGCAAGAAGACAAAATTCAAATCTAAGGAAAATACTTGTAGAAAATACTTGGATACTTCCTTTATGGCCACTATGGCTTAGAATCAGAGATTGTTAGATGGTCATGAATACCAAATTGCCAATCAAGGTAGAAATCAGGAATTGAAGTTAGATAATCAGACTGAGGTCAGAAGTATTTTTACAGATTGCAGATGCTGCAAATAGAAAGTAAAGTGAAGAGCCCAAGAAGTCAGAACTAGATAGTAAAACCAAAACAAATTCGCACATACCTACTTCTGAACTGGGGAACCTCTGACCATATCTATTTAGTTTTGATAGTCTACTCAAAAGTTCAATTACTTAATTGATTTTCTGGATGACTTAATGAAAGCACAGCTATATACATATATGTGTTATGCAATGTATGTGTCTCTGTATTACTATTTATATTCATATATGTATAGATATATAAATGTATATATAGATATGTGTGTGTCTATGATGTATGTATTTTATGCCAGACCATTCTCTGGATCCTATTCAAACATCTACCAGGAAAACAAGACCTAACAAGTCTAGGCATGTTATCATCTGCCCTGCCACAATTTATATATTCCACCTTCTCTACCTCTTACCTTTGTTCTAAAAACAATAATAAAGTCAATGCTACCTGTGTGCATGACAAAGAATGATTTTTTTGCTCCACTTACAAATCCCTACAATTCCCTAGTCCTAAATTGCTGTTCATGGCCTGTACTCCCCAACATGTGTTATATCTCTCTGTTAATATGTAAGTTCTTTGAGAATTTCTCTTTTCTCTTTGTGTATTCAGCACCAATCAAAATCCCTGTCACATAACAATTACTCAATTATGCTTATTTATTCATTCTATATTTTGTAAAACAAAAATTGAGGCACATGCATGAAGAAAATACTTTAAACTTAAACTGTGAATTTTTTGAGATAAAAACATTATAAACTATATTTCAATGAAAAATATCTTTATCTACATGTAAAACCCAGTGGAATTGTGCATCACCTAAGGGAGGTTAGGGGAGTTTGGGGGAGAGGGAAAGAACATGAAATATGTAACTATGGGAAAATATTCAAAAAATTACAAAACAAAACAAAAATAAATAAAAATAGTGCTGAAAAAAGAAAAATATCTTCATCAAAAATAATAAAATGACATGAAAATATTATATTTGGTAATATACAGACACATACTTGCTCTGTCACAATTTTTTTATTCATGTACTCAAAGTTGATGCCATATATTTTTTCACTTAAACTTTCAAAGAGGCAGGATGGCATAACGGATAGATAGCAGATCTTTGAGAAATGGGTTCAAGTGTCGCCTATGACAAATATTGGCTGCAAGACCCTATGCAAGTCACTTAGTTTCTCAGTTTCCTAAAAAACTGCCTGAGACTAAATTTCATAGAAGGTACTTACCTGAGTAAATAGAGAGGTTTTCCTATTCTGGGAGTTTCATATACTATTAATTCATAGGTCTGGTTTCTAACCCTTTTAAAAACATTCTTTGACAAATATCTGAGTATTTCATTTGGATTATCAATAGGGATTTTACAGTTGGAAATGTCATCAATAACTTTTCTGAGCACCAAAATTTCTAATCAAAAGCAGACTCACTAAATAATATATAAACGAATGTTCTTACAGTGGAACTTCTTTGATCAATTCAAGTATCTATTTGTTCTTTATTTCTTTTGGCTAATCTTATTAAGTTTTGACTATAAGATATATTTGAAAAATTTTCCAATAGGAAAGGATACATACTGTATAACCAACATACTTGTAGCAAAAAAAAAATAACTTAAAATAATAACAGCTAACATTTACATAGTATTTATTATGTACCAGACACTGCTAATGGCTGTACAATTATCATCTCATTTGAATTTCAAAACAACCCTTAGAAGTATGTGCTCTCTATAATAATCTCCTTCTTATACTTGAGGAAACTGAGGCAAATAGAAGTTAAATCATTTATTCAGGGTCACATATCTACTAAGTGTCTGAGACCAAATTTGAAATTGAGTCTTCCTGACTCCAAGTCTACCATTCTATGCATTATACTACTTTGCTGCCTCAAATGAAACAATGTCACCATTCTTTTTTGATCAAATATCATTCTAAAAATCATCTGTTCAAATACAGAAAAAATTGCCTGTCTGACACTTTGATAAAATCCCCAAAAAGAATTTTCAAAATTTCTCATACCATGTAAATATAGAAAAAGTTCAACTATATTTACAGTGAAATTTTTGTGTCAAACAGAATATCATATGCATTATTAATGTAATTATTAAGATATATCATAATCATCAAAGATTATTAGGATGTGTAGTTTTGCAATGCCAAACTTAGTACTGGTACTATCAGATTTGCCAGCAAATCTGACAAGTTCACTTTGGCTCAAAAGAGAAAAGACATATTCATTTAATTGGTCATTTGTCTGACCTGACAGGACATCCAGATCATGAACATTGGGATTAATGTCAAGGCTTTCATGAAAATTGCTTCCAAAAATTTTATCATTTTTTGTTACATTAATCTATCATAATTATGTGACACAAAGTTTCACCCAATTTATGTGCAAAATATTTTCTTATTCAAAATAATAAGAATATCTTTCATTGTTGTTTAATTTTTTTTATTTCAGTGATAAAACCTGGGATGAAAAACAGTTTAGTGGTAAAAAATATTTGAAACTAATATTAAAGAAGGGATATATATCTATATAGATAGATATAGATAATACAGATACAGATAGGCCTCTATGTAAATTTCCTTATATAAATATAAGAATTTTCCTTTGTAATCTTATGTGTTTGATTTTGTGCAAGTAAAACCATTATTCTGAGAAAGCCTCACCATACTAACAATAGATCTATGATGCAAACAAAAAGATAAGTTAAAAATCTCCTGTTTTAGGGTGGGATATACAATCACTCTTTCTGTTAACGTGTGCTTTGTTGTAATAAAATCATCTTTTATAAAAAATGTCTTGGCTGAAGCACAAGAAGCTATAGTTCTGACAGCTAGTTGATATTTGCTTGATTGAAGATATGTTATGATGTTAGATTTCTTGTGAGCAATTATATCTCTACTATATTGAGTACCCAATGTGATGGTAGTTTAAAAAGGATAATCCTTTTCAAAACCTTATTATAACATTTCTATCTTGTCCTTAGTTTTAATTTTGACACTACAATAACCAGTGTATAAGAAAAGCAATCATGTAAAGCATGTAACAGAAACTATTGATATTCACTATTATTATTGTCTCATTTTTCAGTCATTAATTTTCCTTTAATTCCAACAATGGAATGACTTTTTTATTCCTACAGATTTACTGAAACAGCAAACTGGCATGAACAGAGCACTAGAATTGGATTCAAGAAGACCTGAATTCAAAGTTCACCTTATACGCTTAATCGAGGCACTGGGAAAATTACTTAATCTCTGCCTCAGTTTTCTCTCTGTTTAATGAGAATAATAATATCTCCTACTGCTGAACTTACAGGATAAAATGAGATAATATTTGTAAAGCACTTTTCAAACCTTGAAATGCTCTATAAATACCTTTATTATTAGTTTACAAGCCAAATTACTACTGACACATATCCTGCATGGTGCCATTCATGACATATGTATACATAATCTGTATGCATAACTACAAACTATAATATTCTTTCAGTGCTTACCATCTTAAGATATCCATCATCTCAAATATTGAAATTTCCTGGATGTTGATATATGTGATATTAATCATTCATACTATTTATATTTGGCCTTTACCAGTGTGTTATTTGGAATTCTGGGGGTTCCATTTAAAAGTATTTGACAAACTTCCTGTGGATATTTTGAAACTACATTTTCCATAATGCATCGGGTTTCCTGTTTTGTACGTGATGACGTCTTCAACGTAAAGCCCGGCTTTAAGTATTGGGGGACCTGGCTTGACACTCTCTTTGGCTATGTAGACAAGATGGAGGAGGTACAGACTGGTGGGAAGGTTTGAAATAGATTTTTATCAGGCGTGGTCATATAGCTATAAATATATTTTCCAACATGGTCATGGTAAATAAATTATTACTTTTCCTTATAATATCAGCCTTTATCATTTTTAATCGTTGCACCAGATAAATTGGGACATATTGTTACCATAGCTATACATAAAATAAAAGAAGATTAAAACATTTTTTCAACTTCTTAAACTAGGTAAAGGAACAAACGACACATGTGAGCCAACTGGGAAACAGAAAACTAAATTGCAGTTCTAACTATAAAATACCAATTGAAAACCAATTGGTTCAAAAGAGATTGGTTTCAAAAGCTGAAGTAATAATTGACATTTTATTCAATGTTTTACAGTTTGTAAAGCAATGTGTATACATTCTCTCATTTAAAATAGCAACACCACAATATGGGTCCCATAGGCTTTAACATTCCCATTTAACTGAGAAATAAATTGAAGTTCACCAAAGTACTTGGCTTTTGTTAGACAATTAATATGTATTAAAGCTGAAATTTTGATCCTGCGCTTCCTAACTCTAAATCCTTGATTTTACCAAATATACCATTCTTATTTACTAATGCAGAATAAGGCTAGAAATCAAGGAAGAAACCAGGAAGTTAAATATTTCACTGCACACATGCTCATTAGAATTACTAACTTGGAATCAGGTAGGTGGCTTTATGGATTGAGAGCTAGATGAGAGGTCCTGGGTTCAATTTTGGCCTCAGATACTTCTTAGCTAATGTGACCTTGAACCCCTAATGCCTAATTCTTACTGCTCTTCTGTCCTGGAACCAGTACATGGTATTGATTCTAAGAGAAAGATGAGGATTTTTTTTAATCCCTACTTATTCTGACTTAAATTTAACAATGATCCAGTTTACCTGGTTCTTTTCAGGGGTTATACCAGAGGGAAAATCAGGGTAGAGAAAAGAGGAGGTTGCTTTTTATCATAATATATATAGTTCTCTATTTTGAGACAGAATTGTAAAATGGAAAATTATCTTATCTTAAGAAATCCTGGTTGTATGTCTTAGCTTTGCCATATGACCTTGTGAAAGTTCTTATACTTTTCTGCCTCCTAATTTTTTCATCTGTAGAACAGGGTAAATAAAATGTCAAAATCAAAGCTTTCTGTAGTCATACGAAAAAATGTTCTAAATCACTTTTCAAGTATTTTTTACATAGTTTCATGATTCGTGTCCTTTCCCTCCTCTTTTCCTTCCCCCACTCCTAGATCCAAAAAATCAATTCCACTGGGCTATGTACATGTATTATCACTCAATACATATTTCAATATTACTCATTTTTGTAATAAAGTAATCTTTCAAAAACCAAAATCCCACATCCTATACCAGTATATACAATTAACCAATGTTTTCCTTCTGCGTTTCTGCCCCAAGGTTCTTTCTATCCATGTGAATAGCATTCTTATTCATAAGTCCCTTGGGACTGTCCTATATCATTACATTGCTATTAGTAGTAAAGTCAAATGAGATCATTCCATAATGTTTCAGTTTCTGTGTATAATGTTCTCCTGGTTCTGCTTATTTTGCTCCACATCAGTTCATGGAGGTCTTTCCATATCATATGGAAATTAAGTAGTTTATTGTCCCATCATATGCCACAATTTATTCAGCAATTCCCCAATCAAGGGACACACCCTCATTTTCCAAATTTTTTGTCACCATGAAGAGTATGGCTATGAATATTTTTGAACAAATATTTTTCATTATTATCTTTTAGGGGTACAAACCTAGTAGTGGTATTGCTGAATCAAAGGGTATGCATTCTTTACAGCCATTTGGGCATAATTCCAAATTAACTTCCAGAATGATTGGATCAATTCACAACTCCTTAATAATTCTCTTATAAATCCATCTGGTCCTAGGAATTTTTTCTTGGGAGTTCCTTGATGTCTTGTTTAATTTATTTTTCTGAGATGGGATTAAGTATACTATTTACTCTTTTGTTGATCTAGGCATTTTATAATTTTGTAAATATTCGCCCATTTCACATAGATTGCCATATTTGTTGCCACATAATTGGGCAAAGTAATTCTTAATAATTACCTAAATTTCCTCTTCATTAGAGGTGAGATCACCCTTTTCTTTTTTGATGCTGTTAATTTGATTCTTTTCTTTCTTTTTTATTAGACTTACCAGTATTTTATCTATTTTATTTTTGTATTAAGTTACTAGCTCCTAATATCATTTATTAGTTCAATAGTCCTTTTACTTTCAATTTTATTAATTTATCCATTAATTTTTGGGATTTCCAATTTAGTTTTTATTTGGGGATTTTTAATTTGCCCAATTTTTGATCTCCTGACTCTTCATTTTGTTGATACAGGCACTCTGGGATATAAATTTTCCCCTGAGTACTGCTTTGGCTGCATCCCATAAATGTTGATATGTTATGTTCTCATTGTCATTCTCTTCAATGAAATCAACAGTTATTTCTGTTACTTGTTTTTTGACCCACCAAATTTGAAGAATTGGATTATTTCCAATTAATTTTAAATTTACTTCTCTATGAACCATTATTAAATACAATTTTTTACATTGTGATTTGAAAAAGTTGCTCTTATTTTTTCTGTTTTTTTCTGCAATTCTTTGCAATATTTCTATGCCCTAGTACATGATTGATCTTTGTAGATGTACCATGTGCTTCTGAGAAGAAGGCATATTCCTTTTTATTCCTATTCAATTTTCTCCAGATATCTATTAACTCTAAATTTTCTAGCCTTCACTTCCCATACTTCTTTCTTATTTTTTTTCCTTCAATTTATCTAGTTCTGATATGGGAAGATTGAGGTTCCTCACTGGTATGATTTTACTCTCTATTTCCTCCTTAAGCTCTTTTTAGTTTCTCCGTTAAAAATCTAGATACTATACCATTGGTGCATAAACATTTAGTATTGATATTACTTCATTGTTTATATTACCATTTAGCAAGATGTAATTTCCTTCCTCATCTCTTTTAATCAGATCAGTTTTTATGATGTCAAGATTGCCTTTTACCTTGAAGCTGTGTGTGTCACTTTGCTTCAAATGTGTTTCTTGTAAACAATATATAATAGGCTTCATGTTTTTAATCCACTCTGCTATCTTCCTTTTTATGGGTGAGTTCATTCCATTCACATTCAAAGTTATGATTACTAACTGTATTGCTCTCCTTCTTATTTTCTCCCTTTTGATTCTACTGTATTCCCTTTCACTCTGTTCCTCCTCCCAAGTGTTTTACTTTTTGTCACCCCACACAAACTTCTCCCTCCCTCCAGTTACCTTTCCTTTCCCTTGTATTATTCCTGTCTACTTCTCTGTAGTGTAAGATAGAACTACATACTCCATTGAGTATATTTGTTTTTCCCTCTCTGAGTCAGTTATGATGAGAGTAAAGTTTAAGAATTGCCAGTCACCACCCTTATCCTGTAATCATTTTTCATATCTCTTTATGTTATATAATTTATCCCATTCTATCTCTTCCTCCCCCTTTCTCTTATTGAAATTCTTTTTTTCACCCTTTAATTTTCTTACATATCATGTCATATACATTCACATCATATCATATATACATATCATATCACATTTACATACACATCAAATCATCATATATGTTATATCATCATAATCAGCTTACTTTTCCACTCTCTAATTATATTCCTTCTAACTGTTCTATGCTGAGTAATGTTTGAGAATTATAAATATCCTCTTTCCATTTAGTAATACAAACATTTTTACCTTAATGAGTACCTCAAATTTTCTCTTTCTTATTTACCTGTTTTGGCTTCTCTTGGGTCTCGTGTTTGGACTTCAAATTTTTTGTTTAGATCTGGATTATCCCTTAGGAATGCTTGGAAATCTTCTATCATATTGAATGTCCATTTTTTCCCTCTAAAAGATTATGCTCATTTTTACTGGATAAGTAACTCTGGGTTGTGAACCTAGATCTTTCACTTTCCTGAATATTGTATTCCATAACTTCTGATCTTTAAATGTAGAAGCAACTAAATGCTGTGTGATCCTGATTGTAGCTCCATGGTATTTGAGTTGTTTCTTTTTGGTTGCTTAAAGTATTTTCTCTTTGGCTTGGGAAACTCTTGAATTTAGCTATTATATTCCTAGAAGTTGTCATTTGAGGATTTTTCTGGAGGTGATCTGTATATTCTTTCAAGTTCTATTTTATTTTCTTGTTTGAGTACATCACAGTTTTCTTTGATATTTTCTTGTATTATGATGTCCAAGCTTTTTTATTTTATTTATTTATTTTTTCATATCTACTGGGTTTCAGGTTGTCCAATAATTCTTAAGTTGTCTTTCCTTGATCTATTTTCCAAGTTAGTTGGGTTTTTTCCCAAAAAGATACTTCATGTTTTCTTTTTTTCCATTTCTTTGATTTTGTTTTATTTTTTCTTGATTTCTCATGAAATCATTACTTTCTGAGTCATCAGGAGGATATTAGGCACAGCACATATCAGTCTAGCTGGTCAGCCAACAGGACCAGGCTTATCCTAAGATATTTTAGAATATTTATATCAAATATCTTATAAATATCATATTAAAGAAAAATGAGTAGAAGATGAGTAGAATACATATAAAATATTTGAGAAATGATTTCTGTTAAATTGCTAAAAATTATTAGGCTAGCTTTGTAATTAGTTTTCAAAAGCTATTTGTTCAGCCAAAATCTGGAGAGTCTATAATATATTTTAGACCTTTATATTTTTCTCAGTCTCATATCAGTCTCCTCTCCTTTCTTCTCCAAACTCTGACCATCCAGAAAGCTTGTAGGAGTGGAAATTAGAAAGAAGAAAAATATAATCTGTCTTACTGCCTCTCAAACCTTCCTCCTACCATTATTTGAGTCCAATTAACAATAAAGGAAATTATTTCTTTTTAGACAATATATGATGGGCACTGATGTAAAAGATTATTAACTTTTTGAGGTATTTATTTGAGAAAATAATGAATTGCTCAAATTTAATTTTAGATGAATATCATTAATTCTTTGTTTTCAATGTAATAGAATTTCTTTGGATGTTTTCTTAAGAGTTTCCTCCCCAAACTTTCCTCTTCCATTTATATCTCAGAAAAATTCCATAGCTTATTTCTAGTTGGCTTTTCTCAGGAACCTTGGAAACACAAGATTTAAATTTCAGTTAACTGCATGAATTTCCAATATTTTGAGATTTTCTGAAGTTATATGAGAATTATACTTGAGGTTATTAACAGTTCTAGCCAATAATATTCTTATGTTTTCTGGTAAATAGTATTATTGCTCAAATCAAAATGGAAACCCCTTACACAGAAAACTGTTTCTAACTAAAAAAAATTAGCAAGAAGATTATAGTTAATGAAAAAATATGCAATAGTTTCCACCCCATTAGATCAAGCCACTTAAGAAAGTAAAAACAAAGAATATTTCATAATGATTGCTCTATTACTGTTTAATGTAGGCTGAAAAATGGATTTTATTCCTGGGATTCTGTAATACACTTTTGTTTCTTGCTGCCCTCATCACCCCCTGCCCTGCTGGAAACACACTTGGCCTGACAAAATGCCTTCAGAACATGCCTAAAAACAGTGGTCTTATTGTAAATGCCTGAATCCCCAGCCTTCATACTCAGTTAGATGGCTGAAGCACAACATATTTGGCAAGCTTAAAGCTCCATAGTTCATGGTCTTCTCCAATGGAGACTGAACTTCCACAAAAAGGAGCCAAAGCTCTATGAAAGGTATAAAATAACCAATAATTTCCTACATACATTCTCCCTATAAACTTTAGTGATTTTACATATAATGACTCTCTTATTTTTTAATGAGATATAGATTTGATTTTAATGTCTACTTTATGATAAACAAAAGAAAAAGTACAACCTTTGTGCTTACTTTCCTTTGTCTTATGCTCTGAAGTTTGACAGGATAGCTTACTTAAACCAGTAAGGGTAATTGTTTTCTTTGGATTTTAAAACTTAATTCAAATTTCATGGAAGAAATTAAATTTTCTTTTTTTAAATTTTAGAATATTTTTCCATGGTTACATGATTCCTGGTTCCCCCCATGTAAAAGGGAATTCTTTGTTCTCTCTGAGTTTACACTTGTGAAAGGGAATCCTTTATTACTTAGCGAACTCACAAGTAACTTTCTTAGAGAGCTATACCCTTTTAACTAAATCCCAAACTTGTGAATTTTATGATCAGAGTTTACACCATCAGAAACTCAATCAGCCAGGAATCTGTGAACCCTTTTCATGAGTATTCACCCATCCAGAAGGTGAGAACTGGTTCCCATAAACACTGTCCCATGGGAAGTGCTAGACAATTTGGAAACTGTGATTAGCTTCTGTGAAAAGGGGAGGGACAAGGAGTCACCATAAAAGCCATGAAATCCTTCAGCTTGAAAAGATTGTCTTTGAGAAGATATTCTGAAGAGAGTGCCTTCTGTAGATAGTCTTCGAAGGAGCTTTGCTGAAGACTGCAGCTTGGATTGTGGGCTTGGAGCTTGGCTTCAACTTAGACTTTGGTTCCTGGACTATTTCATTGGGTGAGTGGAAAGGGCTGACTCCTTTCCTAGTTTCTGGAGAGACTGGTTTTCTTCTTGGAGGAGGCCAAGGTGGTTACTCACCACCAGCCCTCCAGGCTGAGGACTAGTATAGGTATTTTCTCTAACTTCTTTTACATTTCTCTACTTTATTGTTTCATCTCTATTTTGTGAATAAATTTCTGACTCAAGATATAACAAATATTGGCGACCACATAATTTCATAAAATTATTGTCCAACCATTTTCACCTTTATATCCCCCTCACTCTTCATCTCCCATATCCTGAAACTGAGAAGCAGTTCCACTGGACTATACATGCATCATTGTTCAAAACCTATTTCCATGTTATTCATATTTGCAATAGGGTGATTTTTTTAACATCAAAATCCTAATCATATCCCTATCGAACTATGTGATCTATAATATGTTTTTTCTTCTGCATTTCTGTGCCTAAAGTTCTTTCTTTGGATATGGATAGTATTCTTTCTCATAAGTTCCTCTGAATAGAATCCTGGATCATTGCATTGCTGCTAGTAGAAAAGTCTATTACACTCAGTTGTGTATAATGTATCAGTTTCGGTGTACAATGTTCTCCTGGTTCTACTCCTTTCACTCTGCATCAATTCCTGGAGGTCTTTCCAGTTCACATGGACTTCCTCCAGTTCATTATTCTTTTTAGCACAGTAGTATACCATCATCATCAGATACCACAATTTGTTCAGCCATTCCCCAATTGATTGGTTTGATGGGGATATGATTGAGGTTTTGGCATTAAAAGATCACTCTATTACAAATATGAATAATATGTAAAAATGTTTTGAACAATGATACATGTATAAACCAGTGGAATTGCTTGTCAGCTATGGGAAAGTGGAAGGGAAGAGGGGTGGGAAAAATCATGAATCATGTAACCATGGAAAAATCTTCTAAATAAATCAATGTTAAAAAAAGAGAAAGAAAAAAATTCACAGCTGCTTGAATAATGTAATATTAGATCTCTCCCCATGTTCCATGTAATCTCACCTTTAGTTTTTAGGGTTTCTAATTTTTCTTCAGTTGGAGATTTTTAACTTCTTCCTTTTCTAGTTTTTTAAAATTGCATTCCCTCTCTATTTTATTAATATAAGCACTTAGAGATGTAAATTTTCCTCTGATTACTGCTTTTGCTATATCCCCATAGGTTTTGGTATGTTGTGTCATTATTATCATTGTCTTTAAAGAAATTATTTATTGTTTCAATAATTTATTCTTTACTCACTCATTCTTTAAAATTCAATTATTTAGTCTCCAATTAGTTTTAGTTTTTTGTTTCCATGGTCCCTTATATACAAATTTTATTGCTTTATGGTTTGAAAAGGTTACATTTAATATTTGATTTTCTACATTTAACTATTATATGTGTGTGCCCTAATATATGTCAGTTTTTGTGAAGGTACCATGTACCAGTGAGAAGGTATATTCTGTTCCCATTTAATTATCTCCAGATATCTATCATATTTAACTTAGATTCTATCCATCTCGTCGACTTCCATTTATTTTTTTTTAGTTCAGTTTATCTAATTCTTAGAGGTCAAGATTAAAGTCCCTTGCTATTTTTGCTTTGTTTTCTGTTTCCATCTGTAACACATTTAATTTGTCCTTTAAAAATCTGGATGCTATAACATTTGATTCATATAGATTTAAAATTAATAATGCTTCATTATCTCTGGTACCTTTTAAACGTAATATAGTTTCCTTGTTTATCTCTTTTGATTGTATTTATTTTAGCTTTAATTTTGTCAGAGTTCATGATTGGTACCCTACTTTCTTTATATCAGCTGAGGCATAGTATTTTTTGTTCCAACCCTTTATTTTTAATCAATGTGTCTCTCATTTTTTTGTTTTTTTAAACATTTATTAATATTCTTTTTTAACATGATTATATGATTCATGCTCCTACTTTCCCCTTCACCCCCCGCTCTCACCCCACCCATGGCCGATGCACATTTCCACTGGTTTTAACATGTGTCATTGACCAAGACCTATTTGCAAATTGTTGATAGTTGCATTGGTGTGGTCGTTTCGAGTCTACACCCCCAATCATGTCCACCTCAACTCATGCGTTCAAGCAATTGTTTTTCTTATATGTTTCCTCTCCTGCAGTCCTTCCTCTGAATGTGGGTAGTATTCTTTACCATAAATCCCTCAGAACTGTCCTGTGTCATTGCTTTCTGCTGGTACAGAAGTCCATTACATTCGATTTTACCATAGTATATCAGTCTCTGTGTACAATGTTCTTCTGGCTCTGCTCCTTTTCCTGGACGTCTTTCCAGTTCACATGGAATTCTTGCAGTTTATTATTCCTTTGATCACAATAGTTTTCCATCACCAGCATATACCACAATTTGTTCAGCCATTCCCCAATTGAAGGACATACACTCCTTTTCCAGTTCTTTGCCACCACAAAAAGCTCAGCTATAAATATTTTCATACAAGTCTGTTTATTTATGATCTCTTTGGGGTACAAACCCAACAATGGTATGGCTGGATCAAAGGGCAGGCATTCTTTTATAGCCCATTGAGCATAGCTCCAAATTGCCAGCCAGAATGTTTGGATCAGTTCACAACTCCACCAGCAATGCATTAATGTCCCAATTTTGCCACATGCCCTCCAACATTCATTACTCTCCTCTTCTTTCATTTTAGCCAATCTGCTAGGTGTGAGATGATACCTCGGAGTTGTTTTGATTTGCATTTCTCTAATTATTAGAGATTTAGAACACTTTCTCATGTGCTTATTGATACTTTTGATTTCTTTACCTGAAAATTGCCTTTCATGTCTCTTGCCCATTTATCAATTGGGGAATGGCTTGATTTTTTATACAATTGTTTTAACTCCTTGTATATTTGAGTAATTAGACCCCTGTCAGAGTTTTTGTTATAAAGATTTTTTCCCAATTTGTTGTTTCCCTTCTGATTTGTGTCTCATTTTTAACGTTTCTTTTTCTTTAAAAACATTTTTAAAACTCTTATCTTCTGCCTTAGAATCAATACTCATTCTAAGACAGAAGAGTGGTAAGTGCTAGGCAATGGGGGCTAAGTGACTTGCCAAGGGTCACACAGTTAGGAAGTATCTGAGGCCAAATTTGAACCCAGGACTTCCCATCTCTGGACCTGGTTCTCAATCCACTGAGCTACCTAGCTGCCTCCAAATGTTTCTTGTAAATAACATATTATAGGGTTTGGGTTTTTATCCATTTTCCTACCCATTTTTGTTTTATGGGTGAATTCAAATTACCCTAGACAACATAAAATACTTAGGAATCTATCTACCAAAACAAACACAGGAATTATACGAAGACAACTACAAAACACTTTCCAAACAAATAAAACTGGAGTTAAACAATTGGAAAGCCATTGATTGCTCATGGGTAGGATGAGCTAACATAATAAAAATGACCATTCTACCCAAATTAATTTACCTATTTAGCACCATACCTATCAAACTACCAAAAAACTTCTTTACTGAATTAGGAAAAACTATAACAAATTTCGTTTGGAATAGCAAAAGATCAAGAATATCCAAGGGAAATAATGAAAAAAATGTGAAGGAAGGGAGCCTAGCAGTACCAGATATTAAACTATACTATAAAGCAGCAGTCATCAAAACAATATGGTACTTGCTAAGAGATAGAGGATCAATGGAATAGACTTGGGGTTAATGACATCAGCAAGACAGTGTATGATAAACCCTAAGAGCCCAACTTTTGGGACATGATTCCACTATTTGACAAAAACTGCTGGGAAATTTGGAAAACAATATGGGAGAGATTAGGTTTAGATCAACATCTCACTCCCTACACCAAGATAAATTCAGAATGGGTGAATGACTTGAATATAAAGAGGGAAACTATAAACAAATTAAGTGAACACAGAATAGTTTACTTGTCAGATCTGTGGGAAAGGAAAGACTTTAAAACCAAGCAAGAGTTAGAGAAAATCACAAAATGTAAATTAAATGGTTTTGATTATATTAAACTAAAAAGTTTTTGTACAAACAAAAACAATGTAGTCAAAATCAGAAGGGAAACAACAAATTGGGAAAAAATCTTTATAACGAAAAACTCTGACAGGGGTCTAATTACTCAAATATACAAGCAGTTAAATCAATTGTATAAAAAATCAAGCCATTCCCCAATTGATAAATGGGCAAGAGACATGAATAGGCAATTTTCAGGTAAAGAAATCAAAAGTATCAATAAGCACATGAGAAAGTGTTCCAAATCTCTAATAATTAGAGAAATGCAAATCAAAACAACTCTGAGGTACCACCTCACACCTAGCAGATTTGCTAAAATGAAAGAAGGGGAGAGTAATGAATGTTGGAGGGGGATGTGGCAAAATTGAGACATTAATGCATTGCTGGTGGAGCTGTGAACTGATCCAGCCATTCTGGCTGGCAATTTGGAATCATGCTCAAAGGGCTATAAAAGAATGCCTGCCTTTGATCCAGCCATACCATTGCTAGGTTTGTACCCCAAAGAGATCATAGATAAACAGACTTGTACGAAAATATTTATAGCTGTGCTTTTTGTGGTGGCAACAAATTGGAAAAGGAGTGTATGTCCTTCAATTGGGGAATGGCTGAACAAACTGTGGTATATGCGGGTGATGGAATACTATTGTGCTAAAAGGAATAATAAACTGGAGGAATTCCAGGCAAACTGGAGATACCTCCGGGAACAGATGCAGAGTCAAAGGAGCAGAGCCAGAAGAACATTGTACACAGAGACTGATATACTGTGGTAAAATAGAATGTAATGGACCTCTGTACCAGCAGCAATACAATGACCCAGGACAATTCTGAGGGATTTATGGTAAAGAAGCTACCCACATTCAGAGGAAGGACTGCAGGAGAGGAAACATATAAGAAAAACAACTGCTTGAATGCATGGGTCGGGGTGGACATGATTGAGGGTGTGGACTCGAAACTACCACACCAATGCAACTACCAACAATTTGGAAATTGGTCTTGATCAAGGACACATGACAAAACTAGTGGAAATATGCATCAGCCATGAGTGGGGGGTGTGCGGGGGGCGAAGGGTAAAGGAGGAGTATGAATCATGTAACCATGTTAAAAATGTATATTAATAAATGTTTGAAAAAAAATCTGGATGCTATAATACTATATTGCTATAATGTTATAATATAATAATAATTAATATAATAATATAATGTAATTAAAAATAATACCATACTGGTGAATATAGTTTCAATATTGATAATACTTAATTATCCATAGTAGCCCAACATAATATAGCTAACCTGTTAATCCCTTCCAATTATATCCACTTTAGTCCCAACAGTAGATTATGACTGATTTCTTAGGATCAGTTAATGCATAGTATATTCTGCTCCAGCCCCTCACTTTCACTCTGTCTTTCATTTTTAGTGTGTTACTTATAGACAACACATTATCAAGTCCTCCTTTTTTATCCTTTCTACTATCCATTTTCTTCCCATGTGTGATTTCATCTCATTACACTCAATGACATAGTTACTAGTTGTACTTTTCCATCTACTCCATACTTCCTCACCGTTTGTCTCTCTCTTCCTTTATTTGTGCCATATCTCTCCTCAGATGTCCAATTTCCTTTGACCAATACCTCTCCTATTTATATTCATATTCCTCCCAAAATCCAAATTGGCTCACCTTTCTAAAGGTCATTCCCTTATCCATTGCCTCTTATCAATTCTTATTTTATCCATCCTTCCCAAAATCCCTTCCTTGTCCCTCAACTCTGCCCTTCCACTTGTTGATTCCCTTACCTTACCCCCCTCCCACCTCTTTAAATGTACTCCAACTCTAAATATTCCTTCCTTACCTCCTTTATCTTATCTCCTTTCCCTCCTCTCTCTTAACCCACCCTTCCTTCTCATATTCTTTCAGTTCCACAATAGGACTCCCAGCCTCTCTCTTATCATTTCTCTCTTCCCTCCTGTTTATATGTATGTTAATAAAAATTTTCCTTCTAAGTATACATGTTGTTCTCTCTTTAACCCAAGTTTGATGAGAGTTAGGTTTGAGTATTCCCAGCCCTCTATTCCTTCATCCCCTTCTCTGTAGCAGTTCTTCCACTAATTCCTCCTTCATATGAAATAGTCATTCTACTCTCCCTTCTCCTGGTCTATTCCACTACCATTTCAGCTCATTCTATTACATTCCCTTGACCTCAAATATTCCATCCATACCCACCCCTTCAAAATACCCAATCAGTTGCCATAGATGATATTTTCCAATGCCAGAATCAAACAGTTTGCCCTTTTCAGTTGCTTATGATTAGTCTTTCTTTGCCTTTGTACGTTTCTTAAAGATCAACTTTTCTATTGAATTCTGGGTTTTTCTCCAGAAAAAGGTGAAACTCCTTTAGTTGGTCAAATATCCACTTTTTCCTTCTATTTTTATGCTCATATTTGCTGAATATATTACTCATGGCTGTAAGCCTAGTTCTTTTGTTCTATAAAATGCTCTGTTCCATGTCCTGCATTCTTTTAATGTATTGGCTACTGTCTTGTTTTATTCTGACTGTAGCTCAACAATATTTACATTGTTTTTTCTTGTTGCTTATAATGTTTTTTCCTTGACTTATGGGCTATAGAACTTAGTTATGATATTCTGGTGCATTTTCATCTTTGAGTCTCTTTGAGTTGATGATCAATTCTTTTAATTGCTATTTTACTCTATTTCTCAAATTCCCAGGCAGCTTTCCTTGATGATTTCTTAGATTATGGCATCTAACCTCTTTTTTGGATCATAAGTTTCTAGAAATCCAACTATTCATATAATGTCTCTACTTTATTTGTTTTCCAGGTCAGTTGTTTGCATGTGTATATAAGATGCTTCATATTCTCTTTTATTATTTCATTCTTTTGATTTTGCTTTATTATTTCTTGTTGTCTTAGGAAATCATTTGCTTCCCTTTGTGTAATTCTAGTTTATAGTTAATTTTTTTCTTCCACAAGTTTCTGGATCTCTTTTTTCTATTTAGGTGATCTTTCATAATTTTCTTGATTTTCTTGCATTGGTCTTATTTCTTTTCTAATTTTTTCTCAGTCTCTCTCATTTGAGAGAGTCTTTTTGGAGTCTTTTTAAAGCTTTTCCTGAAGCTCTTTTTTGAAGTTGTGGCCATTTATTGGATTTCTTTTCTGTTTCTGAAGTAGGGGTTTTTACTTCACTATCCTCTGAATTTGGGCCAAGATCTCTCTCCATAATAGGAATGAATAGTCTTTCTCCTTTGCTTGCTTATTTTTATTTATTTTATTTTAAATTAGCAGCCAGGCCAATAGATTTAATTATTGTCTTTTTCTAGAGCCCCAGGGTTCCTATTATGTTTATGTATGTTATCTCAAGTTTCAGGATTTTTTGTTTGTTTTTCTTGAATCCTATTTAGTTACTATAGTTTTTCTAGTCCAGAACTCAATATACTATCTATCCACTACTCAACCTCCTATCCATAATTGACTTCAGGTGTGCCAACCAGAGCCTGCAGACAATTCTGCTACTGCAACTTCAAGAAGTTAGTCCATCTCCCCCTGTGGCAACAAACAGGAACTTCACTCTCCTAGGAGTGATTTCAGTCCCTCAGCAAACACACTTACCAATGAGCACTTCTTCCTCACTATTCCTTTCCTACTGCTGAAGTTCCAGACCAGAGCAGGTGTTCTGTACACATTCCTTCAGCCTCCAAAATTCCAGGTTAGCAATGAATCTTGAGTTACTGCCCTTAGGGTCAGACACCTGCCAATTCTGAGTTCTCATTCTTTCAATACCCAGGCATGGGCCAGCTGGGGTCTTCAGAGCCATGTTGGAAGCAGAAACAGGTTTTCCCAGGGCCTTCAGTCTGAAGATTAAGATTCCAATAGTATCCTGGGGATGCAGGCTCCCCTAACTCAGAAAACAAGATGAGGTTGCTAATTCTGCCCTCTGGGACTACTTTGTGGATTCCATCTGTTTGGTCTGTTTCTGCCTCCAGGGACTATGTTAGTGGGACTAGGGCAGGGAAGTCAGAAACCTTCTTTCCAGTTGTCCTTTATTGTTCAGCTTCACTGCAGATTCCTATCTGTTTTTGCCATTTTTAGTGTTGTTTTAGGGGAGTTTTTTTAATTGTTTGTGGGAGGTTTTAGGAGAATGAGACAGACCATACTCTGGCATCTTCCCACAATGCATTCATGGGTACACTTTTTTTAAACAATTGCTTTCTGACCTTTTACAATCAAAATTCTCTCCTTCCCTTTTCATCATGTATCTCTTTGAGTTGTCTTAGGTCCTTCACAGTTTATCATTGTACAATATTTCTCTTTCTTTATAAAATGCTTTCCTTATTGCTTCACTGCATCAGTTCATATAAGTCTAAGTTTTTCTGAAATCATCTGATTCATCATCTCATATGGTGCAATAGTATGCCTTTACAACCATATACTATAGCTTGTTAAATCATTCCCCAATTGATAGAAGTCCAAGAAAGGAACATATACAAAAGATACGGTGAAGGTAAAAATTACAAGATTTGGCTATACTCTGGAAATGGAGGATGGTGAATGGGATTAATGAGTTGAGGATAATCCTGAGGTTGGGTTTCTGGGGAACTTGGTGGATATTAGTAACTTTAATAATAGGAAAGTTTAGAAAGGTAAAGAATTTTTGAGTAAAGTTAGAATTCTGTTTTGTATATGTTGACTTTGAGTTACTTGTCCAAAAGTAGGAGGAAAAGCTTGGCCCTCAGAAAAGATAGCCCCAAGAAAGGGACTAAGATAGGCAATAAGGATCTGAGAATCTTCTGCATAGAGAGAAACAAACACATGGGAACTGATAAGATCACTAAGTAATGTAGACAGAAAAAAGGATGCCCTGAAGAGGGCCTTGAAGACACACAGTGCAGTGTAAATAAAAACAAACAAACAAATGAGGAGTCATCAGACAGATAGGAGAACCAGGAGAAAGCAAGAAAGTATCCATTAAAGTGTACCTAATTGCAAAATATTATCCCAACCAGGTTATAAAATGTAAACATGATTATTGCATACAATATAGATCTCCTATCTACTTATGGTGTATTTTGTTTTGTTTTAGATTAGTTTGTTTTGTTTATCTTTGGTTGGATTTTATTAATGAGGGGAAGTAAAGATCCTACCTTCTTATCTCTGAGGAAGGACTTAAGAGACAATCTTTTAAGAAAAGCTTTTTACTCCTTTAGTTTTAAAAATCTCTTAATAGAAATATACACAGTGAAATGTCAAAGATCATTGTTGTTCCTCTTGTTAAGTTATTCAGTTGTCTCTAATTCTTCATGGCTACAACGATCATATAGCAAATCACAACTTTCTATCTTCCACTGTCTCCCAAAATTTGTTCAAGCTTATGTGTAAGTTACAATCAGATCTTCCATTTTAGAGGTCCCAGAATATCTACCCTTTATTCTCCAGACCTCATTACCATTATCATATACCAACACCCTTTCCAGCTCTCTTTTATTTGTTGTCTACCTCCATTAAAATATATGCACCTTGAGTTCAAGAACAATTATTCTTTTTTCTTGTATTCATATTCTCATTGTTTAGCACAATAACTAGCACATGGAAAGCATTTAAGGATCAATGAATAGCTAGCTAGCTACTAGCTAGATCCTTTAAATATATATATATATGTATACATATATATATTTGTTTAACATATGTGTGTTCACACATGTAAATAAACAATAAACATATACAGACATGTACGCATAAATACTTTATGACTTTTAGAAATTCATTCATTCATGTATCCATAGTCTCATTCACTCACATATAGTAATGAGGGAACTATCTTAATCAATACAGATTGGCACCTCTTTGCAATATGTGGTCTTACAGCTTGAGAACATAAAGTTTTTAGGGCTCAAAGGATTAAATTATTTACCTAAAATCATATTACCAGTATGTGGAATTAGAACACAGTACTTATTTATTTAAATTATCAACCTAATTGGTAAATTTCAAATACTTTAGTTTCATTGCTTTATTTAAAAAATAATTTATGAAGCAAATATTGCTATGCTAAAATTAACATTTTCTCAGCTTTAAAATGATATCCTAAATTATAAATCTAAATCGACCATCAAGCAACATAATATTTCCTTTAGATTCACACACGATGAAATGAATGGAGTCCTTCTTTGATAAAGTTAAACATGTGAATCTAAGCATGTCACAAAGCTTTCTGATTTATATCTGAGTCTAAAATCATGAGACCTTCATGCTCTGTTATGGGAAATAAATCTCTTGAAGAGCAGTCACTGAGGGAGAAGAAGGCAGAAAAATATTTTTTGGCCATGTTTCTGGTTTACCCAGAGAAATTCAAGTGTTTATGTGTTCATATGTGTGTACACATATGCAAATATGTTTACTATAAAATTGTATTCATAGGTGGCTTTTCATCTTTATAGTCAATATTTAATTATCTATGCAAATGAAGTAGAATGATAAAATAGAAATGTCACAATAGCAGATAATCTACAAGTTTTTTATATGCTTATTTCTTAGGAACCCATTCTGTGCTTTGTGTCTAGACCTTTTTCTTCTCTACTGGCACTACTTAGGTACTAAAAAGTAGTTAGGTAGATAAAAGAAAAGTCATTCAAGACCTCTGGGTAGAGATAATAGTGTCATAAGTTTTAAAAAGATTTATATATGCATTATCTCATTGCATCCTCACAACAAGGTCATAAGGTAGATGCTAATAGCATCCCTATTTTCCAGATGGGCAAAATGAGATATGGAGGTACTTATCACTTGCCCACAATCACACAGCTTGTTAGTGTCTGAGGCTGAATTTGAACCTAATTCATAATTTCTTACATAGCTAGGTAATATGTAACTCTTAGCATGTGCCACCTAGCTGTCATAATATAGGGAATTAGAGGATATGAGGATGTAAGTTAGATTATCTGGAATACACACACACACACACACACATATATATATATATATGCCTTGAAAAAGGTGGAATTAGTTACAGTATTTTTCTTAAGGTTGTGTAAAATCTGTTTCCCAATTCAGTTAAGTATTTTTCAATTTTGTTTCCCAAGTAAAAAAATAGCCCATAACATATTTCTTGCCTAATTGTTGTGGAGATAGACTGACATTATTTATGTATTTATTTATTCATTTTGTTATCTATCACTTACTTAACTATCTATCTATTGATCAATTGATATCTCAGTATCCAAGCAATTGATCTTTTTTTTTTTTTAAACCCTTGTAGTTCGGTGTATTGTCTCATAGGTGGAAGAGTGGCAAGGGTGGGCAATGGGGGTCAAGTGACCTGCCCAGGGTCACACAGCTGGGAAGTGGCTGAGGCCTGGTTTGAACCTAGGACCTCCTGTCTCTAGGCCTGACTCTCACTCCACTGAGCTACCCAGCTGCCCCCGCAATTGATCTTTTAAGAGGAATGTCCCCCCTCCTTGAATTGCTGACTTCAAGCAACCAATTGCCTACTTAATTAAATAACAAAAATCATCTCACAGATGTTGTCTACACCCAAAACTTTCTCCCAGAGGATTTTTCTTCTTTCTAGTTTCAGATCTGCTCAATAGTTTAAAAATACTCACTGGAAGTACTACATTTCCTTGCTATAATTCATTCACTTTTAATTTGGGGTTCCCAGACCTTACAGATATTTTAATGCCTTGATGAGTAATGCCTCCAAATTGTGTAAAATCATTTAATATGTTTCTGAGGTCAAAGACCTCATCTTTATTATCTTTATGATATCCCTATAATCTATATATGTAGCAACTAGGGAGTACAGTGGATAGAAATCTGAGTCTAGAGTCAAAAAGACAACATTCAAATCTCACCTCAGGCACTGACTAGTTGTGTAACCCTAAGCAACTTACTTAACCTCTATCTCTTCAGTTTTTTCACTTGTAAAATAGGATAATAATAGCACCTACCTTCCAAGGTTGTTGTGAGAATGAGATGAGATAATTATAAAGCTCTTATCCTGGCATGTAGTAAGATCTAAGTAAATGTTAGCTATTAACTATTATTACATACTTCCTGAAAAACTTAATGGATCTGTGATCTCATGGATACTCTATAGAAGTGAATATTATAATCCATTCTTGCTGTCATACTGTCCATGTATTTGTTCTGGTACATCACTCTAAGTGAATGAATACATGCATGTATAAATGGATGAATAAATACACAAATCAATTATTTAAAAAGCATTCATCAAGTATCAAGAATTGTTCTACTTTTTAGGAATAAAATTTCAAAAGTAAAAATGATATTTTCATTCAAGGAAGTGATATATTCTCATAGAAGGAGATAACACATATAAGTGTTATCAGAATAGGGCATTTTGATTGAAAAAGTCCCTGTGAAGGGCAATAGAGCTACAAAAAATATTAACAAAATTAATCTGGAAGAACAAAAGATTAAAAATTTCATGGGAATCACAATAAAAATAAAATATGAAGGAAGAATACCTGGCAGTATTAGATCTCAAACTGTATTACAAAGCAATAGTCATCAATAATCATCAAAACAATCCAGTATTGACTGAGAAATGGAGTGGTGGATCAATCACATACATTTGATATACAGTACAAAGCAGTAAATGACCATAGTAATCTATTGTTTGACAAATCCAAAGACCTACGCTTTCAGAACAAGAACTCATTATTTGACATAAATTCCTGGAAAATCTGGAAAGTAGTTTAGCAGTTAGGTATAGCCAACATCTCACACCATATACTAAGATAAGGTCAAAATGGGTTCATGACATAGAGTGATATCTTAAGCAAATTGGGGGAGTATGGAAAAATTCTCCTGTCAGATACATTGATAAGGGAAGAATTTATAGACAAATAAGAGATAGAGAGTATTACAAGATGTAAAATGGATAATTTTGATTTCAATATATTTAAAAGGTTTTGCACAAACTAATGCAGCCAAAATTAGAAGCAAAGAAGGAAACTGACAGCAAATTCTGTGAAAAAGGCCTCATTTCTCAAATATATAGAGAATTGAATTAAATTTATAAGAATATAAACCATTATCTAATTGATAAATGGTAAAAGGATATGAACAAGCTGTTTTCAGAAGAAGAAATCAAAACTAGCTCTATTCCTATGAAAAAATGCTCTAAAAACTATTAGCTATATAAATACAAATTAAAACAAATATTAGATATTCTACACCTACCAGATGGTCTGATATTACAAAAATGGGAGATGAGAAATGTTGGAGGGGATATGAAAAAATAGGGTTACTAAAGGAGTTACGAACTGATTCAACTATTCTACAGAGCAATTTAGAACTTTGACCAAAAGACTATAAAACTATGTATACCCTTTGATCCAGAAATAACACCAATATATTTATATTTCAAAGAGATCAAATAAAAAGGGAAAGAAATTAGATATACAAAATATTTATAGCAGCTTTATTTGTGGTGGCAAAGAATTGAAAATTGAAAGGATGGCCATCAATTGGGGAATGGTTGAATAAGTTATGATATGTGATTGTGTTGGAATACTACTGTGCTAAAAAATGACAACCAACATGATTTTAGAAAAGTCTGAAAAATCTTGCATGAATTGATACAAGGTGAAGTGAACAGAACCAGGAGAACATTGTATGCAGTGACAGCACTATAGTACAATAATCATTTGGAAATAACTTACCTATTCTCAATTATCTGAGAAAATTCCAAAGGACTTATAATGAAAAATGCTTTCTATCTACTTTTCTACCTAGTGAAATAACTAATAAAATCTGAATACAGATTGAAGCATACTTTTTAAATTTTTCTGTTTTTATCTCTGTTTTGTTTAATATGGCTAGTATAGAAATATTTTACATGACTATTCATGTAAAACATTTTTTAAAATTTTCTTGACTTCTCAAGGAAGGGAGGAAGTGAATGAAGGAAGGGGAAAATTTGGGCCACAAAATTTTAAAAATAATGTTAAAAAATTTTACATGTGGGGGGCAGCTGGGTAGCTCAGTGGAATGAGAGTCAGGCCTAGAGACGGGAGGTCCTAGGTTCAAATCTGGCCTCAGACACTTCCCAGCTGTGTGACCCTGGGCAAGTCACTTGACCCCCATTGCCTACCCTTACCACTCTTCTGCCTTAGAGACAATACTCAGTATTGACTCTAAGACGGAAGGTAAGGGTTTAAAAAAATTTTACATGTAATTGAGAGAAAAATAAAAAATAAAGTTATTTTTGTGGCTATTTAAAAGCCTTATACTCATTTATTCAAGAACTTTTTAAATAGGCCTTATCATAGGTGATGAGAATGACAAATGTAGCTTTTAAAGCACTAATCATTATTATTAGTGAAATGTGACTACAGTTTTGTAATGTATTCTTCTTCAATTCCAAGGGTCCAATGGGTAATTCTATAAGTGCTAGGAACAGAGTGGAAGTTATTCAGAAAGAAAAAAATGTAATCATCTAGTCAGAAATATGATTAAAATGCCCATACTTTCTACTTGAATAATTGGATTCCAAGGTTTCTTTTGTTCTCTCTCTACATCCTCCCTATTGTTGATTACATTTGCTATTACAGGTTCAATTATTGTGTCAAATGCAAAAGATTCCTAAATTTAGCCACATTCTTAAATATCTGTTTGCTGGTCATATTAATTGTATAATTTATTGGTAACTCAAAGTCAATTCCCCAACAATGCCCTTCTTCAGATATCCCCACTATTATACTTCTAATTATCTACACTCATAATCTGAGTCATTCTTAACTATCTTCACTCTTCATCTCTATTTACAGTTGGTGCTAATTCTTATTAATTATACATCAGTATTATCTCTTTCTTTACCCTTTCTTCAATTCACATAAGCACTACCTTATTTTATGCCCTTAACACTTCCTATAAGAGCTGTTCACCTAATTTTTCTTCTTATTCTAACCTGGCCAGTTCTCCTATCTTCCATCAAACCTCCAAAGTAATCTTAAATTCATAGATTTTGAACAGGAAGCGATCTTAGATCCAATCCAATCATCTCATTTAATAGACTATATAAGCTTCATCTTAAGTCATAGGTTATCTCTCTACTATAGGTAGGTGGCATGAGCCAAGAGGTGAGGGAAGTTGATTTGGGCTCTGGAAGTCAAAGCCCCTTCTTCTACCATTGGTTTTTATGAAGGGAGATGGCTTCTAAAAGGAAATAGAGTGGGTATACCAATTAGAACTCCACTTTTACTGAGAGAAGCTAGTTATCATAGACTTATATGAGAATAGGACAGTGTGGTCTCCCTAGAATTCTTCTTTGAGAGTCATATGGTAGAAAGTAGAGAGGCATAAAAATGTAGATGGGAGCTGAGGGAAATGACTGATAAGATGCAATCCAGAGCCTTATGATATCAGAGGGATGGAAGTGCCAATGATAACTGAGTGAAAAAATAAGGCATGAGAGAAACTTGTTTTACTCCTATAATTTACTAGGAGTTTAGTCCATGGAGACCAATTTATTTTTCTCATTGACCATTTCACTGCTTCTTTCCAATTTTCCATCCCAATATTGAATTAGAATGGAGGTAAGGCAGCTAGGTGACTGGAAGGATAAAATGTTAGACTTGGGTTCAGGAAGACTCATCTTCTTGAATTCAAATCTTGCTTCAAATCCTTACTAGAAGTGTGACCCTGGATAAGTCATTTAAATGTGTTTGCCTCAGTTTTCTCATCTATAAAATGAGCTAAAGAAGGAAATGGCAAACTACTCCAGTATTTTTGCCAAGAAAACCTCAAATACGGTAGTGAAGTGTCAGACATGTCACTTCTAAAAATGGCAGAAAACAACAATAAGACAGTATATGTGATAAGTGCTACAAGAAAAATTTCAAGAATCATTCCAAAGAGAATGGCATCATTTCTAGTCATAGTGAACAGGGAAAGATGCTTTATTTCAGTTTGATTCAGTTTAAAAAATATCAGTAGGTACCTATTAATTAAAAAGGTCACTAAGGTAATGACAATGGGATTCAGAACAGAATTCAGGCCTCTTTATTCTGAGGCCAGTGCTTTTTCAATGACACTGTTCTACTGAAATAAAGATTACTGTGAATATAAGAATAAAAACAGGCTTGTCCTATTTAATAGTTAACATTGTACTATATTTGAGTTCTTATGTTCAAAGAGTGAAGTGAAACACAAATTTAGAAAGTCACAGGTTAAAAAGTGTGTGAATATTTTTCCCCTAAAACATTTCAATTATTTTTCCTCTCTATAATAACCTTCAGCATGTGGTCTTGAATCAAATGCAAAATAACATCAGGAGTTCTGCTGCAAGAAATAATTAGACCTTCTGCAGAGTTATTCAGTAAAATTACATTATTGTGCTCAACCAAGAGGAGCTATGCAGAATTGTATTCATAAAATATAATTGCTGGGATGACTGGCCTAAAAAGGGAAGAATGTGAATAATATATGTTGCTAAGGTAGCTGGTTGTTTTTTCTTTATTATAGGTGTGGTTGATAAAAAGAGCAGTCGTTGTTAGTTGGAAAAGATAAATTTATTCAGGAGTGCAATCATGTAACTCCTCCCGGTCTAAATTTTAAAGGAATGTGTATTGTTAGTTATACGGGTAACATGCCTAGAGGATCTGTGCACATTAATAATTTTAACCTTGCAATCTGTCCTTTTTCAGCTTATCTCTCCTTTTAGTTTCTTAACTTCTTCCTTATCATGTAAACATGGGAAAATGAAAGAAATTGTAGAACAAAATAATTATGTAACAAATTATTTCCTCACTCTATTAATTTTTAATAAGAAAAGAGAATGACAATTTTTATGAATAACAGTAATATTGTGTCGATTTTTACTCTACTGGCAAAATGCTATATTTCACTTTTGGAAAGTCAATTTCACTTTCATTCTAAGTTCTGAAAAGTTTGCAGACCTATTTCAATATTTGTCAAATAAAATTAATTTCACTAAAATAACCTTTCAATAAAGTGGTGGACATACATAGAGTAATATAATAAGACTATTAGGTGAAATAACAGAACTAGTATTTGATATGCTATTTAGTACTTTATGAATGAAGGACAAATCAATTAAAGAAAAAAAGAAAATCTATCTTAATTTTAATAAGAAATACCCTACAAGTTTGTTTTTTAATATTTGAAACCTAGCCATTGTACTAAGCAGCACTGGATTTTATGTCAATCTGAGAGAAAATTGGTTTTATATTAGGATCAAAACCTAGAACAAACCTTAAAAATCAGCAAATCCATTACCCTTATTTTACATATGATGAGGAAACTTGTCTAAAGATTTTAAATGATTTATCAAAGGTCACAATATTAGCAGAGCTGAGATCCTGTGATCCCATAACATTCAACCACAGTAATATTCATTCTCTCTCCCAACCTCTGGACTTGTGATTCCAAAGGAATAGTAAATGCCTAGTGAGAAGATACATTATACCAATGCAAAAGGGGCACTTACTATATAGCTATTTTAGGGAGCTGCTTGTTCAGAATCTCAAGCTAAAACGTTTCAGGGATGATACCTGAATATGTCTGTTCTTACTAATTCTGTCTATAATCTCTTGAATGGAATAGATTTAAATTAGACCTACAAAAAAAGACTCAATGAATCTCAACATAAAATAAATTAATCTTGTAAACACCTTTTTTCTCTATATGCATTGAAGACCTCTTCTCTTACTCAAAATATTGGTTTTCCTTGTTAAGATCTACTTTAAAAAGGAAAAAAAACCTTTTGTTTTGGAATTTCTACATTTCATGTAGCTCTTCTAAAGAGATATTTGTAAAGTTCTCTGGTTAGAATTTTATATAATGAATTTTATTTCTATTAAGTGAATTTTACTTCTACCATCTAAAGATTTAGATAAAATGCAGAAATTCCCAGATATGTCTTTACTTAAATTCTTATCCTTTATACTTATCCCTCACACTAAATATATTTGTTTTGTTTTCTTCAGTCATTTCAGTCATGTTTTGTGTTCTCAGTTTTGGTATTAGCTAAATATATTAAGTGAGGGCCTCAACTATGGTCTTGGCAAAGATTATGGGAAGGAATTCCATTACCTTGATATAGGTCCATATCATAGTTAGTTAGAAATGATCTTAGGTATTATTTTTCCCAGTGCTCATAAGGTAAAGGTTAGGTGAAGCCTAGAATGTTTAAACAATTTGTCCAGTATTGAACAGATAATATATAACAAATTTATAATTTAAACAGAAGTCATCTCACTTGAAACAGTGATTTTTTTCTACCAGGTCACAATAGGAGTTTTATAGGATCTTAGGAGACCAAATCTGATGCTACATTTGAAGTAATACTTCCAATTAACTTAAATATGGGTTGGAGTGGGGTGGGGAGGGATGAAGTTGCTAGAGATAAAATTCTTGTGACATTAAGTTCCTTTAGATTTTATTATAAAGAAATACTGTGTTAACTTAAGGTTGTCTCAAATATCAGCTTAACATCCATTACATAGGTAGTCACAAGTAAAATAAAAATCACTAAATAACAATAGCAAATAACACATAGCCATTTTAAAAACAAAGTATTCATTCAGAAATAATACTTGTTGTGGAGAAAAATTATTTTAAAATCTAGACAGTTCCTTGAAATTATTTATCATGGAATTTAACCTTTATTCAAGTTAGCTAGATAAATTTAAAATACAGACTAGGACTTAAATATTGTGATTTTCCCTTTTATAAAGAAAGGAAATCTAATCAATCCAATCATGTAAATAACTATATAAAAAAGAGAGAAGAGATCAAATCACTACAATGAATTTTTTTTTCATTTTTAATTTTATTTGGGACTTTCTATTAATATGGGGATATGAAAGATCATAAAGAAGTCTTGCTCTTCCACAAGCACTATAGGAAATATAGGGAGTCCCAAAAGCCTTTAAGATTTATAGCCTAAAACTACACTGATTTTTGGAAAATCCTTTATATCTTAAATAGTACCTGAGAGGGCAATAATCAAGAATACCAAAAAGAAATGCCAGTAAGATTCTCCGTCCACAAGAGAAATAAAAATATCTAGAAGCTTGTCGTTCCTTTAAAAAGGGACACAAAAGATGAAACAGAAGCCAAGAGCTAAGTCATCTTAAGCTCAGGGATTCTATGAGTAGAATCAGAGAAATCTAAACCCAAGATAATATCAAAGGGGACTCTGTGCAATGAGCTTTAATCAGTATATTTTCACAGGATCTGAAAACTCTATACTCTATGAATGAAACTGTATCTGGGAAATTTAGGGAACTATACTTAACCCAATCTTAGAGAACTTGAAACAATATAAGTGGTCTGAGTAAGGATGCACCATGAAGGCAAAATCCAACAAGAACTCCAGTAAGTAAAGCCCCAAACATGCAGGATCTTGGTCTTCATTTGGTCACTTTTAATATAGTGTCAGGGCATGTCCTCATAGGATCACTTAGAGCACGTAGAGCTACTGAGTGTTGGGAGTGGAGAAAAGGAAGTGCTTTACAGGAGACCAAAAACCAGAACAGACTTCTATAGCCAATTGGGGCCTGTCCAAGCAAAAACAGGAGACAGAATCAACTTGCTGGTTAGAGACAGAGAAAGATCAAGGAAATTCCCAAAATGAGGCTCAAAAAAGATAGCAGAAAGCAGGAATTATAGAAGAGGCCAGATCTTGGTCTTAGGTATCCTAGAGCAAAGGAAGTAACCACATCAAGACAATAGAAGGAATATCAAAAATAACGACTTCTGGCATTATCCAAGAATGTAGAAGGTTCCAGAGCCTAGTCCTAACACAAAGTCCCAACCTAGGAAATGAGCCTGGGTATATGAGTAAAAAAAAAGAAAGAAAGAAAGAAAGAAAATGCTTAACAAAATGAAGAAATACTTTGAGTTAAGAGAAACTCAAAGGCAAACCCAGAAGAAACAAGAATCTCCTCAGCAAATACAAATAGAATCTCAGTGGGGGAGAAAAAGGATGCCTTGGACGCAAGGGCTCTCAGAATAGTGGAAGAAATGAAACAAAAGAATTTTTTAAATGAAATTGGAGCTGTGGAGGAGAAAAATAATTGGAAGGACAATAAATATTTTAATTAATTGTATTTATTTAATTGATTTAGAATATTTTTTCATGGTTACATGAATCATGTTCTTTCCCTCCCCTCCTCTAACTTCCCTCCTGTAGCTAATGATCAATTCCATTGGGTTTTACATGTGTCATTGATCAAGACCTATTTCCATATTATTAATACTGGTATTAGAGTAATTGTTTAGAGTATACATCCCCAATCATATCCCCATTGAACGATGAGATCACGTCATTGTTTTTCTTCTGTGTTTCTACTTCCACAGTTATTTCTTTGGATGTGGATAGTGTTCTTTCTCATAATTCCCTCAAAATTTTCCTGGATCATTGCTTTGCTGCTAGTAGAGAAGTCCATTACATTCAATTGTGCCACAGTATATTCATCTTTGTGTACAAAGTTCTCCTGGTTCTGCTCCTTTCACTCAGCATCAATTCCTGAAGGTCATTTTGGCTCACATGGAATTCCTCCAGTTCATTATTCCTTTTAACACAATAATATTCCATCACCAACAGATACCACAATTTGTTTAGCCATTCCCCAATAGAAGGGCATTCCTTCATACTCCAAAAATTTTTTACCACCACAAAGATAACAACTATGAATATTTTTGAACAAGTCTTTTTTCTTATTATCTCTTTGGAGTATTAACCCAGCAATGGTATTGCTGGATCAAAGGTTAGGCAGTCTTTTAAAGCCCTTTGTGCATAGTTCCAAATTGCCTTCCAGAATGGGTGGATCAATTCACAATTGTACCAGTAATGCATTAGTGTCACAATTTTGTCACATCCCCTCCAACATTTATTACTTTCCTTTGCTGTCATATTAACCAGTCTGCTAGGTGTGAGGTGGTACCTCAGAGTTGTTTTGATTTGCATTTCTCTAATTATAAGAGATTTAGAACACTTTTTAATGTGCTTTTTGAGAATTTTTATTTCTTTATCTGAAAATTGCCTATTTATGTCCCTTGCCCATTTATCAATTGTAAAATGGCCTTATTTTTTGTTCAGTTGATTTAGCTCCTTATAAACGTGAGTAATTAGACCTTTGTCAGATGTTACTGTTTTAAATATTTTTTCCCAATTTGTTGCTTCCCTTTTAATTCTGGTTGTATTGGTTTTGTTTGTACAAAATTTTTTTCATTTAATGTAATCAAAATCAGTCACTTTACATTTTGTAATATTCTTTATCTCTTGGTTGGTCTTAAAATCTTTCCTTTCCCATAGATCTGGCAGGTATACTATTCTATGTTCACCTTATTTACTTATAGTTTTCTTCTTTATATTTGTCATTCACCCATTCTGAATTTATCTTGGTGTAGGGTGTGAGATGTTGATCTAAACCTAATCTCTCCCATACTGTTTTCCAATTTTCCCAGCAGTTTTTGTAAAATGGTGGGGTTTCGTCCAACGAGCTAGGATCTTTATATTTATTGTACACTATCTTGCTGAGGTCATTTGCTCCAAATCTATTCCACTGATCCTCCCTTCCACTGTCTCCTAGGTAGTACCATATTGTTTTGATGACCAATGCTTTATAGTACATTTAAGATCTGGTCCTGCTAGCCTCAAACCTTCATATTTTTTTCATCATTTCCCTTGATATTCTTGATGTTTTGTTCTTCCAAATGAACTTTGTTATAGTTTTTTCTAATTCAATAAAAAAGTTTCATGGTAATTTGATAGGTATGGCACTGAATTAGTAAACTAATTTGGTAGGATTATCATTTTTATTATGTTAGGTCATCCTACCCATGAGCAATTAATGTTTTCCAGTTGTTTAGATTTAATTTTAATTGTGTGGAAAGAATTTTGTTGTTGTGTTCATATAATTCCTATGTTTGTCATGGCAAATAAATTCTTAAATATTTTATATTGTCTAGGGCAATGATGGGCAAACTATGGCCCATGGGTCAGATGCAGCCCCCCTGAAATGTTCTATCAGGCCTCCTGACATTATTCCTAATCTGATGAATACAATGCAATGAAACTTTGAAAGAGTTACCTTAGAAACAGACTAACAGATGAGCATTTTCTTTCCTTTGGCCCCCTCTTTAAAAAGTTTGCCCATCACTGGTCTAGGGTAATTTTAAATGGAATTTCTCTTTCTAACTTTTGTTGCTTGGATGTATTGGAAATCTATAGAAATGCTGATGATTTGTGTGGGGTTTATTTTGAATCTTCCAACTTTCCAAAAGTTGTTGATTATTTCCACTAGCTTTTTGTTTGATTTTCTAGGATTCGTTAAGTAGATCATCATATCACCTGCAAAGAGTGATACGTTGGTCTCCTCATTGCCTATTTGAATGCCTTCAATTTCTTTTTCTTCTCTAAATGCTACTGATAGTCTTTCTAGTATAATGTTAAATAATAGAGGTGACAACAGACATCCTTGTTTCACTCCTGATCTTATTGGGAAGTGTGGTATAGAGAGGGGGCATAAATGCTTTGCAGAATTCTTCTGTCAGTTAAGGAGTTTAGAATCTTGGGTAAGAGGTCAGTTGGTCCTGGGAACTCGTGGAGAGATCCAGGGTCCATCTGAGCTCCTTCTTTAGATTGAAACCTGGCCTATATTTTGCAGCTTTTCTCTTAAAAATGTGTTTGTTTAGTTATTTCCTTTCAATCTCCCTAAGTTACCTTCCCTGCCTGAATTTCTGTGAGGGTTTGAAAGGAGGGTAGTTTGGAGTGTTAGTTTAAACTTGATATTTTAAATAATCAAATAGGGCTTACCCTTGCAACAAATTATCTATTGAATCTTTGTATCCAACTTTCCTAACCCCACTGATTACAAAACCACCTGATAGCTGAGTTAAGGCAGGTCCTTTCTCAGTCTCACGTTCCTGCCTCCCTTCCCCCACCTGAAGCTTCCTCTAAGCAGCTGTTAGGGCTACCTTGTAACCTCTACCCATTCCCAATCTACCATAGAAGACAATAAATCCCATTTGTCTTTAATCAAAACATTTTGGCTACTTCATCAGTTGATTAATAAGAGAGGGAAGAAGAGAGAGAGGAATAACATACTCTCTGGAGTTTGAGGGAAGCTGAAGGTATCCATTTTGGGAGGAAGTGTAACTTCAATACTTCCTTCTAGTCCCTTCCTGGGAAATTGACTAGAATTCTCAAGCCAATTTCAAGTAGTTCTTAGCTGGCTCTAACCTGGCTCTGTAAAGTGTCCTTTTACTTGAAGGGCTCAGTCTATTTCCCTTCAGTGTTTTGCCTCTAATCTGAATATCCAGTGTGTTTCCCTGCTGCTATTGCCTGCCTTAGATTAACTCATCCTCTCCCTGGCAACCCTTGGTACCTCAGTGTTATATTCCCTAAACTCAGACATTCCCTTATTTCTCCTACCACCTCAACTACCAACTTTCATCATTGTACCTTTCTCATCCACTATATTGCCTTAGGGATTCACAAACCCCTATTCACAGTGCCTATCCTCTATTCCAACCAGCTATTTACCCCTAGCTTCAGTCCCATATTACATCCTGCAGATTCCCTTATTACATCCTGAAAATCCCTTTATAACAGAAGGCTTCTAATTTATCCCTGTTGCAGATGATGCTTGCTGATGGTTTTAAATACATACTGTTTATTATTTATAGGAAAGGTCCTCCTATTCCTGTACTTTCTGTTTTAAATAGGAATGAGTGTTGTATTTTGTGAAAACCTTTTTCGGCCTCTATTAAAATAATTATGTGATTTCTGTTGGTTTGGTTATTGTTATGGTCAATTATGTAGATGGTTTTCCTAATATTAAATCATCCTTGCATTCCTGGTGCAAATCCCGACTGATCATGAATAACCCATTTTATCATTTGCTGGAGTCTTTTTTGTAGAATTCTCTTTAAGATTTTTGCATCTATGTTCATTAAGGAGATTGGTCTGTAGTTTTCTTTCTGTTTTTGGTCTGCCTGGCTTTGGAATCAGTACCATATTTGTGTCATAAAAGGAATTTGGTGGGGGCAGCTGTGTGGCTCAGCAGATTGAGAGCCAGGCCTAGAGACTGGAGGTCCTAGGTTCAAATCTGGCCTCAGACACTTCCCAGCTATGTGACTCTGGGCAAATCACTGAATCCCCATTGCCTAGCCCTTACCACTCTTCTGAAGGTAAGAGTGTTTAAAAAGGTAAGGTAAGAGTGTTTTGTTTAAAAACAAACAAACAAACAAACAAACAAATAAATAAAAGGAATTTGTAGACTTGCTTCTTTGCTTATTTTACCAAATATTTTGTATAGTATTGAGATTAGTTGTTCTTTAAATGCTTGATAGAATTCACTTATAAATCTATCTGTCCCTGGAGATTTTTTCTTAGGGAGTTCTTTGATGGCTTGTTCAATTTCTATTTATGATATGGGATTATTTAAGTATTCTATTTCTTCTTCTGTTAATCTAGGCATAGCACCTGGATTGTCATATTTGTTGCCATATAGTATTATTTTGGTTTTCTTTTTTCCTTTTTTTATTATATTAACTAGTATTTTATCCATTTTATTTATTTTTTCAATGTAACAACCCCTATATTACTTATTAATTCAATAGTAATTTCACTTGCAATTTTATTAATTTCTCCTTTAATTTTTAGGATTTCCAATTTAGTTTTTATATGGGAATTTTTTATTTGTTCTGTTTCTAGTTTTTTTAATTTTCATGCCCAATTCATTGACCTCTTCCTTGTATGATTTGTTGATATGTGCACTCAAGGGATATAAATTTTCCCCTGAGTATGGTTTTGGCCATATCCCATAGATTTTAATATGATGTCTCCTCATTGTCATTCTCTTCAATGAAATTAATTGTTTCTATGATTTGTTCTTTAACCAACCAATTTTGGAGAATTATATTAATTTAATTTCCAATTAAGTTTTGATTTGCCTCTCCATATACCCTTAGTAATTATTATTTTTATTTCATTATCATCTGAGAAAGTTGCATTCATTATTTCTGTTCTTTTGCATTTGTTTGCCATGTATCTTATGCCCTAGTATTTGGTCAGTCTTAGTTAATATACCCTGTGCTGCTGAAAAGAGTGTGTATTCCTTTGTCCCTATTTATTTTTCTCCATATATATTAACTCTAATTTTTATAATATTTTTTTACATTCCTTACTTCTTTCTTTTTATTTTTGGGTTTGGATTTATCTAGATCCAATAGAGTAAGGTTCAGGTCTCCCACTAGTATGGTTTTACTATCTATTTCCTCCTTAAGCTCCAGTAGTTTCTCCTTTAAAAATTTGGATGCTATACCATTTGGTGTATACATGTTGAGTACTGATATTTCCTCATTGTCTATACTGCCTTTTATCAGAATCTCTTTTAATCAGATATATTTTTACTTTGGCTTTGTCAGATATCATGATTGTGACTCCTGCCTTTTTTTTCTCAGTTGATGCCAATAGATTTTTCTCCATCATATTACCTTTACCCTGTGTGTGTCTCCCTGCCTTACGTGCATTTCCTGAAGACAACATATGGTAAAATTTTGTTTTTTAATACATTCTGCTTTTGCTTCCATTTTATGGGTGAGTTCATCCCATTCACATTCATACTTATGATTACTACCTGTTTATTCCCATCATTTTGATTTCCTCTCCTAGTCCTGCCCTTTCTTCTTTCAATATTTCCTTCTACACCAGTGTTTCACTTTTAATCAGTCCCCCTAATCCTAACCCTTATTTCACTTCTCTTCCCACCACCTCCCTTCTCATTCCCCTCTTATTTTTCTTTAGGACCCTCAATTCTGATTGGATCCATTACAGATTTATATTATACAACTTCAATTGAGTTCTTACTGTTGCTAGATGATACTTCTATCCCTTCCTTATCAGTTTGCTATCTCATTCTCCACATCAGCTCTCATAATACTTTCTATCTCCTCCAAAACTCTCATCCTTTCAATTAAGAACCTCACTGTGTTTTATAGAAAAAAATGTGTTCATTCACCATGAGCTCCCTCTTCTCCCCTCTTCCTCATCTTATTTAATCCAAGTCTTTTGCATTTTGCATCTCCTTCATTCCAATCTTACACAAAGAGATGATCTGACTTTTTCCTTGACAAATTAGGAAAAATTGTACATAATCTCCAAAGAATACACAGAACTCTCTAAATAACAGGTGATATACCTGATGAAATATCTCTAGATTTGCAATTTGGCATTTAAAAAAATAAAGATTAAATTTCTCAAGGGAAATTATTTTCCCATAATTAAAATTAACTCATCTGTTCACAAGTTCCCCCCATAGTATCAAAATGTGTAAGAATTTGTGTCTTCCCACTAAATCTAATATTTTAAGGCCCAAATGCAGCTCCTGAAGATATCGTAGTTATCTATGTAACAATTTTCTTTACATTTAAGAAATGAGAAGAAGTTGCCCCATAACCTATTTTTAATTCACCTAGCAAACATAGTTCTGCCTTCTATAAAGTTCCTGAATGAAAAAAATTGAGTTAATTCTATAATGATATCAGCAAGAAAAAAGCATATTGTTCTTTTGGATATCTCCTTGATTATCATCAGTTGAGAGCTAACAAAATATGAGACGCAAAACTTTTTATTTTTTCTTATGTCATAATTATTGATATTTGAAGAAAGAGCTTTGAAAACTTAAAATCACAAATCTTTTTATGTAGAATAAATAAAAGAATTGTACAGGGTATATGGGGTTCAAGGAGGACAAGCACCTCTGGTTTAAGGACTTTCAAACCTTTTTTCAGGATTAGTAATGTTCATTTGTTGTTTATCTTTTACACAATTCTAACCTGTAGCTCTAAGAAGCTGTAGTATGTGCAGTGGTAAAACCATGTAGGCAGATAGACTAAATCAAGTTAAGGGTAAATGATAGGCCTCAAACCTCTCAATGAGTTGAGGGGATATCTACACCAAGCATATGAAAATTTCCCCCAGAAGAAAGGCTAGATGAGAAAAATTTTCCAAGAGCCATGAAGAGTTGGAAGAAGGTGCTGTGGAGTGCTCAAAGACTTGTCAGACACAGAAAATTCCAAAGTCATCCATTGCATCCCAGGCCATTGTAAGATGTCTTAACTTTTGTCCTTCTACTGGACTTTAATGACTTTGGAAGAGAGAATGTGGTTGATGACTTTGTGCAACTTTGCCTCACTTAAAAACAATTTATACACAAGTCATTACCTAATGATGTCATGAGTTCTCTTCAAAAACAAAGGATGAACAATAACAAAAATATAAAAGAATTACACAATACAATTAATTCAATGGGTACAGTTAAAAAAGACTCAGTGGAAGTAAATAAAATAAAATGTGCTCTTAGTTCTGCACAGTGCTAGAATCCTAGGTAGTTATTGCTCATTATTTAGACATGTAACAAATATATTATCTTAACTGGTAAGATTAGGCAGAAATCAATCACCATTTTGGCTGGTCAAAATGAATAAGCCTACTGTCTAAATCTCAATATGATTTTAATCACTGTCACCAGTTCATTTTCTGCTTAGTAATAGGTACAAGAATACATTTCCTTAAAAACTTTAAGGTAAAAACAATTTCGGGTTTGTTTGTTTCTTAAACAATTCAATGCATTTGAACTAAGCTCTGAAGAAAGATGAACTTGCTTTAAGGTTGTTTACATGGTACACCACATTCAATTATATAAAAAACATCTGGATTTAGTATTGAATTTTGCCATTTTGGTCTAGATATTTTTATAAACACAATCACAGAAAACAAAGAAAACTGATTTCTAAACATCATTTGCAATTAAATACTCATTACTCTAGGCTGTTCTTGGCACACATTATGTATTTTATAAGTGCTTTATAAATAATTGTGGGAGAGAGAGGAAGGGGGTCTAGGATGACTCCTAGGTTGTAAGTCTGAGGAACTGGGAGGATGGTAATTCCCTCTACAGTAACAGGAAGGAAATTGTGGGAGGGATCGGGGGGAAATAAAATGAATTTTGTTTTGCATCTATTGAGCTTAAGATTTCTATAAGACATCTAGATTGAGATATCTAAAAGGCAGTTGGAGATGGGAGATTAATTTGATGTAGAATAGGTACATTTGAAAATGATCAGTAAAGATGGTAATTAAATCCTTGAGAACCGACAAGATAACCAAGTGAAGTAGTATAGAGGAAGGAGAGATTAGGACCTAGGATAGAACCCTTTGGAATGATTTGGAAGAGACTCTAGTCACAGTGACAAAGAACAAATTGTCAAATAGGCAGGATGATAACAAGGAGAGAATGTTGACCTGAAAACCTATAGAAAAGAGTATCAAAGAGGAGAGAGTGGTCAACTACAAAACACTTTTCAAACAAATAAAACTGGACTTCAACAATTGGAAAGCCATTGGTTGCTCATGGGTAGGATGAGCTAACATAATAAAAATGACCATTTTACCCAAATTAATCTACCTATTTAGCGCCATACCTATCAAACTACCAAAAAACTTCTGTACTGAATTAGGAAAAACTATAACAAATTTCATTTGGAATAACAAAAGATCAAGAATATCAAGGGAAATAATGAAAAAAAATGTGAAGGAAGGGGGCCTAGCAGTACCAGATATTAAACTACACTATAAAGCAGCAGTCATCAAAACAATATGGTACTGGCTAAGATATAGAAGGGAGGATCAGTGGAATAGACTTGGGGTTAATGACATCAGCAAGACAGTGTATGATAAACCCAAAGAGCCCAACTTTTGGGACATGAATCCACTATTTGACAAACACTGCTGGGAAATTTGGAAAACAATATGGGAGAGATTAGGTTTAGATCAACATCTCACACCCTACACCAAGATAAATTCAGAATGGGTGAATGACTTGAATATAAAGAGGGAAACTATAAATAAGTTAAGTGAACACAAAATAGTATACCTGTCAGATCTGTGGGAAAGGAAAGAATTTAAAACCAAGCAAGAGTTAGAGAAAATTACAAAATGTAAATTAAATGGTTTTGATTATATTAAGCTAAAAACCTTTTGTACAAACAAAAACAATGTAGTCAAAATCAAAAGGGAAACAACAAATTGGGAAAAAATCTTTATAACGAAAATCTCTGACAGGGGTCTAATTACTCAAATATACAAGGAGTTAAATCAATTGTATAAAAAAATCAAGCCATTCCCCAATTGAAAAATGGGCAAGAGACATGAATAGACAATTTTCAGGTAAAGAAATCAAAAGTATAAATACGCACATGAGAAAGTGTTCTAAATCTCTAATAATTAGAGAAATGCAAATCAAAACAAAGCTGAGGTATCACCTCACACCTAGCAGATTTGCTAAAATGAAAGAAGGGGAGAGTAATGAATGTTGGAGGGGATGTGGCAAAATTGGGACATTAATGCATTGCTGGTGGAGTTGTGAACTGATCCAACCATTCTGGCTGGCAATATGGAACTATGCTCAAAGGGCTATAAAAGACTGCCTGCCCTTTGATCCAGCCATACCATTATTGGGTTTGTACCCCAAAGAGATCATAGATAAACAGACTTGTACGAAAATATGTATAGCTGCACTTTTTGTGGTGGCAAAGAACTGGAAAAGGAGGGTATGTCCTTCAATTGGGGAATGGCTGAACAAATTGTGGTATATGCTGGTGATGGAATACTATTGTGGTAAAAGAAATAATAAACTGGAGGAATTCCATGTGAATTGGAAAGACCTCCAGGAACTGATGCAGAGCGAAAAGAGCAGAGCCAGAAGAACACTGTACACAGAAACTGATATACTATGGTAAAATCGAATGTAATGGACTTCTGTACCAGCAACAATGCAATGACACAAGACAGCTCTGAGGGATTTATGGTAAAGAACACTACCCACATTCAGAGGAAGAACTTTATGAGAGGAAGCATAGAAGATAAACAATTGTTTGAATGCATGGATTGAGGCAGACATGATTGAGGATGTAGACTCGAAAGGACCACACCAAATGCAACTAACAACAATTTGGAAATAGGCCCTGAACAAGGACACATGTTACAACCAGTGGAAATGTGCGTCGGCCATTGGTGGGGGGTTGGCGGGGGGGTGAAGGGGAAAGTAGTGGCATGAAGCATGTAAACATGTTAAAAATGAATATTAATAAATGTTTTAATAACATAAAAAAACAATTCTTTCTAGAATAAGCATTCCTATTCTGAAATCTCAGGATCCACTGACTGTCTTTTATGTTCAGTTTACCACAGGAAATTATAGATTACTTATATTCTTTATATTCTATATATGTATTATGTGAAAACTAATGAGCTAGCACTTAATCTTTGTCCAAATTATAAGAACATTGTTTCATCCCATTGAGTTTTAGATCCTTTGGTCAACTTTTGAATTTATCTGTTATCTGATTTATAAGTGTATAGGACCTTTAAATATCTCTCAACCTTGCTTATTGTCCAATTTATTTTCCTATGATAGATTGCTTCCAATATACATACCAGTTATTATTATTATTCAAATGGTCACTTTTGCATCAATTGAATTTGAAAACATTTTTAAAAATAAAAATCAAATGTCTTATTTGGAGAGGTTCTAGAAGAGCAATTGCTTTTAAAGAAATGATATTAATCAGTCATTACAGAAATAAACTGGGAAGTTTTATCATAACCAAATCTTGATTCTCTATTTTGTGAACTCATTTTTTCCAGAACATAATATCTGAAAAGTAAAATAATACATGTCCATGTAGAATGCAATGAAGTCTAAAAGGCTACTGAGTTATCACTGCTAGCTTGATTGGATTTTCTCTTTTATGTACTAATAGTATATATATACATATATATATATATACATATATATAAAATTTGATTACTGGTTTTGTTGAACATTTTGTAGATAGAATAAAATCAGATTTTTCACATGAAGTAATAATGCATAAGGAAAAGAAATTTATTAATTTTCAGAAGTATTCCTTATGTTATTACTTCTTACTCGAGGTTTTAAAGTACTTCATTTTCAATTGAAATTTTAACATGTTTATGAGAATAGGACAGAAAATATTTGAACAGGTAAGATATGTTGTTAAAATTTTGCTTATATTAAAAGAAACATCAATACATATAGATAAAACATTTTAAAATGTAAGTATCAATTTCAGATGTATAGATGGAACTTTTCTTAAAGGATTAAAGTTTCTGTTGTTAACACATAAGCAAAATGTTCTTGTTTACTTCCAGGATGTGTGAAATTACTAGCACATTTTGCTCAAATTTGCTATTATACAGTGTGATTTTTCACAGTACCTATTTCTCTACTATGAAAAGTCTGGATTCATTACATTTTGACTCAAAAAAGCCAATGCATGAAATCTTAAAAATAAAATTACATTTGAAGAAATGAAGGATACAGTCACAAATAATTCTTAATAATTACTTTCTTGGTTAATTCTTGTTAACTCTCTGCTGTCCTAATGCTCCTCTGTTCTGATTGAATTCCTTTCAAAGAGTGGGTATTTGTCTCAGTGGTCAAGAAGGTCAGTAAACCATCATGACCAATATTGAATCTTAATTTTGCTTTTTATGGTAAATGTTTAAAGACTCTATTACTCTTTACAAAGAAAAAGAAACAATTTACATGTAAGCTCATAGTTAAGGTTAGGGCAGGAATAAGAAAGAAGAGAAGCATAAGAGTCAAGAGTAGATAAACTCACCATGTGCCCAGGAAATTTGTCATGTTATTGCTCATGACATCATTAGTTTCTAGATGGTCAGTTCTGATTTTTAAAGCCTTATTTTCCTTTGTCAGTTTTTGGTTTTCATTTTTCAATCAGCCCATTTCTTCTTGCAACACTTTCCTTTCTCCTTGCATTGCTTTCATTTCTTCTTATATTACTTTCATTTCTCTTCCCCACTTTTCTGCTACCTCTTTTAATTGGTTTTTGAAGTCTTTTTTGAGTTCTTCCAGACTCTGTGTCCATTTCATATTTTTCTTTTGGACTTTGTGTGTGTTTCCTTTGCTTTCTCTGTGCCTTTCTGTGTCTGCACCTTGCTCTTTGTCTCCGTAAAAATCTTTAGAGTTAGGTGCTTTTTTTGTTGTTTGCTCATTTTTCCTATCTAATTATAGGTAGGTTCTGTTTTCTGGGAAGTTGGGGTACCCTCTTAAACTTTAGTCCTTCCTTGATGCTATTTTCAGCTTCTTTCCTGAGTTGTTACTAGTTTAGCAGATGGTCTAAGGGCTTAGAGCTCTGACAGTCCCCTTCTTTTTCTTAATAAAGCTTTGATTTGAAAAATCCTTCCCTTATAGGATCCTTAGAGTCCCCCCATTATCCCCTTTCCTTCTAGGATCTGGTGGCCTCCTGGATCCCTAGTGATCTAGTTTTAGTGAGTTTCCCTAGGCTTCTGAGAGATTGTGACATGCTCTAGTCACAGAGTCAATATGGATCAAAGACGGAATTTAAAAGCAGATCTTCCAGACTTTAATAAGTAGATAACATTCATATAACACTGTAAGGTTTACAAAGCACTTTACATATATTATCTTGTTGAATCCTCACAAGAAATCTATGAGATAGGTACTAGTTTTATCCTTATTTGATAGATAAGGAGACTATAATAGTCTGCTAAGAGACTGTTAAAAGATTTGCCCAGGGTCACACAAAGTATTTGCAGTAGGATTCTAACTAAAGGTTTTCTTATCTCTAAGTGTAACATTATTCACTATACACAACTCCTTATTCCAATGATAATTGTCTACCCACTATACCACAGTGCTTCTCAGTTCTAAATGTAGACAGCCTAGAACCCTGTGCCCAAGAGTCTTGAGAATAATAGTATCCTGTAGATTACCAGATCTAATTCCAACTTGACCTCCTCCCTATAATCCAGGAAAAAAACTTCCATTATCCCTGCCACCTCCAAAATAATTGCTAATCAATTGCCACCAATAAGGCAGGCAAGTTAGCCAGGGCAGAACAATAAAGAACCATGAGAAAGGAACAGGGGAAGAGTGATGAGAAAGAGGTATGTCCCATGTCGGCAGAACCATCATTGCTTTACTTAAGACTCCACTTAAAATAGCCCAAGATCCAGCATCCAATAGAATCCTGAAATAGCTCCTCCGGATCATCACTTTGCTTTCAGGTAGATCCCTAGAACTAAAACTGAGCCCTGAAAGGAACTTCCTTTCTGTATGACTTACAGCTGAGATATAAGTTGTTTCCCTCCTATTAGTTTTATTGCAGTGCTTACCACCATACTCCGTAAAGAGTAAATGCTTTCTAACTTTTAATTCATAAATTGATTTAGTCATCAAATATATTAGGGTTGTTTCCACTGAAACAATTATGGATATTTTTGTTTATGTCTATATGATAAAACAAGCAGCTTAAATATATAATCTGTGGTTAAATAGGTTAATCAAAATGGTCTAATCACATAAGAGATGTGATAGATAATTGCTTTTTGAGGTAAATGATTTTGAGTGTTACATCTAAAAATTAAATTCTTTTTTCCATATTTTGTTTTTTCTGACATTTGGAGTAAGTGGAAAACAAGTGAAAGTCAATGTTAAAATTTTACAACTGAAAAAGAATCACAGAATTTAAAGTCTGAAGGCAATAGAAAGGTCACCTATTTTAAACTCCTGAGTTTACTCCATATGAGGTAACTGAAGTCCAGAAAGTTTAAACGATTTGTCGAAGATAATGCAACAAATGGTAAAACCAGAATTAAAAATCAGGTTTCTTTATGATCCATTCAGGGCCTTTCCAACAGTACCTGATGTTTTTAAAAGGTCACATATTTTCATTAAGCTACTGTTCTTTCCAAACATACCTATGTGGTCATAGTATAATCTTTAGTGATAGTTAGTTTTCCTAGTTCTCACAGAAGTACGTTTACTGGTTGCCTTTTAATTTTTCAACCTCTATAATGTTCTATGTCTCTTCAACACCCCTCCAAAAAATTAAATTCTCTTATAGTTCACAGATTTTCTTAAACAAGGAAGAAATGTCCACACCAATTTTAAATATTAATTATTGGTTCCAAACTATCTTGCCTCTAGGTCTTATATAATAAAAGTGCTGATAATCCTTTGTGTATGTGTGTGTGTATGTGTATGTGTGTGTGTATGTGTGTGTGTGTGTGTACACACACACACACACATATACACACACACAGAGCAAAAAAGGGATATGGGGTTTGGGATTGAGAGGACACAAAATGAAGCATATCAAGGAAGTTTGCTAAATAACTTTTAAATATGCTTTGTGAGATTTAAACTACCACTTCTTTGCAAAGAAATACATTTGAGAGTTGTGTAAAGCAGTAGTTTATGTGCATTCAGAGGGGAAAAAATACTTGAATTCAGGCAGCCTAGTTGATGATTCCCAAAAGACTGTATGGTGGAAAGTAATTTAAGCAAGCAGGAAAGGGAGGAAAACCATGTGTGTCTGTGAAGATAAGTGTCCAAAAAGATACAAATTTTATGTATAAATGATAAATGATGTTAATTTTAACTGGGATCACATGACAAACAAAAAAAGAAACATCCAATATTACGACAAATTAGAATGATATAATAATCCTTAGTTGGACAGGACACATCTGTTGAAGCAGTGCTAGGTGCTTCAAGGAGTTAGTGCTACAAATTGTGGGGAGCAATCAGGGGAATTCCATTTGGTTTCTCTTTGCTAATATTTGAGCTTCCTCTGTTTTGGTTCTTGGGTCCTTTGTCCTTAGTAAGATACAATTCCCTATGAAGAAAGTCATCCACTACTATAAAGGGGTGAAAACTAGTTAATCGCGGGCTAGAAAGAAACTTACCTTCCAATTGTTAACAAAAGATTTTGGAGACTATGAATATAAAAATCTATCTAGCAGTGCAAATAGTAACAAACTGATTCATGATGAGCATATGTACGGGAACCTTTTTTCCCCTTATTAAAGATGGAGCATGGTATTGCTTAAGTAGTATTTTTCTTCAACAGCTGTGAATGTAGGTTAGGATAATCAGCTATCTAATTATGTTGGAATGTGGCAAAAAAAAAAGAAAAAATATATTGTTTTGACAGCTCAGGGATCAAAATTCTCAACAGGCAGCAATTAAAACCTTAAAAAATAAGTAATAAGGAAAAAAATCAATTCAAATTGAGTAATAGATGGATTTGGAATATCAGTATTTTGATAGAAATACAGAAAAATGTCTACTTCTTTAAGAGAAAGTTTTTATTCAATCAAGTGAATGATTCTTTTGTGCATCAGCAAATTTTTTCAAAGGCAGTGGTCTATCACATACTGTTGCTTCATTTTATGATGAAGGAAAGTGAGGCTAAGAGGAATGTGACAATTAAAAAGTCTGAGAGACGGGGTTACAGGTAAGAAAATCAATTTCTTGATTAGGTTAGCAATAACCAATAAACTAAGTGGTCAGTGATCTCTCTTAGAGATCAAATGAGAGTCATTCCGTTTCTTGAGTCATTAAATTCAATTTTGGAAGCTCATTATTCTGCCTTCCCCTAAATATCTCTAGTTGGTCGATGAATTTTTTAATTAATGAAGGAGAGTATTAAATTTTTACAGTCGCTCCCTGATTCCTTTATAATGGAAAATAACATGCCCAATCCTAGAATTCCATTGTCTACATGAAAAAATCATTAATTTATTATTAATAAATAATTGAGTGACTTTCTCCATTCACCCCAATGCCCACCCTATGATGTTGTGATGCTGCATCTTAGACATACTTGGTTTAAGCTACTTCCTGTTTACCAAACAAGATTGAGCTCATAATTTCTATCTATCCCAATTAAGAAGATGCTCTAGGTCAGGGAATATAAGAGAATGACAGGACAGAGGAATGAAGAAAGAGTCTTGACACACAAAATGAGCCTCAATTAGAAAATTATACACAGAATACTTAGAAACAGAAAGAATAAAGCATTAGAAACATCTTCTCAGAGAGGAAGAAATTCTCTTACAATCACAGTTAGTGAGAATCAGAACTGAGATTGGAACCAATCTTCTCATGCTCAATCCATCAAAGGTCCTTTAGCTTCAAAATGTGAGCAGATAGAAAAGTAAACTCTTCTAAATAAGAGAAACTCCAGTTGTAATACTTCTTACTGAGCATATGACTTTCCAGTTCTTTTTGGAGTTACTTATAATATTGTATTTTTGGTTGAGTAAAATTTTTTCTAGATAACATTCTAGATAACAGTCAACAAAAATTATTTATAATATCTTTATAACATATACTTAGGTACTAGTTAGTTTCCTAGAGAAATCAGAGATATACATAAAGCAATTGTTTTCACAGAACCGCCTTTTTTCTAGGTTCACTATCAGAAATTAAAGAGCTAAAAAAATTACCAATGAGAAAATAACATAAGAATAATCATTGTGATTATCAAAAAATTGATATAGAGAATTGTATAATTAATGTAGTGGTATACATACATTATCTCATTTGATTTTCAGAACCATCATCTGAAGTAGCAGGTATAATTATACTCATTTTATAGATTATGAAACTTATGTTCAGCAAGTTCAAATGACTTACTAAAGTTCACCAATCAGTGGACAGAAATCTGAACCTGGAGTCATGAAGACAGGAGTTCAATCTAGTTTCAGTTACTAGTTATGTAGCCTCTAACAAGTGATTTAACTACTTGCAGTTACAAATTTTTATTTGTAAAGTGCAAGTAAAAATAGCACGTACATCCTACGGTTGCTTTGGATATAAAATTATGTATTTGTAAAGCACTTTGAAAAGCTACTTATGTAAATGCTACTTAGTAGTTGTTATTATTTATTTCCATGTGTATGGCTTTTATGCAATTTATTTTAAAAACTGGACCTTTGGTCTCATCAGAAATTTTCTCTACTAATTCAGAATAGTACCTTGTCTTCAAATTATGGTCTGAGAGAGATACCTAAAGAGAATGTCACTATAATTTTATTTATCTACCTACTTTTCTATTAATCAGTTTTTCATCTATCTATCTATTTATCTACCTAATAAATGTCTCACAAGCATCACATAGTTTGTCACACTTTTGAAAACAAGAATTCTAGTCTTCTGGACCAAACAAATGCTAAGGATTATATCATTACCCTTCAAAAGGCAAAGTTGGTAGCAATGCAACAAACATAAAACAAATATCACACATTCATGTATATATGTATGTATACGTGACAAATACTTCATATGTGTGTAAGCATGTATATATATATATATTCTATAAATTCTTTGAGGGTAGATGCTATTTAATTTTTTTTGTCTTTGTATCCTCAGTACTTAAAACAGTGTTTGAAAACTAGTAGGCAATGAATAATGTTTCTTGATTGATGATTGACTCTGAGGCTGAAGGTATGTAATTATTCTGGAAAGTCGGATTTCCCAGCGTGAGACTGAAAGAGAACTTTAAGATAAATGGATAGTTGGTTGGAAGTCTGTAAATGGAACTTAAGAACATCCTACATACATACAGATACAGCCTAAATGTAGGCACCTAAATGTATAACACATTAACCCAGACAAATTTTTTCAAGACCATTTGCAAAGGATCTTGTAGCTATTAATACAACTTCAAGAAATTTTTGCAAAGAATGTCCTCCATACTAAAGTCCTTCATTCATTTAGGTGACAGATCATAGAGTTGGGAGTAGAAGAATCTGAAAAATCATTTTGCCTAACTTTTTCACTTAAAATATAAAAAACTATTAAAATAGGCATTGAGGAGAGCAAGCTATCACTCTTTGCAGATGATATGATGATCTACTTAAAAAATCCTAGAAAGGGGGGCAGCTGGGTAGCTCAGTGGAGTGAGAGTCAGGCCTAGAGACAGGAGGTCCTAGGTTCAAACCTGGCCTCAGCCACTTCCCAGCTGTGTGACCCTGGGCAAGTCACTTGACCCCCATTGCCCACCCTTACCAATCTTCCACCTATGAGACAATACACAGAAGTACAAGGGTTTAAAAAAAATCCTAGAAGGGGGCAGCTGGGTAGCTCAGTGGATTGAGAGCCAAGCCTAGAGACAAGAGGTCCTAGGTTCAAATCCGGCCTCAGACACTTCCCAGCTGTGTGACCCTGGACAAGTCACTTGACCCCCATTGCCTACCCTTACCACTCTTCCACCTATAAGTCAATACACAGAAGTTAAGGGTTTAAAATAAAAAAAAAAATCCTAGAGAATCAGCTAAAAAGTTATTGGAAATAATCAACAACTCTAGCAAAGTTGTAGGATACAAAATAAACACACATAAATCCTCAACATTTCTATATATTTCCAACACATCACAGCAGGAAGAGTTAGAAAGAGAAATTCCATTTAAAATCACCCTAGACAACATAAAATACTTTAGGAATCTATCTGCCAAGACAAACATAGGAATTATATGAACACAACTACAAAACTCTATCCACACAATTAAAACTAGATCTAAACAATTAGAAAAACATTGAGTGCTCATGGGTAGGATGAGCCAACATAATAAAAGTGAACATCCTACCTAAATTAATTTACCCTTTTAGTGCTATACCTATCAAACTACCAAAAAACTTTTTACTGAATTAGAAAAAAGCTATAACAAAGTTCATTATGAAGAACAAAAGACCAAGAGTATCAAGGGAAATAATGAAAAAAAAATGAAGGAAGGTGGCCTAGCAGTACCAGATCTTAAACTGTACTACAAAGCAGTAGTCATCAAAACAATATGGTACTGGTGAAGAGACAGAAGGGAGGATCAGTGGAATAGACTAGGGGTTAGCGACCTCAGCAAGACAGTTTTTGATAAATCCAAAGAACCCAGCTTTTGCGACAAAAACCCGCTATTTGACAAAAACTGCTGGGAAAATTGGAAAGCAATATGTAAGAGATTGGGCCTAGATCAACATCACACACCCTATACCAAGATAAACTCAGAATGGGTGAATGTCTTGAATATAAAGAAAGAAACTATAGGTAAATTGGGTGAGCACAGAATAGTATATTTGTCAGATCTATGAGAAAGGAAAGATTTAAAATCAAGCAAGAGTTAGAAAAAAATCACAAAATGTAAAATAAATAATTATGACTATATTAAACTAAAAAGTTTTTATACAGACAAAACCAATACTACCAAAATTAGAAGGGAAATAGGAAAAAATCTTTATAACAAAAAACTCTGATAGAGGTCTAATTACTCAAATATACGAAGAGCTAAATCAATTGTACAAAAAATCAAGCCATCTCCCAATCAATAAATGGGAAAGGGACATGTATAGGCAATTCTCAGATAAAGAAATCAAGGGGGCAGCTGGGTAGCTCAGTGGATTAAGAGTCAGGCCTAGAGACAGGAGGTCCCCGTTTTGAATCCAGCCTCAGACACTTCCCAGCTGTATGACCCTGGGCAAGTCACTTGGACCCCCATTGCCCACCCTTACCACTCTTCCACCTAGGAGCCAATACACAGAAGCTAAGGGTTTAAAAAAAATCAAAACTATCAATAAGTACATGAGAAAGTGTTCTAAATCTCTAATAATTAGAGAAATGCAAATCAAAACAACTCTGAGGTATCACCTTATGCCTAGCATATTGGCTAAAATGACTACAAGGGAGAGTAATGAATGTTGGAGGGGATGTGGCAAAAATTGGGGCATTAATGCATTTCTGGTGGAGTTGTGAATTGATCCAACCATTCTGGATGGCAATTTGGAACTATGCTCAAAGGGCTATAAAAGATTATTTGCCTTTTGATCCAGCCATAGCACTGCTTGGATTATAACCCAAAGAGATAAGGAAAATATTTATAACTGCACTCTTTGTGGTGGCAAAAAATTTGAAAATGAGAAAATGTCCTTCGATTGCTGAACAAATTGTGGTATCTGCTGGTGATGGAATACTATTGTGCTCAAAGGAATAAGGAACTGGACGAATTCCATGTGAACTGGAAAGACCTCCAGGAACTGATGCAGAGTGAAAGGAGCAAAGCCAGGAGAAAATTGTACACAGAGACTGATACACTGTGGTACAATTGAACATAAGGGACTTCTCTACTAGCAGCAATGCAAGGATCCAGAGCAAGGCTGAGGGACTTATGAGAAAGAAAACTAGCCACATTCAGAGGAAGAACTGTGGGAGGAAAAACACAGAAGAAAAACAACTGCTTGAACACATGGGCTGTTGAGGATATTATTGGGGATGTAGACACTAAACGATAACTCTAGTCCAACTATCAATAATATGGAATTAGATCTTGATCAATGATACATGTAAAACCCAGTGGAATTGTACGTTGGCTAAGGAGGGTTAGGGGAGTTTGGGGGAGAGGGAAAAAACATGAAATATATAACTAGGGGGAAATATTCAAAATAAAAATTAAAAAATAGTAAAAATATAAACTTAAAAAAAATAAAAAATAACCCCACCACCCAAAATAGAAAAAAACTAAGATAGAGAAAGGAGAAGTTACATTTCCAAGATCACATAGGCAGTAACAAAGCTGGGACAAAAATTCAAGTTCTTTGACAGCATAATACCGTGCTTCTATTTACTTTATTTTGATTTTGACCTTTTAGAGTACCCTCCATGAACAACTCAACTCTTAGTTAATCATATTTTCACTCTTATAACCATCACACAACAATATTTTTGACTGATCTCTCCTGACTTATCACATACCTAATGGGAATTTTGCCTTGACTATTACTTTATTTGTATCTCATTCTGTACTAAAATTATATTTATGTACTTATCTTCCCTTCTATTTCCATTCTTAGGCACTTAAGTGGCATAATGGGTTGAAGACTAGAACTGATATTAGGAAGACCTGAGTTCAATCTAGCTTTAGACACTTAATATGTAACCCTGATCAAGTTAAGTGACCTCTGTCTCAGTTTCTACAATTGTAAAAACAAATATAATAATAGCACCTACCTCACAGGATTATTATGAGGATGAAAAGAAATAACATTTGTATAGTACTTAGCACAATACCTGGAATATTGGGAGCTTAATAAATGCTCATTTCCATCTTTCCTTCTTTCATCCTTACCATTAAATTATAAATTCCTTGAGAGTAGAGCTGTAATATATATTTTTGTACACATAGTGTATTGTAGCTAATAAAGTCATTCAATACATCTTAGGATTTAATTTAATTATATAGAGTTAAATAAACAGGCTATCCATTCATATTCTTATTCTAGAATGCCTACTTTGACTATCTGTATGTAATAAAATGGAAAAAAGAATAAGGATTTCAAATGATATCCATAGGCTAGAGAATTGATGCAAAACAAAGATGTGAAATTCTTAACAGAGATAAAATCCTTTGTTCCAGTTCAAAAAATCTATTTCACAGGGAAAGGATTGAGCAAACCAGGTTTGCTGCAATTTATGTGGAAAAGACCTGAAGGTGTCAGTTTACCACAAGCCCAATATAAGCTAACAACAATCATGAAGAAATTAGGGTTAAATGAAATGTCTGAATGACTAGAAGTATCTAGGGCAAATGTTATAGAAATATTATATTTATATATTATATATAGAAATATATAATAGAAATATTATATATATATTATATATAGAAATATATATAATAGAAATATTATATGTTATATATAGAAATATATAATAGAAATATTATGTATATATAATATATAGAAATATATAATAGAAATATTATATATATATATACATACAGAGAGAGAGTTGTTCAGTCATTTTCAGTCTTATCTCACTCTATGGTCCCATTTAGTGTTCTCTTGACAAAGCTACTGAGATGTTTGCCATTTCTTTCTCCAGTTCATTTAAAAGATTAAAAAAGTCAGGTAAACAAGGTTAAGTGGGCACCCAGGATCACACAGTTAGTAAGTAGATATCTGAGATTGGATTTGAACTCAGTTCTTCCTTACTCTGGGGCCAGCATTTTCTCCATGTTGTCATATGTGTATATATACATATGTGTGTATAAATATGTGTACATGTGTATGTATATATACAAATATATACATAAAATCTAAATTCTTATGATTAATTATGGGTCCCATAGTTTAAAATCCATGTCTTTGCTTAACACATAGTAAAAAGTGTTACATACAGCCAACATTGAAAAAAAAATGTAATCAACTGGAGATCATTCAGAAAAGGATAAATAGGTTGGTAAATGTTATGTTCATGTTACATAATGAACATCTGCAGGAACGACAGATGATTCTTCTAGGGAAAATCCTTATTTGGGGGCAGAGTGAATATAACTATCATTATTTATATGAATGAATCTGCACATGTAGAATACGGATTAGATTTATCCTATATTGATTTTAGAGCAGTCATCTTCAAACTTTTTAAACTGTATGTCTTAATCAGAAAAGAATTTTAGCATATACTCCAAATAAATGTATATTTATTTTTAGTTATATGTAATATGCCATTATACTATACTTATGCACATTTACACACAAAATAAGAAAAAATTTAAAAGGAAATAAAAATAAAATAATATTTAATACTAAAGTTAATAGGTAGTAACCAGAGTTTAAATAGGAGAGAGAGTGACATGGTCAGATCCACACTGTAGGAAATCCACTTTGGCAGCTGTGTGGAGAATGAATTGGAAGCGTGACAGATTTAAGTCACAGAGATCAATTAGGAAGCTACTGCAATAGGGGAAAGGAGAGAGGTGATGAGAACATGAACCAGTGTAGTAGCTATGTATATAAAGATGAAACAGGTGTGAGAGATATTATGGAGGTAAAAACAAGATCTGGCAACTGATTGGAAATGTGGGGTTAGTGAAAATGGAGATTCTAGGATTACATTGAAATAATGTAATCTGAGGTGTCTGGAAGGATGGTGATGCCCTCCATAGAAAACAGGAAAGTTGGAAAGAGGGGTGGGCTTGGGGAAAAGATAATATGAAAAGATCTGAATGCTGATTACAACCCATCTTTCCTTGCTCATTTTTGTAAGACTCACTTTGTCCTACCAAAGACAAATTTTAGGAAGGCTCTTAATAGTCACTTTCTCATAGTGCAATATCAGCTAAGGAGCAACTGCTATAGCCATGAGGTGATCTACAGGGCAAGATATAAGTCCAAGGGAAAGAGGAGGTGAATTTTTTTCCCTAAAAACACTGCTGAGTGACTAGTATGGGTCCTAAGGTCTCTCCACAATAAGGGAACCACATTAGATTAGAAGGGAACTTCAGTGTTTAAACAATAAATAAAGTGAGTTGACAGTAATAGTAATGGTAGTAGAAGACCAGTAGACAATAAAACTAAGTAGGTAGAAGCTATAAGATATCAGGTTTCAGCTTTTAAATTAAGATCCAGGTCAAAGAACTAGTTGGGAAAATTGCTAATAAGGAATACAAACTAATAAATAATATTTTACCATTTTCAAAGTGATTTACATACATTATATTGTTTGATCAGCTCAGTAATCCTTTGAGTAGTTATGGTTATTTTACATATTAGGAAAGAAGTTTAGAGAAATTCAGTGACTTGCACAAGATCATGTATTTTGCCTCATTCCTTTCTCTCTTTATTAGCTTTTTTTAGTGTTCTTTTTTAATTTAAGTATTTTTCCATGGTTACAGAATTCATGTTCTTTCCCTCTTTTTTTCCCTCCTCACTCCCAGAGCTGACAAGCAGTTCCACTAGGTTATGCATATATAATCACTCAATACCTATTTCAATATTAGTCATTTTTGTAATAACCTTTTAATAACCAAAACCCCACGTCTAAAACCCATATAAGTAGGTGAAAATCAAATGTTTTGCTTCTGTTTGTACTCCAACAGTTCTTTCTCTTGATGTGGATAAAATTCATTTTCATAATTCCTGGATCATTACATTGCTCTCAGTAGTAAAGTCGGTAACATATGATCATCCTGCAGTGTTTCAGTCTCTGAGTACAATGTTCTCCTAGTTCTGCTCATTACACTCCACATTGGTTCATGGCTGTCTTTCCAGCTCATATGGAAATCTTTTGACTTTGCTTTATTAGTTCTTGCTGTCTTGCAAGATCATTGACTTCTACTTGCCCAATTCTGGTCTTTAGAGACTGGTTTTCTGCTATAATCTTTTGATTTTCCTTTTCGATTTGGTCTATCTTGTTTTTCATGGTTTCCTGCTGTTTAATTTGGGTCTCCAATTTACTTATCATTTTGTTTGACTTTGGGACATCTTTCTCCAATTGGGAGTTTCTGTCTTTTAATCTGTTAGTTTCCTTTCAAGCTATTTCCCATTTTTCTTGCCAAATCTCTTCCATCTTTCTCATGATCTCAGATTTGAACTCTTCAAGAGTTTGTGACCAGGCAGTCGCCATCTTGCCAGAGAGCTGAGGTTCTACTGGCTGTGGACGGAGCCCTCAGGGCTCACCCGTGTTCACCAGCCTTGAGAATTGTTACCTCCCGGGCTTTCTTTTCTCCTTTATCACAGATGCCTTATTGTGAAAATTAAGCGAAGTCTTTGGGACATGGTTAAAAAAAACAAACTAGCAAGTGAAACATGCAATAAAAAACTGAAATCAACAGAAGAGGCTTATACTATATTCCATGATGGTGATGATCATTTTCACAGATCCTAAGAGAAAACAGAGAACAACTGGATACCTTTATCCATCTTTGATGACAAGGAAAATGGAAAAACTCAGGAGAGCAAGACTGAAACTACAGATTTGTTGAAACTTTTGAGGGTTGTAATCCCTTAAAATAGGCCAGATATTGAATCATTTCATTGGGAAGGCCTAGAGGATGCAAATTCTACAGTAGAATCCATGAACATCAACAGAATATCTAAATAACTATACTTACGTTTCTGAAAATATTAAAGAAATTAGAATGGAAAGAAATCACAAGTTATCTATCCCAGTTAGTGCAGAAGAAGTGGAATATAGCACAAGCAAAGCATTCATAGGACCTATTTACAAAAGTCCTGAGGAAAATAAACGAGATAAAAGAAAACATCACACAAAAAAAGTCACTGGTGGACTGGAAAACAAACAAAGCCTTTCTTCTAATAAACTGGATATAGATAATGAGTTATCTCAGTTTTACAAAGAAATTCAGGAGCTTGAGAGTGAAAAAGAAGATTTGGAAGATAATTGCCAGGAATTTAAACCCACTCAGGAACAATTTAGTTTATGTGATCAAGGCCTTTACAATGAAAACTTAAAATCTGATGAAGAAAAGAAAGATACTTGGTTTAGTACTATACAATCACCTCCTGGTGTTGAGCAATATTTTAGTAAGGAGCCAGTTGGTTGGAATACTGAATATGCAATTAATGGACCAGTAGAACCTACATTTTTAAACAACCCAATTCCTTCCTTTAGGCCCGAATGGCAGTCATTGGAATCCTCTTTAGTTCCTCAAGGCCTTTTTCCTCCTGGATTTAATTATCATTTAAATGTTCAAAGATTTAACCCCTCTCCATCTCCACCACCAAATGTTTTTCATGCTCCAGATGTTAAATTATGTGAAATGTACAATGGATATAATGTAAACAGTCGCTACACAAATTGGAATTGTCCAGCATTTGACCAGACTAACAGATATTCTGATTGTGATGGGAGTAATAGTAGCACACAGGCCTCTAGAAATGGATGCAATGAGCAAGATGGACGAGACAGTAATGGTTTCTGTGAAACAAGAGAAGAATCTTGGGAAGACCCTTCTTTATTCCAGATGGAAAAAACAGACAGGCTTTTACACCAGGAGTTCCATGAGGAAAAGCTAAAGAGGCTACTTATCCTTTTAAGAGGTCTGCCTGGATCAGGGAAAACAACACTGTCTCGTGTTCTTCTTGGTCAGAATCGTGGTGGCATTGTCTTCAGCACTGATGACTACTTTCGGCATCAAAATGGGTACACATATAATGTCAAACAACTTGGTGATGCTCATGACTGGAACCAGAGCAGAGCAAAGAAAGCTATTGACCAGGGAAGATCTCCAGTAATAATAGATAACACTAATACTCAAGCTTGGGAAATGAAACCATATGTGGAAATGGCTATAGGCAAAGGATATCGAGTGGAGTTCCATGAACCAGAAACGTGGTGGAAATTTGATCCTGAAGAATTAGAAAAGAGGAATAAACATGGAGTGTCTCGTGAAAAGATTGCTCAGATGTTGGATCACTATGAATTTAAAATGTCCATCTCTATTGTAATGAATTCAGTGGAACCTCCACATAGAAGGTCTGAGAGGCTTCGAAGACAGAGGTGGGGAGGCTGTCTAGACTCATGGAATCACTTTGATGTTGCAAAATAACTAATATTCAGTTCGCTTTCAACTAAAATGAGCTTGTGGCTTACCTTTTAAAAAACAAATTGAGACTTTCTGGAGGTTTTTAAATAGGTTCAACTCTAATAAAAAAAAAAAAAGAGAGAACCATCATTACCTCACAGAGTTTGTTCCCAGAAAACTGTTTAAAATTTTTAAATGTAAATAAAAAATAGTATATAAAACTGTAAAAAAAAAGTTTGTGACTAATTTTCATTTTTTTAGGAAGGTTTGGATGTGTTTACTTGTTTGTCTTCCTCTACTGTCTCCTCTGTTGTCTGGATTTTTTCTGTGTAAAAGTTATAGAGTGTTAATGCTTTCCTCTTGTTTTTTCCCTTAGTTAGTTCTTGGGCATTGCTTGCCCTTATTATGTTGGTTATGTTGGTTTTTCCTTCTCAGTCAGAATTCTGGGTGAGGTGGGCAGGCTCTCTGCGTATAGAGCTGTGGAGCAGTTTTTGCCTGAGTCACAGTGCAGTGCCACCCCTCTCAGCTTTATCCTTGCCCAGAGTCTGCTCTCTTTAGGCTCCTGGGGTCTCAAGTCTAGCTGTTCTCAGGGTCAAGCCTCCTGGTGGTTCCCTTGCTTGCTCCTCTGCCTGAGGCTCCTTTATGAGTCTCAGCACCCTGCTTCCACAGTCTGTCACCCCTCCACTTTAGGTCCAAGCCCAAGGTCCACGCTCAAAGTCCATGCTAAAAGTCCGAGTTCAAGGTCTGTGTTCTTTAGCCTCTTGGGGTCTTAAGTCTTGCTGCTCTCAGGAGCAAGCCCCTGGTAATCCCAGTTAACTGCCAAGAACTTAGTGAATGCCCCATACTTTCTCTAACTCTTGTGCACTGGCTCTGGGACTGTAGGTGGGGGTGGGGGGGATGGGGGAGGTGATCAGCTCGCGTTTTACTGAGAGCTATTTCACTCCCTTATAGGGTAGAAATGCCCAAATCCTATGTACCTTCAATGTTCTGCCCTTTTGTGGGGTCCCTTCATTCATCTGGATTTGGTTTTTGTGTCCTTTTGAGGTATCATGTATAGGTTGGTTAGGAGAGTTAAACACCCTGATTCTACCCTGTAGCCATATTAACCAGGAAGACAGGAGGCATAATATGGAAATAAAAGATTTTATCATTCCTTATTGAAAAGTAGTATTCCATTTCCATCATATATCACAATTTGTTCAGCCATTCCTCAATCAAGGGACACACCCTCATTTTCCAATTTTTTGCTATTACAAAGAGCACAGCTATGAATATTTTTGTACAAATATTTTTCATTATTATCTCTTTGGGGTACAAACCTAATTGTGGTATTGCTGGATCAAAGGGTATGCATTCTTTTACAGACCTTTGGGCATAATTCCAAATTAACTTCCAGAATGGTTGAATCAATTCACAACTCCACCAGCAATGTATTATTGATGTATTAGTGTCCCAATTTTGCCACATCCCCTCCAACATTTATTATTTTCCTTTACTTTCATATAGACCAATCTGTTAGGTGTGAGGTGGTACCTCAGAGTTGTTTTGATTTATATTTCTCTAATAGGAGGGATTTAGGACACTTTTTCATGTGATTATTGATAGTTTTGATTTCTTCATCTGAAAACTGCCTATTCATATCATTTGACCATTTTGTCAATTGAGGAATGGCTATTCCCTGGATTTCCCCATTGGGCCCTGGGAGGAAGGGTGATTTGGTGGGTGAAAATTGTGGGAATTAGCTTTATAGACAGGCAAGAATAACCTAAACCAAACCATCACCTTATCTAACAATCTGCTGGACCTTTATATCAGGGCAGGGAAATTATCTTTGGCTGAGGGAGCTGGCTCCCTCTTCCTGATCTCCTCTTCAGTGACCTCTTCCCCAGTACCAGCTTCTCCCTTAGCAGCAGTTACCAAACCCTAATCCCCTTTCCCCTCAGCTTACCCTGGGAAATAATAAATCCCAGATTTTTATACAAAGAGTTTCTGGTGAATCATTATATCCACTAATAGGGCAAAGGTTGAAGAAGGAAAGGAATAACCTTTCTTTATTTCTTGAGGGAAAACCTAGGCATCCATCTTGGGCAGGAAGAGGCTAGACGTCACTTCCTGTAAGATTTCAGTTTTCACCAGCAGGGAGGGGCCTCTTGACTCCTCCCTCAAGGGAGCTTAGAAATAACAGCAGGAGGCTGAAGAAACCCTTAAGCCAGACCCATACCATCTCTGGCTGACCCAATTCTTCTTATAGTGTAGAGATAGTCTCCCTGCCTGAAGGATCCAGCTTATTCCTCCCAGGACCCTCAAGTACCTAGCCTCTGTGATTAGCTTGATTTGATTAGCCCTTCCTATATTCCCCTATTTATTACACATCATATATTTCCTTTTATTCTATAACAACTATCATATCATCTCAAAGAATGATAGTTTAGATCCCTTCAATTTCTTTTTCTTCTCTAATCGTTACTGCTAGGATTTCTAATACAATATTAAATAATAGTGGTGATAATGGGCATCCTTCCTTCACTCCTGATCTTTTTGGGAAGGCCTCTAAGTTGTCCCCATTGCAGATGAAACTTGCTGATGGTTTTAAATAAATAGTTTGTCATTTTGAGGAAAGGCCCTTCTATTCCTATACTTTCTAGTGTTTTTAGTAGGAATGAATGTTTTAATTTTGTCGAAGGTTTTTTCTAAATCTATTGAGATAATGATGTGATTTCTGTTAGTTTGGTTAGTGATATGGTCAATTATGTAGATGGTTTTCCTAATGTTAAACCAGCTTTGCTTTCCCAATATAAATCCTACTTTGTCATAGTGAATAATCCTTGTGATGACTTGCTGTAGTCTCTGCTAATATTTTATGTAAGATTTTTTCATCTATGTCCACTAAGGAGATTTGTCTGTAGTTTTTGGTGTTTCTAGCTTTGGAATCAGTACTATATTTGTGTCATAAAAAGAATTTGTTAGCTTCCTTCTTTGTTTGTTTTTTTTTTAGTGTTATATGGCCTAGAACTGTGTATATCTATGGTATGCATGTCAGAAGGGGCTGCTCCCTTCCCTATCTCCACCACATCTGAGGACATTTTTTCACATCACCCACCTCTCTGTTCAGCAGCCCAATGGGAGCATTACTTTCCTCCCCTGTGTGGAGTATGGGAGCAGTTCATATGTGGTGTAATTTGGGCAATCAGTCTCTAAAAAGTTTGCCATCACTAGCCTAGAATACTCATGGTTGCTGCCAACCTCTAGACATGATTTCTTTTCATACTCCTTTGTCCCTAGTCAAAAAGTGTGTCATTCCTCTTAGTAAGCAAAAGGATTTGGAAGAATCTATTAATTTTCTGAACTGCGGAAAGAGAGTTAACACAGAAAGCCTGGAAACTAATTCTGCTTCTAGTTAGCTGAGTCATTTAACCTTTAAAGAAATAATTTTTCTCTTTTATAAATTTAGAATATTGGACTAGATCATCTCTATCTTTGGCCAGATGCACACTGACACCAAATCAAATTCAAGATCTGAAGAAAGTGAATCAATGAAGCATAATCTTGAGGATATTTATCATTGCTATGTCATTGTCACTGTCATCTTCATATAATCATCTTAGTAAAAACAAACATACATCAAGAATATAAAAAAATAAGGAAAGATATAAAACAAAGTTCTATATCCATGGCCATTGAAAATACCAGTGAATGAATTCTGTACTAAATCTGGAGAGCTATGTCTCCTTTCCAATGTAGCATTCACCCCAAAGTGGACCTTATTACATTTACCCTCTCCTTGTTCCAGATCTCCATGACTAAGGGCTACACATGTCCTGTACTATGTTGTTTAGCATAGTGCTTACTTAATATATGCTTATTGATTTGAGTCTATTCAGCCTTTAAGGACCAAGGGCTTTCAACTTTGATTCTATGAATACAGAACTTCTTGGAATCAAAGGAATGGGAAATGTAGAGGACCTTAGGGATAATCCAGCCCAAACCCCTCACTTTACAGATGAATAAAATGAAGTCTAGAAAGGTTGACCTAATGACGCAGTACTTCTCTGGTGTTGTGACTAACAAAATTTAACACTGCTTTCTTTATCTCTATGATTTATAATTGAAGACTTCAGTATACAAAATGATATGGTGAATCTTGACCCTCAGATAATTGCCCTGGCTCCTGTGGCATATATCTATATCTTGAGAGATTATAGATGTAGACATATGCACATATTTAATACATGCATATTTTGATGGGTAAAAGGGGGACACTAGAATTGGGAGTGCTCTCCTTCCCTTGCTGAGTGACAGAGGAGTAAAAGGTGATTGAGGTGATAGGAGAGGAATGAAAGGGAAGGCTAAGTTTAGAGAAGAATGGACAAGGTGGTATTGGGATGGTAAGGGTACAGGTAAGGTGTTCAGGAGAGGCAGCTAACACAGACTAGACACTCAGGCTAGAGACAGAGGATACTGGGGGAAATAAGCTGAACCTTTCCAGGCAGGAAAGGTACTTTTATAGACTCAAGGAGGAGGAATCACAAGGCTCCTCCCTATCAATGAAACTGAAGGGATTCAGGAGGAAATGTTGGGTAACTACTTCCTCCCAAGATGGATGCCTCCAGTTTCCCTCAGGAAATAAAGAGAATAATTCCTTCCCCTTCAACCCCTCCCTAATTCTTCAACACAATGATTCTCCAGAGGGTTTGATTAGGTAACAAAGGGGTTTATTAATGTTCAGGATTGGTCAGGAAGGAGAGAGGGGTTTGGGGTTTCTGACAGCTGCTAAGGAGAAACTCAAGATGGGGGAGGGTCATAGGAATGGGTTAGACTGAGAGAGCACCTGCTTCTCTTAGCCAGGGAAGATTTGGCTGCTTTAAAGTAGAGGGTATACTAAAGGGATAGTTTGAATTCAAGGATGTTCTACTTGCCTATTGGGGAAACTAAACCCACAGTCTATTCACTAAAAACCCAAAAGCCACCCTGCCTCCCAGAGCCCCCAAGAAAACAGGAAAGGAAACAGGGAAATATTATGGAGAAGGTCAGGGAAAGGTCCAGAGAAATTAGGTAGGTTCAAATTGTCCAGAAACAAAGCACAGGCCAAAAGCAAAACTGAAAGCCAAGCAGAGCTCTAGTTAGTCCTTCAGCTCTGTTCAAGCCTCAGGGACCAACTGGCTTCTCTCAGAATTCTAAGGCTTTTAACTGCAAGAAGTTTTCAATTGGCCTCCTGCAAGAGCGAAAGCCTCTCTTACATCTTTTGCATTACAATATATGTATGAAAATTTATTTTATGACACCCAAAAAGGAGGTTTGATTTCTTCAGTACTCAATTGTGCATATTGATATTTCTCTCTTGACCTACCATTTCTCAATTTATTTTGCATAGGTCTTATATATATATATATATATATATACATATATATATATATATATATTTAATCAGTCTTTCCTTGAGGTGGAATGGTGAACGATGCCCTGCATCTGGCTGGGTATGGTAACTTTTAAGGGGCATATAATATGCTTCAAAAAGCAGGGAGCTAAGGCTCTGAGCCATGTATGCTGTGAGGCTGCCCCTTCAAGATTAGCAGGAATGGGGGCAGCTGGGTAGCTCAGTGGAGTGAGAGTCAGGCCTAGAGGTCCTAGGTTCAAACCCGGCCTCAGCCACTTCCCAGCTGTGTGACCCTGGGCAAGTCACTTGACCCCCATTGCCCACCCTTACCACTCTTCCACCTTTGAGACAATACACCGAAGTACAAGGGTTTAAAAAAAAAGATTAGCAGGAATGAATGAAACTGTTTATTTCCACCTGATGCTATGTATCCTTCAAATAATTGTCTCTAACATTGTATCTCTGGTAAGTAATTTCTAGAACTTCATCATTTGAACCTCATCGCTGAATCTTGTTCTTTTCTGATTGAAGGATGGAAGCATGAGCTCTAAAACATCAGTTTCCAGAGATGTCCCCAGACAACTATCTCCTCATTTCCTACCTTGTGGGACTCATTTTTATTTCTTTGGATATCTCCAGACTGCCCTCCTGTCACATGCCTTTTTCCAACTCTCCTCTTAAATTTCTTTTTGTTTATAGTTTTCCCCATTAGATTGAAGATTCCTTGATGTCAGACACTGTGTTATTATTTTTATATATGTATTCTCAGGGCTCAACACAATGCCTGGTACATACTAGGTGCTTACATAATATTAATTAATCAACTGATTGATCTACTGAACTAAGAAAAGGGTGCTATTATTCTCCCAGTGACCTGTGTGCAATGTTGCTCTCCTTTAACACAAAATATTAAAAAAAAACCTCCCACATCTTGTCAATTTTTCACCATATTTCCTATATCTATCCCTTTCTTTCTTTTCTCTGAACAGACCATCATCACTCTTTGACTAACATATCAAACTCATAATTAATTGGTCTTTTCTCACCTGAGGTGTCAATGTGGTATTCTTAAAGGTCATGTCTGACAATATAATTTCTTTATTCAACTTCCTTATTACTGTTGAGGGCACCAACCTCCTTCTAAATACTCAGATTCTTAATTTCCATATCATCCTCAAATTCTTTCTCTCACTACACAGTCAATTAGTTGACAAATCTTGATTTTGTGTTGTTGTTGTTTTGTTTTTTAAGCATCTCTCTGAGATCTTCTCTTCTTTCAATTCACAATTAACATTCTAGAACAGTGCCTCATCACTTCCCACCAGGACTATTTCAAAATGTACCTAACTGATTTCTCTTTCTCTGCTCCAATAAATTCTCCACATAACTTTTGTTGTGGTTTTTCAGTCATTTTCAGTCCTGTCTGACTCTTTGTGACTTTATTTGGAGTTTTCTTGGCAACGATACGAGAGTGGTTTGTTCTTTCCTTTTCCAACTCATTTTATAGATAAAACTAAGGCAAATAAGGTTAAATGATTTGCAAAGGGTGACATAACTCTTAAATGTCTGAGGTGAGATTTGAATTCAGAATGAAGAGTCTTCCTGACTCCAGGTCCAGCACTCTAGCCACTGTACCAACTAGCAGCTCACCATATACTTACCAAAGTATTTTTTACAAAGACCATGTTACTCTCATCTCCCATTCAATACTCTTCAGTGTGTCCCTGTTGCCTTTTAAAGTTAAATTTAAACTCCGCTGGCATTTAATGACACAACATTGCTCCTTCTTAAACTCTCTCTTCTCAACTTCTACATATTATTTTCCTCTATGTTCTCTGCTTTCCAACCATATTGGCCTACTTGTTATTCCTTGCATAGGGTACTATCTAATGCATCTAAAGCTTTGCATGGACTATCTCCCATGACTCAAATGCTCTCCCAACTATATGTCTGTCTCCTAGAATTCCTGGTTTTCCTTCAAGATTCAGATAAAATACTACCTTCTATATAAAGCCTTTCCCCATTCTCAAAATGTACTCTACTGCCTCTCCTTCTAATGTGTTTATGTGCCTTAGCTGAAAGAACCAACTCAAGTATGTCACCAAAATGAGTATATTTCCAGGCATACTCCATGAAAAGAATTCTAGACAGAGCTCATCAGCCCAGTGACTAGCACAGTTCCTGACACATGGGAAACCCGTGATAAGTGCTTGACTAAAGAAACTTCAGTGTTTCCTTTTTGCCACTAAGGCAGTGACATGTCATAGTACATAGAACTCTTGAGTTGGAGTCATAAAAACCCAAGTGCAAATTTAGTCTCAAATACTTCATAGCTGTGTAACCCTAGGCAAGTCACTTCACCTTTGTCTGCCTCAATTTCTTCACCCATAAAATAGGGTTATGGCACCTTCTTTCCCATGTATGTTGTAGGATACTATGAGAAAATATTTGTAAAACACTTTGAAGAACTTAAAGTGTTACATAAATGTTCATTATTATTATTAATAATTCTTCTTATCTATAGGAAAAATACAATCTCCTTTACTCACATCTTAATTAATTTTTTATGTACTGCTTTGCAACTTTATATACTTTTTAGTCCAGAAAAAGTGGCATCTAGTCATTTCTCTTACATTTTTTCATTTCTGTGCCTTTTCACTCTCTAGTCCCAAAGCATGGAATATACTTCTTCCTCACCTTCATTTAGCATCCTTTGTTTCTTTCAAGATTCAGGTCAAGTATCACCTTTTACATAATTTTCCTAATCTCCACAGTTACTAAGTGCCCAGATTCCTTCAATTGCCTTGAATTTGTTTGCAATATATTATAATATAATTACATATTTATATTTGTTCCTTGATGAAACACAAGCTTCTTAAGGGAAGTGATGAATTCATTGTCATCTTGGTATTCCTAGTTCCTTGAACAGGGTCTGGACATCATATTCTCTTCACACACAGTTACTGCTCAAGTTCAAGCCCTCACTGCTCTTGACTGGGACATCTTAAGAGACTTTAACAGGTCTCCTTGCCTTTGATCTCTCTCCTTTTCAATAAATTGGTAGGGTGAATGACTCTCCTTTCTTTAATCTATTCTCTACATAGTAGTAAAAAAAATCCTAAAGTACAGAACTGCCTATGTCATTGTTAATTCACTGGTGCCAGACCTTCATCACTTCATACTTAGATTATAACAATAGCCTACTGATGGATCTGTTTCCCTCAAATCTCTTCCCAATTCATATCATCTTCTATTCAACTGCCAATGTGATTTTCCTAAAGTACAGGTCTGATTATATCACCCCCTAATCCGTAAACTACAGTAGCTCCTTATTGGCTCCAGGACCAAATTAAAAAACCTCTGCTTGGCATTCAAAACCCCTAATAATTTCTTTCTCTCCCATCTTTGTAGTCTTCTTGCACCTCACATGTCCCTCTCTCAATAGCACTGGCTTCCTTCCAGTTTTAGGAACAAAACACTCCATTTCTCAGCTATAGATATTTTCTCTGGCATTATCCCTTGTATAGAATGCTCTCTTTTCTCATTTCTGCCTATTGACTTCCCTGGCTTTCTTTAATGAAAACTCATCAACTACTCTAGTATTTTGCTTTGGATCTAGAGTCAGGAAGACCTGAGTTCAAATCTAGACCCAAACACTTACTAGCTGTATGATCCTAGGCAACACACTTAATCCTGTTTGCCTTAGTTTCTTCATCTGGAAAAAAATGAGCTGGAAAAGGAAATAAAAAGCACTCTTTGCCAAGAAAATCTCAAATGGAGTCATGAAGAGCCAGACATGACTGAAAAGATGAAACATCAAATATCTTGTATATATTTTATATGTATATATTTGTTTGCTTATAATCTACCCCATTAGATTGTGAGTTCTCTGTAGGTATTGACTGTCTTTTATCACATTTTGTCTCCTCAGTGCTTAGCATATTACCTGGCACATAATAGATGTACAATATTATGTCCATTGGCTTACTGACTACTTGGAACCTTTAAGTGACTTCTCATGGCTTCTAGGACAAAATGTAAATGACTCAAAATGTTATGTAAGTCATTTTATCATCTGTATCTGATCTACATTTTCAGTTTTATTTCTTATTACTATGCCTCACATGTTCTATGATTCAATCGAATTGGATTATAATCTGTTTTTCCCTTTGCTTCAATGAGGCTAAACATTCCATTTCTTGACTCTATGCATTTCGTCAATTTGCTTAACTTCCATTTTTAGAATGTACTCCATCTCTATCTCTACCATCACAAACCTTATTCACCCTTTAGACTGAACCAAGAAGCTTTCCATGATCTCCAGTAATAACTGGAGTTTCTCACTCTTTATTATATATTTCATTTACTTATGTCTGCACCTGTTGCTTCCTCTCAGCAAGTTAGCACAGGAATGGTTTTATTTGTTACTTGAATCAAAGTAACATATCTGGAATTAAACCCAGGTGTTCTGACTCTAAATCCAGTAAACTTTATAGGAGCTATCTTTTGTTCTTAAAGTCTACTTAAATTAGGTTTATGCATCTTTCACAAAATCATTGTCATTATGTGTTCATATTATATTATGTTGGTTTTATAGGAGCATTATTTCTCTCTTATCTCTCTAAATGTCATTTATTTTATGTAGGAAAAAACATCATTCAAAGATTTAATCTTCAAAAGTGGTGCATCATGAGTGTGATGGGAAGAATATACCTAAAATGAGGCATCAAGCTGAGCATACTCCAAACCTGATAGTTTGTCATTTTGTCAATTATTATCCTCATTTTTTAGATGATGAAACAGAGGCACAAAAGAGATGACTCAACAGAATTTGTCATCAGAGGACCTAAATTCAAATTATGACTTTTCTTAGTTATTACCTTTGTGAATTTGACAAAGACCCTTCTCCCTAGAACCTCTGTCTTCTTATCTGTAAAATCAGGGAGTTATACTAGATGACCTCCAAATATCACTTCTAACTCTAAATTTATTATTCTTACTTGTGTGACTTTAACGTCTTTAGGAGGCTGGCAAACTAAATGTATAGAGCACTGGCCCATGAATTCAGGAAGACTAGAGTTGATTCTGATTCAGACTATTATTTAACTATATGATGTTGTGCAAGTCACTTAGCATCTATTTGCCTCAGATTCCTCAACTGTAAAACAAGGATAATAATACAGCTTACCCCGCAAGGTTGTTGTGAGGATAAAATGAGAAAATATTTGTAAAGCATTTAGAACAGTGCCTAGCATACAGTAAACACTTATATACTTATGCCCTTGCTCCCTTCCTTCCTCTCTCTCTCTTCCTTCCTAACTTCCTTTCCTAAACAATTCATAAATCCTTTGAGTTCTAAGTCTAGAATCTAATTGGCATGGTCCTTAGAATTGATACCTGTGTTCTTAGTAAACCCAAAAGAATTTCTAAATGATGGAATTTCACACAGAGTGACAAAGTAGTCAGCAATTTCAGACAGTGAAGTGGAGGGAATTTTCCTCTTTCCTTTGAGGGAGAAGTAAATGTAGTAGGGAAAGACTTTATAGTGCCTACATACAAAGTCAATATTGCTACAATGCCATTGCAAGCAGAGAAGTAGTCTCAAATTTGTTAAGAAAATGCTTTAAGAAAAATAGAGCCTTTTCAGAATTAAACAAGGAAAAGTCTAATTTTGAGAATTCTGGCCTATTAAATTTGAATTAAGGTAACAGATCTCAACATTTTCTACTCTAAGTTAACTGAAAATGTTTAATTTTGAAGAAATTCTGAGTTCTGATCTTAAGCCTTCTAAGATTCTCTGGGTAACCTTGAGAACTCATCTGCACCTGAATTTCCTTGTTAGTCACAAGTAATACTGACCTATTGCCCAAAGGGATTTGGGGATTAGCCAACTAATTACTGAAAAAAAAGTTATTTATGTGTTTTTAAAAAAAAGAAAGAAAAAGAAAGTCTTCTGGGAAGATTCCATAGAGAAAGCAAGATTAGCTCAGAATCACATTCTTGAGCATGAGTTGTAGTGTATGTAAAACTGAAAATGAATAAATGGACAGGAAGACTGAGTGAGTGGCCTTAAGAAAAGAGAGGTATATGATTAAATTAGAAACGAGAAAGCAGACCCAAAAGGCTTGACCTGGATACAAATGACTTAATTAATTTTCAGAAGAGAGCTATTGCTTAATCAGGCATTACGTTTGGGCAACTCCCCCACATCTCTAAGGAAGGTAGTATGCATTTAACTTTCCTTCTCCCCTATTTATTTATTTATTTGTTTGTTTTATTCAGTTCTCCCTGTCCATTGTTAAAGCATCATCCAGAAAAATATGTAGATAATGTTTTTCATATTTCCACTTCTCAGTTCATTCTCTGGAGGGGAACATTCACAAGTTATTCTTCAAATATTAAATCTGTAGCTACATATAATGTTTCTTGTTTCTACTCATTTCACTCTTATTTCATGAAATTTTTCCCATATTTTAAAAAAAATTAGTCTGCTCATTATTTCTTATGGCTACACTTAACTTTCAATAGTCTCTCATATGATTCAAAAGTGTTATTTTCTAAAACCCAAAATGATAAATATTTAGGTTCATTTAGCTTCTTCCAGGTCTGTCACTTGACCCAGAACTCAAAATATACAAAAATATGGCAAAACTTTTGTTCCTAGAATCTCTGTGTTGTGTTGAACTCCAGTAAAATGGCAGACTTCTTGTATAATTAGGCCTTGGGTTGTTGCTGCTTGAAGGACAGAATTTTTCCTTTTCCTCTCCTTTCATACTTATCTGTTGATCTTCCATTTAAAATTCTGTTTATGCTGGTGACCTTGACTAGATGCATCTATCTGCTGGAGCCAGGTCCATGAGCCAGATGCCTTTTCCTAGCTTTGGTTAGTTATGTAATATGGAAGGACAAGGTCATTATAGTCTCTGAAATATAGAAAAATTAGAAGTTGACCTATCATCTAATATCACTTTGTTCTCTCTATAGGCACTTTATGAAAGAATTCTGGGTTAGAAATAGATTAGTTGAATTAGTTAATTCTATATTGACATTGAACTTCCCAGATGATGCTTTGTTCAATTTTATGAAGTCACCTGGCCCATCTCATCCTTTAATTATGAGGGCAAGGCAAATATTTGTATATATATATATGTACATAAATACATATATTTAAATATACATGTATGTATATAATTATAATCTAAGATCTAAGTTAAATAATATTTTATTTCTTAATTGTTTAGTAAGTACATGACATGGATATGGAAGTGGAATAAGACAATAAAATAGAGGGGGAAACACAGTATGGTAGAAAGGGCTCTGGATTGAGAATTGAACCCTAGTTTCCATTCTAGTTCTCTCTACAGCCTAGCCCCATGACTTTGGACAAACAACTTCACCTTTCTATAATATAAATTCTTTGTGTATATAGAAGGATTTATGATCTCCATGGTCCTTTCAGACCAATCAATATACTAATTGCTTTCTTAGATATTTGTAATCTATTTAGAGGGAGAAATATTATACAAAATTAATGTATGAAAAAAGTCAAGGTACAACTTATTTCCATATTTCAGTAGTGCAGTCTTTTTTTGGTAGGGAAGGGAGAAGAAGGAAAACTTGAGTTTAGATTCTATTTCTTATTCAGTATAAGGCCAGATTAAATGATTTAAGATAGTGTACAATTTTTTGTTTGTAAAATTTGGAATTTATAGATAATTATAATTTTTAAATAAAATTAAGTATATCCAACCCCTTTTCAAGAAGGGTTACCATGAAGATTTGGTACAAGTAGAATTCCTCAAATTTCCAGATTTTTCTTGCTTTTTGTTTTATTTACCTTATAAAAGTGGTGATGTCATATAGTTGAGATACAAAGAATCAATGAATCAATTTAGAAATATTTATGAAGTACCTATAATATTCCAGACACTGTGAAGATAAAAGTAAAAAGAATAAAATAATAAGATATTATACTGATAAGATAAAAGTAAAAAGAATAAAATAATATATACTTGCAAGAAGTTTATATTCGAATAGAAAGGCTTCACATGGAAAATGGGGTTTTTGCTGTGTCCTGAAAGAAAAAGAGATATTTTAAGAGGCACAAATAAGGAGGAAATCCATTTTAGGCATCTGGGATTGCCAGTGGAATAGGGGAGATAATGAAACAAAGAGAAGGAGAGAAACAGAAAGAAGATCATTTTGGCTGGATTTCAGCATGCAGGAGAGAAAGTAATGTCCAGTGATGTTGGAAAGATAGATTGGAGCCAGGTTATGTAGGGCTTTAAAAGTTAAACATAAGAGTTTAATTTAAAGAAGTAAGAAGCAACTTGAATTCATTTAGTAGGAGAGTATTTAGTAGGTCACAAAGGAAAAATTACTTTGGTAGCAGTGTGTTGAATGGACTCAAGAGGGGAGAAACTTGAAGCAGGGAAAACAATTCCAAGTCAATTAAAGTAATTTAAGGGAGAAATGATGAGGACTTGAACTAATGTGGTAACTGTGTAAATGGAGGAAGGGGTTAAAAAAATGTCAAGATCAAACCCGGCCTCAGCCACTTCCCAGCTGTGTGACCCTGGGCAAGTCACTTGACCCCCATTGCCCACCCTTACCAATCTTCCACCTATGAGACAATACACTGAAGTACAAGGGTTTTAAAAAAATGTCAATATTTAGAAACTGATAGGATATTTAGAGTGAGAGATAATGAAGAATATAAGCTAATACAAAGATTATAAACCTAGGAAACTGGGAAGATGGTGGTTCATAAAGCAGAAAAAAGAAAGATTAAAATGGAAGAATTTTAAAAGAAAATAATTCAGTTTGGGATACTTTGAGATGAAGACATCTGTAGGACATTCATTTTGAAATTTTCAGTAGACACTTTTGGTTATGTGTGACTGAAGTTTGGACTAGCTACTAGGGGTAGATAAATAGATCTGAGGGTCATCTACAGTTAAGTCCATGAGAACTGAAGAGGTTACCAAAAAAAGAGAGTAGAGATGGAGAAGATATGGTCTAGGATAGAACCTTGAAAATCTACATAAAGAAATAATATAGAAAATGAGCCAGCAGAAAATCATAAAAAAGGGGAAAGGATATAAATATTTTGTAAAAATATTTATAGCAGCTCTTTTTTGTGGTGGCAGAGAATTAGAAATTGAAGAAATATACATCAGTTGGGGAATGGCTGAAAAAATTGTGGTACACATTGATGATGGAATATTACTATGCTCTAAGAAGCAATGAGCAGGATGGTGATGAGCTGGAAAGACCTGCATGAACTGATGCAAAGAGAAATAAGCAGAACCAGGTGAACATTGTATGAAGCAATATTGTACAATGATCAACTGTGAAAGACAGCTACTCTATGATCTAGTACAATTTAGAAGGATTTATGACAAGGATTGCTATCCACTTCCTGAGAAAGAACTATTAAAGTCAGAATTCGGATCAAAGCATACTATTTTTCACATTAATTTGTTTATGTTTTTATTTGGGGGTTTTGATTTTAAATGAGTATTTTCTTACAACAATGATTAATATGGAAGTTATACATGATGATACATGTATAAATCTGATCAGATTGTTCAACATTTCCAAGAGGAGGTAAAGAAGGCAATTTGGATCTTATAATGTCAGGAAACATTTGTTGAAAATGATATTATGTAATTGGGAAAATAAAATATCTTTTAAAAAAGAAAGAAAAGGTACAGCAAAAGGGGATTGAAGAGAAGTGGTCAGACAAGTAAGAAGGCAAACCAGGAATGAATACTGTCATGGAAACCTAGAAGGAGAAAGTATCTAGGAGGAGAGGGTTGTCAACAGTATCAAATACAGTATATCAGTTGAAAAGCATTAGGACTAAAAAGACCCTCAAATATGGATATTTAAATAATAAAATAAAATTTTAGATATTTGGTAACCTTATACAGAACAGTTCGCATTAAGATCAGAAATTCAGAGAATTGACAAGTAAGTGAGAAGGGATGCAGTGAATATAGAAAATAGGGAGTAATTATTTTTTATTATATTATTTAATATACATCCCTCCCATATATAACATTCCCAACTTCATATGCCTCTGAAAATGTCTATTCCTATTTATAATGTAATTAATTTCAGTAAATAATATTTAAATACCAACTATATGCCAGGTTTTATGCTGAAGACACACACACACATATGCGCGCACACATAAACATAATTTCTGAGTTTTCATTTGAGGCAGTTAGGTGGCCCAATAAATAGCATTGGATTTGGAGTAAAAAAGATCTGAAATTGAACAATGCTTATTCACGTATTTGTTGTATTACCTTGGTCATTGAATAATCAATAAATGACTATTTGATCTCTCTCAGTATCAATTTATTAATCTGTAAAATGGGGATAATAACACTTATCTCACAGGGTTGTTGTGAGGATCAAATGAGATGGTATGTGGAAAATACTTTATAAACCTTAAAATATTATTTAAATGCCAACTATTACTAGAATTATTCATATTAATATTATTGTATTGTGTAGAAGGTAATACAAATGGTACTAAGAAACATACTCTAATTTTTCATTAGCCATATTAGTATGGTTACTTTAAAGACCTAGATATCAATGTCAATTTTCTGATTATTTGGAACTCCATTATCTCAACAATCATATGCTTTGCTCCAGAGTGTAATTATTCTGAATCAGTCCTATATGTTTATTCTCTGTTTACAAAACTCAGTGGTCCCTTTCAGCATTTCTTAGCTAGATTTTCTCTTTTCCTCCTGGCAACTAGAACTCAGTATCTGATAAATAACAATTTCTCCTCCCCTACCTCAAGATTCTTCTCTCACTATTCCAAGATTAAGTGATAACATGGTCTTTATTATATCAGAGATTCTTTTGAATGCTGAAGAGTCTCATATATCTATTATAATAAATCTGATAATTAATCATTGTAATAAGAACTAACATTTATATAGCACTTACTTTGCTAAGTGCCTGAAGTTCTATCCTCTGTGCCACTAAGTTGTCCTCCAGATGAAAGAGAAGTCAGGAGCTGCTACAGATGAGATTTTATTTTATCATTTGGCAAAGTACAAGAGAAATCAATCAGTCAATAGCACTACCTGAATGTCCATTATTGGACACTTTTCTTCCCTCTCCTACACTAAGGCATTTTAGGCAACTATAAAAGAAAGAGAAGTTAAAGACATTGCCTTGAAAGGGTTTGGAAATTGTTTGAGGGCAAGGGAGTATACACCTTAAATGACTTGAGAAAAATTGTAAACCACCTGCCTCCTTGAGTTATCAAAATATATCCTACATACTTTTTCAAGATTTCTAGGATTCAGGAGCAACTGGGTGGTTCAGTGGATTGAGAACCAGGCCAAGAAATGGGAGGCCTTGAGTTTAAATCTGGTCTCAGATACTTCCTAGCTGTGTGACACTGGGCAAGTCACTTGACCCCCATTGCCTAGCCTATACCACTCCTTTGCCTTAGAACCAATACACAGTATTCATTCTAAGATGGAAGGTAAGGGTTTAAAAAAAGAAGAGTTCTAGGGTCCTTTATTTTATAGATGGGTGGGGACTCCCTTTATTGGCACAAATCAACTGAATTACAATTATCAAAAAAACTAAACCATCTGTGTCAATCTCAAATAGAAATGAATCCCTGAGAATCACATATTAACTTTGAAAACCACAAATTAATACTGTCTATGTTGTGCTGTATTTTTATTTTGCTAAACATTTTCCAATTACAATTTAATGTGATTTGGATTGCACTATAGAATTTTGTAGGCAATGGTCAAGTTTCATACCTATGAAAATCTCTGAACATCTTTCTGGAGAATGAGCCCCTTTCATCACTAGTCATAGTTTATTCAAGGCCTTTTTTTAGTTCAATAGAAGCTGACAGAAGTATGTTCCATTGATGAATTTTTTAGGAATCCAGACTCAACCCCCAAGTTACAATGAAGTATCAAAGTGGTGTAACTTAGCACACAGTAAAAATTTAAAGTGTGGATAGTTTATAAGACTAGCAGATACCAATATACAGTAGGGATAATTATTAATCACTTAAGTGTCTTCTATGTGCTAGGCATTATGCTGAGTGTTGGAGATAATAAAAAGGCAAAAGACAGTCCCAACACCCAAGGAGTTTACAATATAAGGGGGAGTTTACAATCTAATGAATAATAGTAAAAGTACAGTTATTCTAACAAGACTTCTGGAAGGAATTGAGGTTCCCCCAATCCAGATTTTGAAGGAAAGCAAGAACTATTATCATGGAGCAGAGATAAAAATCTCAGATGTTTTGAGTATCACATGCAAAGGCATGGAGATGGGAAAAATCACCGTCCTAAAGAAGAGAGTTGTGGTATTTTGAATCAAAAGTGAATTTCTTCTTCCCTAATCAATGGATTATAATATGTAACAGACAGCCATACTGAAAAATTAGGATGCTGACATTTGTTACTTTTCTCTTTTTCACTGAAATTCTTAGACCATGCAAATAATAGAGGGAAAGAAACGTTATAATCTAAAAGAATATTCAGGGTTGTGTGCTTATATTGAAAAATCAAATTGTACCAAATAATATGACATTTTTTCCCTGAGGAAAAAAGCCTTTTTAAGACTTATAAAATGATCTCCGAAGTCATCTTGAATTCTAAGTAATTCTTACACAAGACATTGATGAGTTAAGTGTAAGTGAATCAGAAACATATGGATTATATTTTCCTTAAAAACACACAAGGGTTTAAAAATTAAGGGAGAAGAAGTGCTTGGCACAGTATTTTTTGGTGATGCCAAACCCAAAATATTTGAGACAAAGATTCTAGAATGACCCTAAGCCATGATTTGTGTTCCTATTGTATTAAATAAATCTAAAAATAGACAGCTGTCAATAGCAGAGTAAACTGAATAAACTCCTGTGCTAAGGTGTGAGTTTGAGTGTGTCTTAATAGTTTTAGTTTGTCTATGTATTTTCTTATTGTCTTATACTAGAACCTATGAAACAAATGCCTAGGAGTTGTGTCATACTGGGAAGTCACATCCATTACTTTTCCTTGAGATTGTTGCTTTGAATAATAGAGAAGAATCTGAATACATATAGGAAAAATTTCAATTCTTTACTTCCAGTTATATTGTATACTTCAATTGGCTTTTAATATATTTTGAACTTGAAACCAAACATTTTGGCTAACATGCTGCTCCAACCCCTTTGTTTGCTGGAAAGTCAGTGCTGAAAAAAGCATTTAATTCTTGTAAATAATGAAGAAACAATGTGAATTTTTACCAGCTGTGCTGCAGGGAGAGAAAATGTTCCACATAATGGGATGATTGATCATGCCTTATCACATGTAATCCTAATCTAGTGTGTCAGCATCACTTAAAATAAAGAACACTACACTGGGAATCAAAAAAAAAAAGATATTTCATTTGTTGTTCTGTCTCTCATTCTTTTGATGAAATTGAGCAAGCCATTTGAATATCCTCCAGGATGCTCAATTTCAATATCATCTTTGACTTTTCAAACTCACTCATCACATATAACTATCAGTCTCTAAATCTTTTCTTTCTTTCTTTCTTTTTGCCTCAACATCTCTCTTATACATCCTTTTCTCATAAAGCCATTGCCCTGATTAAGGCCCTCATCACATCTCACCCAGTTTATTATAATAGTATCCTAATTGATATCTCTTCATATTTCTCTCCACTTCAAATCATCCTTCACATACCTACCAAAATAATTTTCTTAAAGCTCAAGTCTAACCATGTCATACATATGCCCCAATTCAGTAAGCTTTAGTGTTTCTCTCTTACCACTAGGCTCACATATTAAAAAAAAAAAAACTGTGTTTGGCGTTTAAAACTCTTCACAAACAAACTTTCCAGTTTTGTTAACTCCCATTAACAGTCTTATAACTCCCCTCTTAGTCCAACAAGATGAGTCTGCTTGCCATTCTTCATCTCACTTTTCTACATCTTTTCACTGGTTGTTTTCCCATAGTATCCCAAATCATTCCCTCTTGGCTTCCTTCAAGAACCACTTTCTGCAGGAAATCTATATAGGTCATGCTAAAAGCTAGTTCATGATAAATATCTGTTGATTAATTAAAATTCAAAGAGTTTTACTATAAAATTTTCTATTTGCATATTTGAGTGTAAATGCTATGGAACAATTCAGTCTTTTTTCTCTTTGTAAAAGGATGGCTATTTGCTTTGAGACTACAACCTCAATTGACAGAATTTTTTGTCCTTTTAGGAGTTCTTCTTCTAAGGTTAATGTTCTAAATTGACTGACTTCAAAGATTAGATTTTAATGTGACTTCAGAAATAATCTCATTCAACTCCTTTCTTATTACTGAAGGAGAAAGCTGAAACTCAGTGGGTTAAAGTGATTTGCCCCAAAGTCATGCAGGTGATTAGTGAGAAAATTAAGATAATAACTCTGATCTAATGACTCCTGGTCCAAAACCCTATTATTTTTTTGACATTATGCTGTTACTCCAGATTTCTGGGTCCTATACAATTTGGACTACTTGAAGTTTCTCAATCATCAACAGTTATGCTATGGTTGTGGAAGCCACAACACAGAAGAAAGTGAGGCTTTTGTTATTGGCTCAGGAATTAGAAGATAGCAGGAGCCTTTTCTTTTCCCAGAATTACCTTAAGAGATAAGGAGATTGGTGATAGGAAAAAAGCAAGATCAAGACATGCTTATTTTAAATATCACATGGAAATAGTTGTTTGGTAAAGATGTTTTACTGAGTCACCTTTCAGTATATATTTTTGTGTAAAATTATATTGTATTGTCAACAGCCTCCCCATACTTAGTCACTCTCAACCCTACTAACTTTCCAAACTCAATACAAATTTTACTTAAATTACATTACATTTCTATGATTTCTTTTTTTTTTGTATGATATTCAAAAGTTTTAGTGCAGTCTTAAATTTTAATGAGTACTTTTATTTCAAATTTTTATTCTCTCCCCCCTCATACAACTAACTGCCAAATAGATAAGTCTGATGTTAGCCCCCTAAAAAGTAAACTCTAATAGCTGCTTGCCTTGAGGATAAACCTTTCTTTTTGATATTTAGAGACCTTCCCAATCTTGTTTCACACTACTTTTCTTGTAGGGCCTTGGTCTATTATTTATTACTTCCCTTCCTGCACTCTAGAGTCTAGCCCAGCAGTTCTCAAAATGTTGTCCCTGAGGGGGATCTGATGTCAAAATTATTTTCAAAATGATACTGAGATATTTTAACTTTTAATACAGTAAATGTAAATAGATAGAATCCATATTAATCAAAATCTCTTTGAGCATCTTCAATAATAAAGGAAGGAAATTTAGCTGATGTAATAAAATAAATATAATTTTATTTTTTTAATTAACTGCAAAACATGCACAATGATGCAAATGCTTGAACAAAAGGAAATGTTATTTTTTTCAAGCAGCATCATGGGGCCACCTGGGAGATAGGAATCTCATTGATTTATAAGCAAAAAAAAAATCTTTAGTTAATGGAGATTCTCAAAAAGGCCCAAAGAACATTAATCAAGGTATCTTATGCATACTTAAAGCAAGAAAATCAAAGGTGTAAGTAGGTCAGCAAACTATAGTTTGGAGCTACAGGGCAGCAGAGCAGCAAACTATGTTTGTAATTACATTAACAAGAGTTTCTGTATTCAGTGTTTTGACACCAAAATTTTAAAAACAATCTAGTTCATTCCTAACTAGTACAAACACTTATCAACTATGAAACCATTTTTTTGCCTATTTTTATAAATTATGTATTAGAGATGGGGAGTAAAAAAAGAGAAAAAAACACTAAATGTTAGACTATTCAAAATAGGAAATTCATATGTTTTTGAAGTCACAGGAGAAATGCATTATTCTTCTTTGCAAAGAAATGAAAATCTTTATAATTAAAGTGGAAAGGCAGGAACTAGGTTTTATTTGTGGCAAGCATTCTCAAGCACTGATGCTTCTATTTTTACTATTCCAAGTTGCTTTTGCTTCTTTTAAAGACGTTTGCTTTCTTTTCCTAATTTTTCCCAATAAGCTAATTCTGCTCATTTGCTTTGGGTTACCTTATTGTTTCTGGTACCTTAAACATAGCCTAAAGGTAGATGTCCATAATCATCTATCAGCTAGCTACCTGAACTGAATAATACCTTCCAGTTAGAAAGAGAAGAGTGGACACTCCTATCTTGCTTTAGGGGATTATCCAGCATGTGAATATTCAACATTGGGTTTGTAAGACTTGCTTAAAGACACAAACACTGCATGAGTGAAAATGCTTTGAGGTGTGGCACCTCTATTAAATGTACTCCCCAGTATTCTTTTTGCATCTTATTGTTTTTTACAGGCAATCCTCCATGCCTGGAATATACTACCAAGTCATTCTGTCTCATAGAATCCTTTGTTTCCTTCAAAATTTAACTGAAGTACCACCTTCTATATGGAACTTTTACTAATCCCCTAAGTTTCTGGTCCTTAAATTAATTTTGTAAAATATTTATACTTAAAATCATATGAATGTTCACCATAAGCAATGTTTCTTCATATAGAATGAAAGCTGCTTGTTTCCAGCCCTATGTTAGCCTGCTTTATTTCTCTGCCTTCGTTTTGAATTAGATCCTTAAATTCAGTGAGTCTGAAAATGAACTCTTCGTCTTTCCCCATATACCTTCTTCTTCCCCCTCCATTTTTGTTAAAAGATGTTCAGGTTCATGCCATTACTCAGAATCAAAACCCAAAAGATGCTTTGGTGTTGGATATGGGGGGGGGGGGCTGAAGTGAGGGGGAGGGGTAAAGGGGAAAGTAAAAACATGAATCATGTAACCATGGAAATTTTTTCTAAAAAAAAATAAAATATTTAAATCTTAAAAAAAAAATAAAAACAAAACCAAAAGATGCTTTGCACTCTTGTCTCTCACTTACATTCACATAAAATCATTTGCTAAATCTTGCCATATCTTCCACAACTTTTTGTACATTCATTTGCTCTCCTACTAACATTGCAACTATTCAGACACACTCTCAGTGGATCTATTGCAACTAACTGATCTTTCTGTTCTAAGGCCTCTTTCAAGATGCTCCCTGAACAATCTATCTAAATCAATCATCACTTTGTCAGCATCAGTCTATTGCTTAGGAATCTTCAGTAGTTCCCTATTGCCTACTGACATAAGGATAAGCTCTTTAGACTAGGATGTGATGCTTTCCCCAATTTGGCTACAATCTAGATTCACATTGTATGTCACCGTAATCTCCTTCGCATTTTATGTTCTAGCCAGATTGAAATGATCCATTTCCTTCTTGCTCTCTTCCATTTCTGTGCCTCTTTTCAAGAATGCATTCTCTCTCCACTCATGTTCTGACAATTCCTACCAAAATTCTTCTGTTCTTTCAAAGTTCTGCCCAGGTGTTATATCTTCATAAAAGTTGACCATGTAATAGAGCACAGAATCATTGTAAACAGATGCAAAAGAGCAGGTATAATAAATGTAACCTTCTTGTCGGGAGCTATTAAGAGAAATTAGAATCTCAAGTAGATATTTTTATCTGGACCCCCTCAAAAGATCAATACAGAATGGCAGAGCCATGTATCGCTCTTTCTGCCCTATTTAAATACGGGATGAGACAGGTGTGGGATATCTAAGATAAAAACTTTCTTGGGCTTTTGGGGAAAAGGGATCTTTAATTTCCTTTATAATAAAGTGGCTACTTCAGTATTTCTTGAAGTACAATGAGCTAACAAGCCTTGCTTCCAATCTGTTTCATTCTTTGCATCAGATGACCACCCAGGCCACTCAGATTAGTCTCTGGTTATAGAGCAGGACCTCTATAAATGGCGCCCAAACTGGGACTTTTTGAGCAGAGCAAATCCTTTTCCCCCCAACCAGAGCACTTCCCAATTTCAGGTGGCTAGGACTCTCACGTATCTGTTTAGTGGCGGCTCACGGAGAAGAAACGTGAGGGATTACAGGTGAGTAACTCTGATCTTTTATCTTTATACTTTGTTCTTTTAAAATACCATCATGGAGCACAGGGAATCAAATGAAAGAACTCTTTTTATTGATACAACTAAGCTCATCAATAAAAGTTAGTAAAGAACAGCTCACTGAATTTCTTGATCTTATTCAAAATTGTAACCCATCGATTCCCTTAGAATTTTGGCAAAAAGTTGGCAATGATTTGAAAAATTATTTTACTGAGCACAGACTAGAACAAGTGCCAGAAAAAATTTCACTGGCTGCTGAAAAAATAACTTCGTTATCTGGTCAAAATGCAGAGAATGAAATCTTTAAGGTTTCAGTGTTAGAATCAGAGGAGGAAGAAAAGGCTCATTGTAAATCAAAATGGAGCTCTAAAAGGCGAAGGAAAAAGTCACAAGCAGCAGACCCTCCTCCACCTAAAAACCTCTCTTCCAAAGAGGAAAAAGAGACAAAAGCAGAGGAGCCTCTGTCACTTGAAGCTCCAATTCTACAGCCACAGCCCCAGAATATTGGGTTTAAAGGGGCAATTCAAAATGCTCAAAGGGATGGGGACATGTCATCATGCTTCCCTGTCATTTTTAAAGGAAATGGCTCTGATAATAGTGATGGAGAGAAGGAACCTTCATTGGGAACCTCTCCCCTATAAAGTTTTAAAAGAAATTAAGAAGGTCTGTAACTCTTATGGCCCCACCAATGACTAAATTTAATCCAAGAATTCATCCTAGCTTAGCCAGTTCCTTGCTAGAGTTATTCAATTTTCTGAATAATAAACCTTCTTTTTTTCTCCAGATTTCTTTAGCAATATTAGATGTGATTTATTGATCTGTGGAAAGGATGTCATATATTTGTTAGAGTATGCATGAAATGCCCGGGAAATGTGTCCTTGATCAGTCTGTGTGTCTATATGTTGTGTCTATGTGTCTCTGATCAATTTGAATCTTAAGTTTTATTGTTGTGTTTGTCTGTGATCACAATGGAATTTTGGAGAAAATAAATCTCTCTCTTTCTCATTCATTCCAGAGGAATGGGAAAGACAGACAGAGGAGTTTGAGAAATTCAGAAAAATAACATCTCTAATGGATTTCTGAGTGTTTTAAACTCTAAAAGAATTTAATTGATTAAAAGAAATCATATTCTCTGCTCTCATTAAGGCGAGAATCAACAAGATAATTTGTCTACATTTCTTCTTCCATTTCTTACTGGCCATAAGAAAGGGAACAAAGAAATCATAAGACAATAAAAAGGGGACAGATTTGATCCCACCACCAAATTCTATCAACAGGTTAAATACTGAGATGTATATTTAATCAAATTTACCAAGGATTCTAAATGCAATCTAAGAAAAAATTTTATTCATACAGAAAAAGCAATGATTCTGAACTGTGTACTGAGGTACAGACATGCAATTTAAATATTTTTTAGCTAATCAGAATCATAAGTTCACCTAAATGCTTAACTGAGTGTGGTAAAAACCTTTTGGACTGCCACAAGTATAATCTACCATTAATCACACAGATGTTAGTGAAAATCTCAACTTATAAATTATCAGAACAATACCATTGGCTTATATTTTGTAATTATACCGCTTTAAACAGAGAATGGTTCATGAGAAAACTTTAAGCCAAAATTGAATCATCCATGCTGCCTCAGTTTAGCAAGAAATAATTTTGGAAAGTCAAAAAACATAGTTCCTTTCTCTTGAAACTCACAGCCCTTTCTCTAATTCATTAGGATACATGTTTGCTAAGAATTTGAATAGATACTGATGGTATAAATCTATTGACTACCAGTTAGAAAATGGAATTTCAGTTAATTTTAAATATGCACAAAATTTATATTGAAGAAGTTATCTATTAAGACTTGCAGTGTGTAAAATATGGATTAAAATAATCGGATTTGCCAAAAATGCTTATCAAACTAAATTTGAGGATTGCGAAATAGAAGAGTAAAAGTATATAAGGATACTATAATTCATGATTTAAAAGAAATATTTAATCAGATATGTAAATTTGTCCTAAGGTATAGAGAGGCCAGACTACAGATTTTATTCTTCTTTAAGCAGAGGTCTGAAAGAATAACTGGTATTTGTAGGAAATGTTGCTAAGAAGTTTTAATCAGGGACAATTTGGATATAGTGAAGTTTAAATTAATATTCATCTGGAAGTGATAAATCATCAAGGTTTTAAAATATTGAGGCAAATTTTATAAATGCAGTAACTAAAGAGTTAAAGAGCAGAGCCGCTTTTCAAGCGGCTGCAGCCTTGGACACAATTCAGAAATAATTTAACCCCTTCTACACATAGGAGGGAAAGTCTCTAACTATAAATATTTTCAACAACAGTTTTTACTAACTCAAACTCAGTAAAGTGAAACAATTAATAAGAAGCTAATGTTAATTTTGTAACTTTCTGAAATCTGGTTCAATTTAAGTAGTTATCTCTATTTCAAATAATATTAGAAAATGCAAAAATAATTTTTGTGACAACTTAAATTTTGCTTTAAGTTACTAGATCCTAGTCAAATTATGTCTCCTATGTTCACTATTTCATTAGTATTTAAAGGTTAATTGAATAGATTGTATTCTCATAATATTTGTGATTTGTAGTAGTACATTCAAATACAGAATATAAAATTATAACAAAATGCATAACCCTCATAATAATTTGATATCATTGTTAATATGTACTTGATTGTGATGGCATTAATATTATTATATCTTTTACTTTGTAGTGATTTTGATGCAATTAAAACTAATTAACAAACTTGTCAATATCATAACATATAATGAAGAATGAATTTCGCTAGAAATATTGATCATCTCAGTAATTATAAGGGACCTGAAATAAGACTATTATTTGTAAAAGTAGGAATATTCCAAGGTACCTGGTTGAAAATTTTGAAGTTTTAAATCAATATCCTTTGAAGAGTAATTTTGTATCAAGATCAAAACATGTAAATCTTACAAGTACAATAATTTGTCATAGAGGATAAAAAAAAAACTGCTCCAGAGAAAAGGAATTTTCCTTACTTTTAAAAGCAGTACTTCTAATAAACTTATTAACCCCTTCCTTACAATAAATTTAGCACCTAAAGGGGTAATTAGCAACCTCATTGAATTTTGATGTGATACAGAAGTGTTGTAAGCAAAGCTGTTACAAAATATCGGCTTTTAATAAAATTGTTATTGAATGTTATCAAAACATGTACCTTACTTTGTGAAAACTGTAAACATATGTTTAAATGTAAACTATGTGTAAAAGCTATTTGTTAAAAATGTATCATGCCTATTTACAATAATATATGATTTGTATTGTGAACTAAAGTTTAAAGTAAACTGACCATTTCAGTAAGTTAAGAGAATAACTAGCCCCTGCCTTAACCCTCTCTAATCAAGATAACAGTAATGAAAACTTAATTCCAATCAAAGTTGTTAACTCTTTTTCTGTATTATTGGAAAGAATTACCAGATAATTTAATTAAGAATTTGTTGGAAAAGAAAATTTGTTTATCATATTTTGTAACATTATAATTTTTCATTGTGTATGTAAATCTTGGAAACCTTTCAAATACTATTGGTAATAATTACTGTTTAAGGTGAAAGTCATTGGATTTGCAACTGATATTACTCATTTATGGATTATTGATTTGAATTCACCATTCAAAAGAAAGCTATCACTGATAAATAATCCTTGACTCTTACCTCAAGTCAAACAATGTGATACTTCATTCCATCCTTTTGCCATATTTAAAGCAAAGTAACATAATAATTGAGGCCCTGGAAATTTGAATATATAAAGCAAGCCAATATGTTCCACTGTTTACTTAAGAAACTGTACCAATCCCAAGTGTTTTAAAGTTTAAATTCTTTTGTGAGTAATTTCAGGATAAGAAATTTGCCACCTTCTCAGAATGCAGACAACAAACCCGTTTGGAGAAGACACCATGAAGATGCCTGCAGAAACCTATACTGCATTAAGAAGATCCGAAAATGAACTTTGGGGTGCAGTTGCTTGAACTATGAGTAGTTAAATGCATTTGTTTTGAATGTACGCTCTTGTGCCAAAGGGGACTGCCCCCTAATTGGCTTTTAAAAAAAAATGTTTCTCTAGCCCTCCTGACCCAGGAGAACATAGATAAAGGATTAGAGGCCTGAGTTAATGCTCTTGAAGAGGCCATCTTATACATTGGCAATCAGATTCAACACATTAAGACTAGGTTTAAGTCAAGGTGTCATGCAGAATACAAATGAATCTGTGTGACCCCTCTTGTTTACAATCAGACAGATGTTCCTTGGGAGAATATATAACAACACATTTTCTGTGTATGAAATCATTCACAAGCCTCTATTGTTCTAAAATTGCTACATGATTATGGTAATCAGTCATTCTTCTATTTCGGACTCCATCCCAAAATTGACCTCCTCAATTTCTGAGAAAATAACATCCTACGTTACCCATAATAATTTGATTTATACCCTCACTGCTGCTGGATTTGCCTTTATCTTATTTTTAGTAATTTTGTCTTCCTTCCCAACGATCATTCCATCTCTTAGTAACACAGTAAGGCAAATTCAAATTGAGCTACACTCCCTACATTTAAAAACAAAAAGGGAAGAAATGTAGAGAGCCATAAACAAACAATTTGATCTGTAATTCATATAAGATCCAACTATAACTGATAATTATGACCAATTTTAACTTCTTTCAATATTCAAAGTTTTCCTGTCTTATAAATCATGTTATTTTGAAGAGAAGGGGGATATGTCGGGAGCTATTAAGAGAAATTAGTATCTCAAGTAGATATTTTTATCTGGACCCCTTCAAAAGATTAATACAGACCAGCAGAGCCGTGTATCAATCTTTCTGCCCTATCTAAATACAGGATGAGACAGGTGTGGGATATCTAAGATAAAAATCTGAGATTCCTCTTTTGATTCCTTTCATTGTTCTCACCTTTCTTCAAAATGCATTATAGTCTTATTGAAAAAGCTTTGGGCTCTCAGCACTCCAGCAGGAGGGGGGCTAAATCTGTTCCCCTTTAGCCGAGAACACAGATGGCTGGTACGGCCAAGGTCCAACTGTTGTCAGGGCATTTTGCCCAGAATTAAAAGTAAAAAAATGAGACTCAAAGAAATTTGTTTAATACCATCAAAGCTGAGAAACTGACGGGGCTTTCCAACCTAATGGAGATGTCCCAGGCTCCACTTAAAGATAACACATGTAGTTGATAGTTGAACATAGGTTTTTTTTT
>NC_058132.1:439584833-439597093 GCF_016433145.1 Gracilinanus agilis
GACATGAATAGGCAATTTTCAGGTAAAGAAATCAAAAGTATCAATAAGCACATGAGAAAGTGCACTAAATCTCTAATAATTAGAGAAATGCAAATCAAAATAACTCTGAGGTATCACCTCACACCTAGCAGATTGGCTAAAATGAAAGAAGGGGAGAGTAGTGAATGCTGGAGGGGATGTGGCAAAATTGGGACATTAATGCATTGCTGGTGGAGTTGTGGACTGATCCAACCATTCTGGCTGGCAATTTGGAACTATGCTCAAAGGGCTATCAAAGAATGCCTGCCCTTTGATCCAGCCATATCATAGTTGGGTTTGTACCCTAAAGAGATCATAGATAAACAGACTTGTATGAAAATATTTATAGCTGCACTTTTTGTGGTGGCAAAGAACTGTAAAAGAGGGTATGCCCTTCAACTGGGGAATGGCTGACCAAACTGTGGTATATGCTGGTGATGGAATACTATTGTGCTAAAAGAAATAATATACTAGAGGAGTTCCAGGTGAACTGGAAAGACCTCCAGGAACTGATGCAGAGTGAAAGGAGCTGAACCAGAAGAACACTGTACACAGAGACTGATATACTGTGGTAAAATTTGAATGCAATGGACTTCTGTACCAGCAGAAAGCAATGACCAGGAAAGCTCTGAGGGATTTATGGTAAAGAACGCTACCCACATTCAGAGGAAGGACTGCAGGAGAGGAAACATATAAGAAAAACAAATGCTTGAACACATGGGCTGAGGAGGACATGATTGGGGATGTGGACTCGAAACTACCACACCAATGCAACTAACAACAATTTGGAAATAGATCTTGAACAAGGACACATGATAAAATCAGTGGAAATGTGTGTCGGCCAGGGGTGGGGGGAATGCGGGGGGGTGAAGGGGAAAGTAGGAGCATGAATCATGTAACCATGTTAAAAATGAATATTAATAAAGGATTAAAAAATTTTAAAAAAGAAATCCCAGAAAACAGGAAAAAAAAGAAAAAGAAAATACTAGAAAGTATAGGAATAAGAAGGACCTTTCCTAAAAATAATAAACAGTATATATCTTAAATCATCAACAAGCATCATATGCAATGGGGATAAATTAGAAGCCTTCCCAATAAGATCAGGAGTGAAACAAGGATCCCATTATCACCTCTATTATTTTACATTCTACTAGAAACACTACCAGTAGCAATTAGAGAAGAAAAAGAAATCGAAGGTATCAAAATAGGCAAGGAGGAGACTAAGCTATCACTCTTTGCCGACGATATGATGGGCTACTTAAAAAATCCTAGAGAATCAACTAACAAGCTTGTAGAAATAATCAACAACTTTAGCAAAGTTGCAGGATACAAAATAAATGCACACAAATCATCAGCATTTCTATGCATTTCCAAAACATCTCAGCAGCAAGAGTTAGAAAAGGAAATGCCATTTAAAATTACCTTAGACCAGTGATAGGCAAACTTTAAAGAGGGAGCCAAAGGAAAGGCAATACTTATCTGTCAGTTTGTTTCTAAGGCAAATCTTTTGAAGTTTCATGGTATTGTATCCTACTCATTGTATTTGTCAGATTAGGAATAATGTCACGCTTTGGATAGAACATCTCAGGGAGTTGCATCTGGCCTGGGGGCTGTAGTTTGCCCATCACTGCCCTAGACAATATAAAATACTTAGGAATCTATCTATCAAAATAAATACAGGAATTATACGAACACAACTAACATAATAAAAATGACCATTCTACCCAAATGAATTTACTTATTTAGTGCCATATCTATCAAACTACCAAGAAAAATTTTTAATGAATTAGAAAAAACTATAACAAAGTTCATTTTGAAGAATAAAAGACCAAGAATATAAAGAGAATAACAAAAAAAAATTTGAAGGAAGGTGGCTTAGCAGTACCAGATCTTAAAGTGTACTATAAAACAGTGATCATCAAACTGCTTTTTAAAGCACTTATTTTTTAGGTTTCTTTCTCCTGTTTCTTACAGGTGAAGTGGATTTTCTAAATACACTTATAAACCTAACTACATTAAAGTTCATCTTAGATTTAATCCACTATCGTAGCCCATGAAGCTCATCTTTAATGCTTTTTTCTTTCATCTAGCACGTAAGCATTTCATTTATCTCATTATCCATGCTATTGATGAAAATATGTGAAGTAGCACTGAATTAAACACAGATCATTGGAGCACTCTATTGTATCTATACTGCAAAATCCCAGAAGTTGAACTATTAATGACTATTTGCGGGGTCTGGTTAATCAACATATTTTGACTCCATCTAAATATATTATTATTTAGCCTACATTATCTTTCTTTTACTTCAGAATAGTATAAAATTTTTGTCAAAAGTTTTTTTTAAAATCTAGATAAATAATATTATAAATTATATATTTGAATGTGTATGTATAATTTAAATTTATATTATTCAGTATATGTGCATTTACATATATGCATAAAAGTATATGTGTGTATGCATATATATGATATTTCCCTGATCTACCCATTTAGTAACTCTCAAAATAAAAGTCAGAAGGTAATACATTATTAGTAAAGTAAGAGGGCTAGAATTAGATAATGTCTATTGTCTCTTAATTCTATTTCTATGGTCCTATGATTCTATACATTTATAAATCATAAGCAGTTTATAAACACAAATTGGCTTTCATTTTGTAACTATTATCACTGACTTAGTAGGTAAATCCAAGGGAATTATTTGAGAGACACCAGCCTTAAATACCTTGCTCCTGGTTATATATCTCGAAAATATCAAAGGCAAGTTCTTAACACACTTCTTCCTTACTGAATCTTGCATTCTGTTATCAAGTTTCCTCTTTATTTTATAAAGGATATTTCTTTTTTAAAATTATAGTGCTTATGCCCATGGAACTATAAAACTGTGCATATCCTTTGATCCAACAATACCATCACTAGGCTGGTATCTCAAAAGGCTCAAAGGAAAAGAAAAAAAGACTTATATATAAAATATTTATAGCATCTCTTTCAGTGGTGGCAGAGAAATGGAACATTAGTGGGGTGCCCATTCATTGGAAAATGCTTAAACAAATTATGGTATATGGTTGTGATATCTTTGTACTTTAAGAAATGACCAAGAAGATGGTTTCAGAAAAAAAAAACCTGGGAAAACTTAGAACTGATGCAATGAAGGGGGCAGCTGGGTAGGTCAGTGGAGTGAGAGTCAGGCCTAGAGACAGGAGGTCCTGGGTTCAAACCCGGCCTCAGCCACTTCCCAGCTGTGTGACCCTGGGCAAGTCACTTGACCCCCATTGCCCACCCTTACCAATCTTCCACCTATGAGACAATACACCTAAGTACAAGGGTTAAAAATAAAAAAAAATCATTAAACAAAAAAAAGAACTGATGCAATGAAATGAGCAGAAATAGGAAAACATTGTACACAGTAATGGCAATATTGTTAAAATGATCGATTGGGAAAGACTTAGCAATTCTGATTGATACAATAATCCAAGACAACTCCAAAGGACTCAGGATGGATTGATCTATTCAGTGAAAACTGAAGCATTTTTTTTCTTCACTCATTTTTCTACTCTCTCTATCTGCACTATGGTTAATGTGGAAGTAAGTTTTGCATAACTTCATATGTATAATGGATATAGTGTTTCTTGCCTTCTGAATGTATGAGGGAGAGGGAGAGGAAAGGAAAGAGTTTGGAAATGAAAATTAAAATGCAAAATGAAAACATAAAAATTATACTTCTAGTTCACATGAAAATAAAAGGAAGAGCAATCATCTCCTTATCATCCTTTATCTCCCAAGGTGGAATTTTATTGTCTGGTCAGATTCTTTCTTCTTCTCCCCTCCCCACTATCCAGCCTCTGAACTCACCTCTATTCCACTCCACCTCCTGAGGTGATGGCCTGGGGCTTACCTGTATTTATGTGAGACTCAAAACTCCAGATAAAGTAAAAACAATTATTGGTTCTTTTTATCTCTTACTATTTAGAAGCAATGTATTACTAATAAAATTTAAGCTATAACATTCATTCAAAACTATAGAGCAAAGTCCCTAAGCTATGACAAAAAGGGCCCTAGCTTGTGTGACCCTGAGCAAGTCACTTAACCCTTTTTGCCTCAGTTTCCTCATCTGTAAAATCAGTTGGAGAAGGAAACGGCCCACCACTGCAGTATCTTTGCTAAGAAAACCCCAAAAGGGGTCGACTGAAAAGACTGAAAAACTATCTTTTTAAACTGAGATTTGTCTGTCCTTTTTAATTCTATGTACTACAGACTATTCATTGGCTTCATCCACTATTGTCCTATACACAATAATGGGCATGAATTCACAGAACAGTTATGATGGCTTATAGTTTTATTAGAAAAAAATCAGGAATTAGAAAAAAGCTCATTTGAATTAATAGAAAATTTGAAAGTCTCTTCCATATGGTAGCTAAGGTATGTGGAAGAGGAAGTTAAATTCTCTACTACCTTTAAAGAGGTCCCAAACAGTAAGCAATATTCAATGGATTCAGTTCATTCCAGCCACACCCATCAGATTTTTTTTTCTTTTTTTCCTTCTAATTAACCTAGGCTTTGTGGCTGCTGGATCCAAGCCTGAAATATTCACACTCTGGTCTCTGAACTTGCATTACAAAACTTATATTCCTGCTATTGTCTCTTCCGGGGGAAGAGAAAAGAGAAAAGAGTCCAGGACTAAAATTTCCAGAATTTGCAGTTAGGTTTCAGAGCTTTTCTTCACACACAGAAAAGTTAGTTTAATCACCTCTCATTCATTCATTCATTCATTCATTCATTCATTCATTCAATCAATCAATAGTCATTTGTTAAGTGTTTAATAATCACCAGGGACTTGGGGCTAGAAATACAAAGAAAGGTAAAAGATACTCCCAGTTCTCAAAGAACAGACAAGTCTAAAGGGAGAGACAATATAAAAACAACTATCTGAAAACAATTTATATACAGGATAATTTACAAATAATCAACAGAATTTAAATACTTGAATTAAGAGGCAAGGGGAAACATTTTTTATAGAATGTGAAATTTTAGATGGGACTTGAAGAAAGCTAGTGAAGCCAAAGTGGAGCATGGGGGAAAGGAGAGTGTTTCGGTGTGGTGAACTAGTTGACTAACTAGGAAAATGCCTTTAGAGTCAAGAAATGGAGTGTCTTCTTCAAAGAGCAGTGAGGGAAGCCAGTGTCTCCCAGTATCTGGGGAAATTTAAGGTATAAGAAGAATGGGAAAGGGAAATTATGAAGGGATTTGAATGTCTAACACAGGGGTCAGCAACATATGGCTCTCGAGCCATATCTGGCTCTTTTGAGGGCCAGATATGGCTCTTTCTGCAGGAACCATAAAGTCAATTTTTTTTCAGGCGCTGTAACAGGAGCTCGCTCTGTTACAGGAGTACACACTGTAAGCACTGTATGGCTCTCACGAAATTACATTTTAAAAAATGTGGTATTTGTGGTTCTCATGGTCTAAAAGGTTGCCAACCCCTGGTCTAACAGAAGAGTTTTAATTTGATATTGGAAGTGCGAGGGAGTAGAAGAGTTAATATAGACTTATGTTTTAGGAAGACCACTTTTACAATTGAGTGGATAATGGACAAGAATAGGGAGAAACATATGTAAGGAATTACCAGTCGACAAATTTTTACAATGCTCCAGGTGTGAATTGATGAGGGCCTTAACCAGAGATATGGCAGTGCCAGAGGAAGGGAATCATATATGATAGTTAACGGGTTACAATACTGTCTCAGAATCTTATTTTTAAAGGATATCTAGTTCAACCATGTTTGAGAATTTCCTTTACAACATCTGCCCAAATTGGTCAAGTGGTCTTCACCTGATGATTTCATATGAGGTGCAATCTACTGCAACTATTAGGAGAAGGCTTTTAGTTCAGATTGCATTTTGTGAAGCAAAACAAGAGTCTTGTAAGTCATTAAACAATTAGCAAAATTAGATTTACTTAATCCCAAAAAGGAAAGATGTGCAACAAAGCTACAGTGGCACTTGTCATCAATAGATAAATCTTTTCTCATAAAGAAATGCTATTTGGATAGTGGTAGTCTCCATTTTCTTAAGAAATCAATCAATTAATTATAAGAGACCCCCCCCCAGCTCCACAGGCGAGTTATTCCTCTAGTTTCCCAGAAAGCTTCAAGAGAGGAAAGGGTGAGGTCCAGAAGATAGTTTTCTCACATTTTAAGGACAACTAGTACCTATTGGGGAGAGGAGGTGTGATGAAGAAATGCTCACAGGAATTGAGCCTCTTTGAAAACCAAGGACAAACAACAGTAACAATAGGAATTGGTTCAATCACCCAGCCCATAACACTTTTGGATAGCATCAGTTATTGGGAAGTTTGTCTTTCATCCTAAACTGAAAATTTCCTCTCTACAATATCCCATTCTTTCTTTAAAGGTCAAGCCAAAATATCTCATTTTCTACCAGATAGACAATAAATTACTTGAATATGAGTGAATATAGCTAATTTGTTTGCCTTGAATCTTCTTTAAACTAAACTTCTCCAGTTCCTTCAACCAATTCTTATATGGCATAGTCTGAAGGTCTCGATTACCTCTCTGGTCATATTCCAGATTGTCAATACCCTTCCTCAGATGTGGCACTCAGAATCAAATGTAGTATTCTAGATGTGATTGGTCCTAATTATAGTACAATGTGTATAGGACAAGCATAATTTTCTATGCTCTGAATACCATAACTCAATTAAATTAAAATACAGATTAGCTTTTTTAAAAATTATTATTATGTGAAACACTTGGCTCAGGGAATCTCAATAAAACATTGAAACATCTTTCAGATCAATCAAGATAGATAAATTTCTCCCATTTTGTATTTATAAAGATAATTTTTTTTTAAAACTCCAAATGTGTGACTTCATATTTCTCTCTTTTCTTTACAAAGAATAAACTTAATACTGAAAATGACAAAATATAAGTAATAGAAATTTTCTAACCCAGTCTAATTCAGTAGATAGCATGAAGAAAATGTCTAGCTGGAGGCAGTTAGCTCAATAGATTAAGAGTCAGGCCTAAAGACAGGAGATTCTGGGCTCAAATTGGGCCTCAGATACTTGCTACCTATATGAGCCTGGATAAGCCACTTAACTATTGCCTAGCCCTTACAGCTCTGAGGCTATTAGAACCAATATTCAATAGATTCAAAGATAGATCATGAGGGATTTTTAAAAAGTGTCTAAATGAATCCATTATTTGATCCAAATAAACTACCTCCTAAGTTCTCAAAAAAATAGCATATATAATTGCCTAGCCATTGTCCTTGATATTTGAAAGGTCATGGAAAATGGATGAGGAACTACAAGCCTCCTGGAGAAGGGTCAAAGTCCTGATGTTTAAGGAAGAGAAAAGATTACAGAAATTCAGCATGGCTATATCAAGAGCTAGTCACGCATATTAACCTCATATCTTTTTTGAAAGGGTTACTAAATTCCTATTAAAAGGTTATTAAATACAATGGATATAATTTGCTTCTATTTTTAGAAATTGTTTTGTTAAAATATCTCAGTATTCTTTTGGAAAAGATGGAGAGATATAGATTAGGCAATAATGCAGTCACATAGATTTAGACCAGATTCAAAGAATAATTGTTAAAATTACCAACAAGGTAGGAAGTATCTAGTGAAAGACCTCAAGAATAAGGGCTTGATATTGTTCCATTTAACATAGTGTACTACATTGATGACTAGAATAAAGACATAGATAATACATGCTCATAAAATCTGCAAATAGCATATTGGAAGACAGTCAATATGGAAAAGGATCTTGACTAGAAACTAGAGAATTAGAATGAATCTATTAAGATTAAATTCAAGAGGGATTGGGGCAGCTGGGTAGCTCAGTAGATTGAGAGTCAGGCCTAGAGACAGGAGGCCCTAGGTTCAAATCCGACCTCAGACACTTCCCAGCTGTGTGACCCTGGGCAAGTCACTTGACCCCCATTGCCCACCCTTACCACTCTTCCACCAAGGAGCCAATACACAAAAGTTAAGAGTTTAAAAATGTAATAAAAAAATTAAGAGGGATTAATGTAAAATTTTGAATTTTGGATACCAAAAAAATCAGCTTAAGAAATAGTTGAGGAAGTCATAATTAGAGTGGAGTTATTTTGAGGAAGATTTAGAGAACATATAAGGACAAATCATTTGTTTTAAATGTTTATTATTTGCCAGGAACTATGCTAAGTACTCACAAATATTATCTCAATGATTCTCATAACAGACCTATGAGGTAGATGCTATTATTATCATCCCCATTTTACAGGTGAGGAAATGAAGACAGTTAATAAGATAAGTGACTTGCTTAGGGTCATACAACTGTTGTTGCTCAATAATTCCCAACTCACTGTGACCTTATTTGGAATTATTTTGGCAAAGATACTGGAGTGGTTTACCATTCCCTTAACCAGCTCATTTTACAGATGGTGAGGTGACTTGTTCAGGGTCACATGACTTAGAAATGTCTAAGGCAGTGATGGGTAACCTTTTGAGCTTGGTGTGTCAAAATTTGCCAAAAAAAAACCTAGCATAACTCGGGTGGTATGCCACTTTGAGAAAAAAACCCCGTAATTTTGTGATATTTATAGTTTAAATAATAAAAATGTATAATTATAATATATATCTGTATTTAATAAACCAAAATAGGTAAATTAATATAGGTAGATTTTTCATCAATAGTGCACAAACTGTCTACACTACACTACATCTAATGTTTCATCCTTGGCATGTGGCTCCTTACTTCTCTGTGTGTGGCCACATGCAGCTGTGTGTCATTGAAAATGGCTAAGTGTCTCAGTGCTGATTTGCATGTCACAGGTTTGCCATTGCCGGTCTAAGACCATATTTTAACTCAGGAAGATCGGTCTTCTTGACTTCTGACCTGGCATTCTATCCACTGTGCCACCTAATTGCCTTTACATATATGAGGCTGGATTTTAACTCAGGTTTTCTGTAACAAAGTCCATTTCCCTATCTGCTTTGCCACATAGTTGCCTCAAGACTACAGGTTTAAAGCAAGTTATCACAAGGATTATCCACTATGATCAGGTAGGATTTATAACAGGAAAGCAAGGATGGTTCAATATTAGGAAAACCATCCACATAACTGACCATATCAATAATCAAACCAACAAAAATCACATGATTATCTCAATAGATGCAGGAAAAGCCTTTGACAAAATACAACACACATTCCTATTGAGAACACTTCAAAGTTTAGGAATATAAGGGCCATTATTCAAAATAATAAACAGCATATATTTAAAAACATCAACAAGTATCATCTACAAAGCAGACAAGTGAGAAGCCTTCCTAATAAGATCAGGAGTGAAGCAAGGATGCCCATTATCACCTCTATTATTTAATATTGTTCTAAAAATGCTAGCAGTAACAATTAGAGAAGAAAAAGAAATTGAAGGGATTAAAGTAGGCAATGAAGAAACTAAATTATCACTCTTTGCAGATGATATGGTGGTCTACTTAAAGAATCCTAAAGAATCAACTAAAACACTAGTGGAAATAATTGACAACTTTAGGAAAGTTGCAGGACACAAGGTAAACCCATATATTTCTATATATTTACAACAAAATTCAGCAGTAGCAGTTAGAAAGAGAAACTCCATATAAAATCACTCTAGACAATATAAAATATTTAGGGATTTATCTACCAAGACAAACAAAGGAATTATATGAACACAACTACAAAACATTTTTCATAAAATTAAAACTAGATCTAAGTACCTGGAAGAACATTAATTGCTAATGGGTAGGATGAGCTAATATAAAAAATATGACAATTCTACCTAAACTAATTTACTTATTCAGTGCCATACCTATCAAACTACAAAATTTTTTTTTCATTGAATTAGAAAAATTATAACAAAGTTCATCTAGAAGAACAAAATATCAAGAATATCAAGGGAAATAATGGAAAAAATGTGAAGGATCGAAGACTAGGAGCCAGAGCTAAAATTGTACTTATAAAGCAGTGATCATCAAAACAATATGGTACTGTCTAAGAGATGGAGGAGTGCATCAATGGATAGACGAGGGGTAAACAACCTCAGCAAGCTAGTGTTCAATAAATCCAATGACCCGAGCTTTTAGGACAAGTGACAAAAAGTGCTGGGAAAATTGGAAAACAATATGAGAAAAATAGGGTTTAGATCAACATCTTACACCCTCTATCAAGATAAATTCAAAATGGGTAAATGACTTAAACATAAAGAGAGAAATCATAAATAAATTAAGTGAACATAGAATAATATACCTATCATATCTGTGGGAAAGGAAGGAATTTAAGACCACGTAAGAGATAGAAAACATTGTGTAAAATAAATGACTTTGATTATACCAATTAAAAAAAATTGTACAAATAAAACCAATGCAAACAAAATTAGAAGGAAAGGAACAAACTGGGAGAACACTTTTATAACAAAACAATCTGACAAAGTTTAATTTCTCAAATATATAAGGAACTATGTCAAATTTACAAAAAAATCAAGCCATTCCCCAACCAACAAATAGTCAAGGGACATGATTAGGCAGTTTTCATATGAGGAAATCAAAACTATCAATAAGCACATGAAAAAGTGTTCTAAATCCACCCCTACTAGAGAAATGCAAATTAAAACAACTCAGAGGTACCACCTGGAATTGTGAATTGGTCCAACCATTCTGAACAGCAATTTGGAACTATGCACAGAGGGCTCTAAAAGAATGCCTGCCCTTTGATCCAGCCATACTACTGCTGAGTTTGTACCTCAAAGAGATAATAAGGAAAAAGACTTGTTCAAAAATATTCATGGCTACACTCTTTGTGATGGCAAAAAAAATGGAAAATGAGGGGGTACCCATCAATTGGGGAATGACTGAACAAATTGTAGTATCTGATGGTGATGGAATATTATTGTGCAGAAAGGTATAATGAACTGGAGGATTTCCATGTGAACTGGAAAGACCTCTAGGAATAGATGCAGAGTGAAAGGAGCAGAACCAGAAGAACACTGTACACAGAGACTGATGTATTATGGCACAATCAAATGTAAGAGACTTTTCTACTACCAGCAATGCAATGACCCAGAACAATCCAGAGGAATTTATGAGAAAGAATGCTGTCCACATCTAATGAAAGAACTGTGGGAACAGAAAAGCAGAAGAAAAACATATACATATAAAAGATCATGTGGTTTGATAGGGATTTGATTAGGGTTTTGATGTTAAAAGATAACTCTACTACAAATATGAATGACATGGAAATGAGATTTTTTAAATTTTAAACATTTATTAATATTCATTTTTAACATGATTACATGATTCATGCTCCTACTTTCCCCTTCACCCCCCCCCCCCCGCATTACCCCCACCGCTGGCCGACACACATTTCCACTGATTTTATCATGTGTCCTTGATCAAGATCTATTTCCAAATTGTTGGTAGTTGCATTGGTGTGGTAGTTTCGAGTCCACATCCTTAATCATGTCCACCCCAACCCTTGCGTTCAAGCAGCTGTTTTTCTTATATGTTTCCTCTCCTGCAGTCCTTCCTCTGGATGTGAGTAGCATTCTTTACCATAAATCCCTCAGAATTGTCCTGGGTTTTTGTATTGCTGTTGGTACAGAGGTCCATTGCATTCAATTTTACCATAGTATATCAGTCTCTGTGTACAATGTTCTTCTGGCTATCCGCTCCTTTTGCTCTGCATCAGTTCCTGGAGGTCTTTCAAGTTCACCTGGAACTTCTCCAGTTTGTTATTCCTCTTAGCACAATAGTATTGCATCACAAGCATATACCATAATTTGTTCAGCCATTCCCCAATTAAAGGGCATACCCTCCTTTTGCAGTTCTTTGCCATTAAAAAAGTGCAGCTATAAATATTTTCGTACAAGTCTGTTTATATGTGATCTCTTTGGGGTACAAACTCAACAATGGTATAGCTGGATCAAAGGGCAGGCAGCCTTTTATAGCCCTTTGAGCATAGTTCCAAATTGCCAGCCAGAATGGTTGGATCAGTCCACGACTCCACCAGTAATGCATTAATGTCCCAATTTTGCCACATCCCCTCCAGCATTCATTACTCTCCCCTTCTTTCATTTTAGCCAATCTGCTAGGTGTGAGGTGATACCTCAGAGTTGTTTTGATTTGCATTTCTTTAATTATTAGAGATTTAGAGCACTTTCTCATGTGCTTATTGATACTTTTGATTTCTTTACCTGAAA
>NC_058132.1:439612092-439670203 GCF_016433145.1 Gracilinanus agilis
TAAAATGAAAGAAGGGGAGAGTAATGAATGCTGGAGGGGATGTGGCAAAATTGGGACATTAATGCATTGCTGGTGGAGCTGTGAACTGATCCAGCCATTCTGGCTGGCAATTTGGAATCATGCTCAAAGGGCTATCAAAGAATGCCTGCCCTTTGACCCAGCCATACCATTACTGGGTTTGTACCCCAAAGAGATCATAGATAAGCAGACTTGTACGAAAATATTCATAGCTGCACTTTTTGTGGTGGCAACAAATTGGAAAAGGAGGGTATGTCCTTCAATTGGGGAATGGCTGAACAAACTGTGGTATATGCGGGTGATGGAATACTATTGTGCTAAAAGGAATAATAAACTGGAGAAGTTCCAGGCGAACTTAAGAGACCTCCGTGAACTGATGCAGAGCGAAAGGAGTAGAGCCAGAAGAACTCTGTATACAGAGACTGACATTCTGTGGTAAAATCGAATGTAATGGACCTCTGTACCAGCAGCAATACAATGACCCAGGACAATTCTGAGGGATTTATTGTAAAGATGCTACCCACATTCAGAGGAAGGACTGCAGGAGAGGAAACATATAAGAAAAACAACTGCTTGAACGCATGGGTTGGGGTGGACATGATTGTGGATGTGGACTCGAAACTACCACACCAATGCAACTACCAACAATTTGGAAATTGGTATTGATCAAAGACACATGACAAAACTATTGGAAATGCACATGGGTAGGGGGGGTGGGGGGGTTGAAGGGGAAAGGAGGAGCATGAATCATGTAACCATGTTAAAAATGAATATTAATAAATGTTAAAAAAAGAAATATTGTAAGACCATCCACACAATTGACCATATCAACAAGCAAACCAACAAAAACCACATGATTATCTCAATAGATGCTGAAAAAAACCTTTGACAAAATACAACACCCATTCCTACTGAAAACACTAGAAAGTATAGTAATAGAAGGTTCTTTCCTAAAAATAATAAACAGCATATATCTTAAACCATCAACAAGCATCATATGCAATGGGGATAAATTAGAAACCTTTCCAATAAGACCAGGTGTGAAACAAGGATGCCCATTATCACCTCTTTTGTTTAACATTGTACTAGAAACACTGCAGTAGCAATTAGAGAAGAAAAAGAAATTAAAGGTATTAAAATAGGCAAGGAGGAGACTAAGCTATCACTCTTTGCAGATGGTATGATGGTCTACTTAAAAAATCCTAGAGAATCAACTAAAAAGCTAGTAGAAATGATCAACAACTTTAGCAAAGTTGCAGGATACAAAATAAATGCACATAAATCATCAGCATTTCTATTCATTTCCAACATATTAGAGCAGCAAGAGGTAGAAAGAGAAACACCATTTAAAATCACCCTACACAATATAAAATACTTAGGAATCTATCTACCAAAACAAATACAGGAATTATATGAACATAACTACAAAACACTTTCCAAAAAAGTAAAACTAGATCTAAACAATTGGAAAAACATTGAGTGCTCATAGGTAGGATGAGCTAACATAATAAATGACCATTCTACCCAAATTAATTTACTTATTTAGTGCCATACCTATCAAACTACCAAAAAACTCTTTAACTACATTAGAAAAAATTATAACAAAGTTTATTTGGAAGAAGAAAAGATCAAGAATATCAAAGGATATAATGAAAAAAAGAAACATGAAGTAAGGTGGCTTAGCAGTACAAGATATTAAGTTATACTATAAAGAAGCGGTCATCAAAACAATATGGTACTGGCTAAGAGATAGAAGGGAGTATCAGTGGAATAGACTTGGAGTAAGTGATGTCAGCAAAACAGTGTATGATAAACCCAAAGAGCCCAACTTTGGGACAAAAATCCACTATTTGACAAAAACTGCTGGGAAAATTGAAAAACAATATGGGAGAGATTAGGCTTAGATCAACATCTCACACCATATACCAAAATAAATTCAGAATGGGTGAAAGACAAATATAAAGAAGGAAACTGTAAGTAAATTAGGTGAACACAGAATAGTATACTTGTCAGATCTCTGGGAAAGGAAAGATTTTAAAACCAAAAATAGTTAGAAAAAATTATAAAATGTAAAATAAATAATTTTGATTATATTAAATTAAAAAGTTTTTGTACAAAGAAAAACAATGCAACCAAAATCAGAAGGGAAACAACAAACTGGGAAAAAATCTTTATAACAAAAAATTCTGACAGAGGTCTAATTACTCAAATATACAAGGAGCTAAATCAATTGTATAAAAAAATCAAGCCATTCCCCAATTAACAAATGATCAAGGGACATGAATAGGCAATTTTCAGATAAAGAAATAAAAAGTACCAATAAGCACATGAGAAAGTGTTCTAAATCTCTAATAATTAAAGAAATGCAAATCAAAACAACTCTGAGGTATCACCTCACACCTAGCAGATTGGCTAAAATGAAAGAAGGGGAGAGTAATGAATGTTGGAGGGGATGTGGCAAAATTGGGATGTTAATGCACTGCTGGTGGAGTTGTGAACTGATTCAACCATTCTGGATGGCAATTTGGAACTATGCCCAAAGAGCACTAAAATACTGCCTGCCCTTTGATCCAGCCATACCATTGCTGGGATTGTACCCCAAAGAGATCATAGATAAACAGACTTGCACAAAAATATTTATAGCTGTGCTCTTTGTGGTGGCAAAAAACTAGAAAGCAAGGGTATGCCCTTCAATTGGGGAATGGCTGAACAAATTGTGGCATATGTTGGTGATGGAATACTATTGTGCTCAAAGGAATAATAAACTGGAGGAATTCCATGTGAACTGGAAAGACCTCCAGGAATTGATGCAGAGTGAAAGGAGCAGAGCCAGAAGAACATTGTACACAGAGACTGATATACTGTGGTAAAATCAAAAGTAATGGACGTCTGTACTAGCAGCAATGCAATGACCCAAGACAATTCTGAGGGATTTATGGAAAGGAACACTACCCACATTCAGAGGAAGAACTACAGGATTAGAAACACAGAAGAAAAACAACTGCTTGGACACTTGGGTTGATGAGGACATGATTGGGGATGTAGACCTGAAAAGACCACACCCATGTAACTATCAATAATGTGTAAATAAGTCTTGACTGACCACACATAATAAAACTAGTGGAAATGCAAATTAGCTACAGTGGAGGGGGGTGGAGGGGTTGAGTTGGTGAAGGGGAAAGTAAAAACATAAGTTATGTAACCATGGAAAATTTTCTAAAAATAAAAAAATTATTTAAAAAAAAGAAATATTGTAAGAAACATTTTGTAATAACGTAAAGAGAGAAAATATCTAGAGCATAAGTACAATCCTCAGGCAATAGGAAGAATTGAGAAGTTGAGTAAAAACAGTTAGAAATGATACTTTGAAGAAAAATCACAATCACTTTTCTTTCAGAAAATCTATAATAACCTATATTGCCAGGAGGTGAAAATAATTTCAAAAACTTGAAACTCTCAACTACAAGCATAGATTTGTCTAAAAATTGTTTACAGAAATGTTTGGACCATCTTAACTACCAAAGTAGTTTTGGAAGCATTTCTGTCAGACAATCAGCAAACTTCTTGCCTGAGTTCCTGGACAATGAGAAAATTTGTAGGAGTAGGTGTAAGTAAAATCAGCTTTTGAAAATATCCAAGACTTTTCCTTTCTATAAGTAAACATTTATTTCACTGTAACAATGGCAATAATTGCTTTTGCTTGAAAGCACTGGATGGAAAGATATTTACACTGGAAATTTGTACCTAGGTTATTGGGACATTCTTAAATAGTTTATTCCTACACAGAAAAGGCTCTATGTAGCAAGTATAGAGAATTCTATGAAGAGATTGCCAGAGAGTTGAAGTAACTATTCCCTCATTGCTACCTCCTTCTGGGACCACATGATCCCACCCTGGTATAAGAGTGGGAGAGGTAATGAAGAGAAGCTCAACATTATGATTTTGGTTTCCTGATGATAAGCTATGCAGGAATTTTTCAAAATAACTTCTTGAAATCCAAGTGGCAGATGAAGAAGGCATTTGGGAGGAGGGGGAAGACTTTGGAAGTAGGTGAAGAGAAGATGATAGAAATCGTCCTTTGTCTAAATCTCTCACTTTATTGGTGAGGAGCTTGGTGTTTATTGCAGTTGACAGATTTGTCTAAGAAATGGGGGAGGGGAATAATGAAGTAGAGGTTTGAATCCAAATTCTTTCATTCCAGTTTCAGGATGCTTTCTAGTATATTAGAATGAGGCATTAAAAAGATTAGAACAAAACATTGAGGAGATAAAAGTCAGATAGATACAATTTATCAAAGTACTTTTCTATTTTTTTAATTGGGGATTAAAACTAGCATTCCAAAATCATAATTTCCCTGATTGTTTTCAAGTAAAATATTGTTTTGAGAAAAACACAATGTAATAATTGTAATGACAATAATGATAACTAGTATCTAGGTATAATCCTAAAGTTTGCAAAGTGTTTTCTATATATTATCTTATTTGGTTTTCACCAAAACTCTGTGAAATAGGTGTTAAAAGTTAAAATTGTAGAATTTTAGTTCATTTCTTAACAGTATATTTAGAAATGAATTACTTTCTGACCTTAATTTTGGTACAATTTAGTGATCAAAACAGCACAGAAACCTCAAAATATTATGTTTCTATATTAACAATCTAACATTAGAGTAGCCACAACCACAAATTCAAAAGAGAAAAAGTGAACAGCATAGATGGCTATTTCCCACAAGGTGCCTACAATCTAATGAGGAAACAGGATGTAAAATAAAGAGCAAAATCAAAAGGCAACATACGACAAAAACAGTGTTATAGACAATACTTATCATTAGAGTTCCAAGGAAACAGAGAGATCACTGAAGAAGTTAGATGAGGCTTCCTGGGAAGAGAAGTCTTTAAGTTGGCTTTGCTTTGACAAATGAGTAAGATTGAGAAATAGGGAATGAAGACTATTTTGAATAAGGAGGAGGCGACAGAGAAGGGAATAAAAATGGTTCATTTCCCATATATGTAGTTGTTTTTATAATGTTTTATCCATTTTATTTCTTTTTCATCATCCACACATCCCTCCCCATCCCTTTTCTGACAGAAGTCATTAAAAGACTAAGACAGAGGAGAAAAATAGAGTTTGGTAAAACTAATCAACATATCAAAAAGTTCTGGCATTATGTACAGATTTCAACAGCCATTTCTTTCACTTCTGCAAAGACAGAGGTAGGGAGAGAGGTCAGAGGGAATTTTATTTTCATGTTTCATTTTAGGGAGACATGCTCATTAATTTTTTTCCTTTTCTCTTTATTATAGTCATTGTATTTTTTTTCCTGGTTCTACTTACTTTTTTGCATGAGGCAACAAGAATTTATTAGGTACTTATATAACAGAAAAAGTTTAAAGAAATCTTCCTATAATCATTATATTCATTGATTCTCAAAGAAGCTACACTTGTTTAACACTTCTGTTCTCTTCCTATCCTAGATATATTGATTTCATTTGTGTAAAAGTTTTTCAATTTCATATAATCAAGATCATCTATCTTATCTTAAAGATTGTCTCTCTTTCAAAAAAGGGTAACTACAGTATTGGTTGAGCAAATGAAAAAATTTAAAAATAATATCATGCAGTGATATTTGTGTTATATGTGCACATACTTATTATCACTATAAGTAAGTTCCTTTACTGCATTTTCTCCCTCCCCTTTTTAATGGGAACTTAGAATTCCAAGAATTCAATTTGACTCTGATAAATGATCCGCGTTGTGAAATAAAAGTATCTTCAATTTATTTACATGATGGAAATAAAAAGAATCAGAATTATTCACAGTTACCTGAACAAGCTAAGAATTTACAATGGCATTTGTCAGAAATGGGTATCTCTGTAGCTAAAGAGCACATTTCAGAACCTTGCTCTTAATGCTGCCCCCCCTTTTTTTTGTCATGCCATTTTAGCAAAATGGTTCAAGTCAAGGCTATTCAACTTCCTTTTTCTTCTTCCCCTACCAAACTCTCTACTTTTGTTTCATCCTCCCCACCCCAAAGAAAATAAAAGTTAAAACCAGCAGAAAAAAGGTGATGATCACCACCAGAAAAATTTTTGGGCATGAGAGTTGTGAATAATCAAAATCTAGTTCCAGTTTCATTCCTCTGTGGAAATGGAAATCTCAAATGGTTTGATGAACCTCAAAGCAAATATTTCTAGTAAGAAATGGCATCTGGGGGCCATGAGAAGAACATTCTGCAGTGACAATTCCATCACCTCATTTGCCCATGGGCTCTCCAACTAACTAGCTGGAAGGAAACATTTCCAACTCCAAATCCTCCTCTATCACCTCCCCCTTTTCTCACTCTTTTCACCCAGGATGTAGTATCCCTTTTGCTTCTGAACCACCAGCCTTGTCTCAAACACACCCCAACAGCTGCAAAAGTTTTCAGTAACAACACTAATCCCACTTTCCCTTCCATCTGCCTGCAGATGGTTTAAATTTGACCCCCTCAAGAAAAAAAAAATCCTACCACGAGGAAATTGCAGTGATTGTTGATTTCACATAAAGAAAATGACAGGTTTGTGATTTTCTGAAGAACCCTCATAATTGTGGATCATGTTGAGGTTTTGACACTCTCTCTGGACATGGAGGTTTTGACACTCTTTGGATCTGAGTTGCTAATATTCCTTTTAGATTTATTCAAACTGTCAATCATAGCCCCATAGAAACTACTCAGAAATGTCAGTCTTAAATGCTGTAGGAATGTACTGCTTTCAAAGCTATTAAGGCTGCTTTTCTTTTTCAAAACATCTTTCAATGACAACAGGATGATACAAAGGCAGAATGTTTCTGTTTATTGTAATGCCATCTGAATTTCCTTTATTAATTATATAATTCACATTTTTAGAGGACCTTTCATTTGAGATTGCAAAGTACTTTAAAGAGATTATTTCAATAGTCATTACACTTTTAAGAGATTATCTCAGTGAACATTATATGACCAAGTTAATGTTGAAATAAAATGGAAACTGATCTCCACAGTATTACTAAAGACTATTAATTTAAGTTAGTTCAACCATCTTGAGTAGCCTTCAAGGCATTGTGCAAGTAGGTAAGTGGATGACAGCAATATAAAGATGACATTTTCTTCAAGGTGTTAACAATCTAGTAAAAGTGAAGTGCAACACATATCCAAGCAAGCATAATGCATACTATAGCGTGAGAAAATGGGAGATATGAAAGCTAAGGATTATAAGAGAAAATATACTATAATCTAATTCAAATAGAAACAAGAACCACTCTGCTGCACAAAAAGATCCCTGCAGGATGCATATTGTCTTAGAAAAACACATATTAACATCCTCTAACTTTTCTTCTATTTTTATTTATTTTGTTAAATATTTCCCAAATGAACTTTGATTTTTTTTTTCAGGTTTCACTCAGGCTTTTTGTGGGCCATGTGCTACTACCAAGGGTATTTGACACTTCTGATTTAATTGATATTTCATCTTAAAGATCACTGAATTCTAGAGAAATTAAGTAATTAGTCCAGGATCACAAAACATCTTAGTGATTGACCATGTTCTAGAATGCTGGGTTCCAAGGTTGGGTGGGAATAGGATTGTATTCCTAATCTAATTTCTCCTTTATCAGGGTCTTCCTGAAATGGATTAACCATTACAGATTTTCCTATTTTGCATGATTTTATGGCTGTTGCCTATATGCATATCTTATCTCCCCAACTAGATTATAAACTCTTGAAGATCAGGGACTTTATTATCATCTTTGTATCATCAGTGTGATCCAGAACTAAGAAGGACCTCAGAGACAGTTGAAGAAATTGAGAGCTAGCAAAGTTAAGTAAATTGTCTAAAGATCAGATAGATAGTAAATGTTAGAGGTAGCATATGAACCTAGGTCCTCTGGTTACAGAAAAAGTTCTGTCTCAATGAAACAACATTCCCTCTTATCATCTTAATTTTAATCCTTACCCTCATTATCCCCATTCTTATACTTCTCATTATCAACATCTATATCACCTACCATTGCCATCACCAACACTGTCATCATCATCATCATCATCATCATCATTATCATCACTATTGCCATCATCATTATTAACATCATCATCATTTAGCAACTAGAGTTTTAAAGGAGTAATGGGTTATCCAGGGAGGTAGTGAATTTTCCATCACTGATATTGCCTAAGCAAAAGTTACTTACTGGGTATGTTGTTGGGGTTCTTGTATAATTGGTTCAGATAGGCTCTCAGGTTCCTTTCAAGTCTGAGATTCTGTCATTTTGAACACTGACTGAGGTAATCAATCCAATCTTTGTGTCAGTTCTTATTTTATGCAGGATATTATTGTAGGAAGAGTGAAATTCATTAATTCGTTCCCAATTTCTTACCACCTCACATCTAGTAGGTTGGCCAATATAATAGTAAAGGAAAATAATAAATCTTGGAGAGGTGGTGGAAAAATTGGGACACTAATGCATTGCTGGTGGAGTTGTGAATTGATCCAGCCATTCTGGAAGGCAATTTGGAACTATGCCCAAAGGATTTTAAAAGAATACATACTTGAAAAGGGCTTTAAAAGAATGCTTGCCCTTTGATCCAGCCATACCAACATTGGGTTTGTACCCCAAAGAGATAATAAGGAAAAATACTTGTACAAAAATATTTATAGCCACATTCTGGCAAAAAATTAGAAAATGAGGGGTTGTCAATCGATTGGGGAATGACTGAACAAATTGTGGTATATGTTGGTGATGGAATACTATTGTACTGAAAGGAATAATAAACTGGAGGATTTCTATGTGAATTGGAAAGAATTCCAGGAATTGACACAGAACAAAAGGAGCAGAACCAGAAGAACACTGTACACAGAAACTGTTATATTGTGGCACAATTGAGTATAATAGACTTTTCTACTAGCAGCAATGCAATGATCCAGGACAATCCAGAAGAACTTATGAGAAAGAATGCTATCCACATCCAGACAAAGAATTGTGGGAATAGAAATGCAGAAGAAAACCATATAATTGATCACATGGTTCAAAGAGGATATGATTGGGGTTTTGATGTTAAAAGATCACTCTATTGCAAATATGAAACATGGAAATAGGTTTTGAACAATGAATCATGTATAATCCAGTGGAATTGCTTGCCAGCTCTGGGATTGGGGAGGAAAGAATGGGAAAAAATCATGAATCATGTAACTATGGAAAAATATTCTAAATAAATAAGAAAAATAAAAGGATGTATACCCTTTGATCCAGCAATACCACTATTGGGTTTATGCCCTAAAGAGATAATAATGAAAATGTTTGTACAAAAATATTCATACCCATACTCTTTGTGGTGGCAAAAAATTGGAAAATGAAGGGGTATCCCTCAATTGGGGAATGGCTGAACAAATTGTGGTATACAGTGGTGATGGAATACCACTGTGTGGATTTCTATATAACCTGGAAGAAACTCCAGGAATTGATGCAGAGTGAAATGAGCAGAACCAAGAGAACATTATACACAGAAAGTGAAACATTGTGGAACAATAAATACAATGTAATGGACTTTGCTAGTGCAAGACAATCCTGAGGGACTTATGAGAAAGAATGCTATCCACATTGAGAGAAAGAACTTTAGGAGTAGAAACACAGAAGAAAAACAAATCATATGTATGATTTGGGATTTTGGTTTTAAAAGATTGCTCTATTGCAAAAATGAATGATGATGAAATAAGTATGTGATAATATTTGTATAACCCAGTGGATGTGTTCATTGTATCTGGGAGGGGGGGAGTAAACAGGGGAGGGAAAGAAAACGAAATATGTAAATATGTTTTCTTTAAATAAAAAACATATATAATTTTCTCTAAGGTTGCAAGTCCTCAAGTGTTTTCAGTGTTGTCATTCGGAAAATGGCTCATTTTTGAGGCAGGAAGACATTAAAATGAGCAATAGTAGAAGTCAGAAAGTGTCAAATTAAGGTTTCCTTTCTGGGGGAAACAAAAAAAACTTCCTAAAATTTGTTGTTATTGTCGAATTATTTCAACCATGTCTGACTCTTCATGATTCCATTTGAGGTTTTCTTGAAAAAAAAAAAAGATACTAGGTTGATTTGACATTTCCTTCTTCAGCTCATTTTATAGAAGAGGAAACTGAGACAAACACAGTTAAGTGACTTACTTAGGGTTACACAACTAGTAAATGTCCTAATAATGAGAGATATCCAAAGAACTGAGCTGCCTCAAGAGAAATTGGGTCCCCACCTTGTTGATAAATTGTGGGTTGTATTGATGGGAATTTTATTTAGACACAGTTTGGACTAGATGATTGCTAAGATCACTTCCAGTTATTTTTTAAATTTATTTTTATTTTATTGATTAATTATGAAAATTTCCCCATGGTTACATGATTCATATTCTTTCCCTCCCTTCCTCCCCACTCCCTCCCATAGCCAACATGCAATTCCACTGGGTTTTACATGTTTCATTGATAAAGACCATATTATTGATATTTGCACTAGGGTGATCATTTAGAATCACTTTCAATTCTGAGGATTTGTGGCAAGATAGTCTCAGCTTTGAAGGAGTTTACAGTCTTTGTTGGGAGATGACATTAATGCAAGATAAAAGTAGGCACTAATGCTGTCCAGTGAGATCATCCCTCCAGAACACTTCTAGAAGACCATTACATTTCCTTCACTCCAGACAAGATACTTGTGGTTTGTATGTTTGTTGTATTTAAACCCCTTTCTAGCAGAGCATTTAAGAGCTGGCTTAAGTGAAACCCTCAATGCTAATTTACTTGATATGTACTATAAATATACACTGGGTTACAATATTCTTTTGGCATTTAGGAAGAATATGACTTAGTAGACAGAACACAGTTGAGAAGTCGAAAAGAGTTTGGGAGAATAGAGCAAGCATTTATTAAGCACTCTGCTAATTGCCAGGTTCTGTAATAAGTACTTTACAAATGTGTCATCTGATCTTCATAACAACCACGTAAAATAGGTACAATTATAACCCCTATTTTAAAGTTGAGGAAACTAAGGCCAACAGAGGTTACATGACTTGTCCAGAGTCACACAGTTAATAATTGCCCGAGGATCGATTTGAACTTAGGTAGATCTTTCTTATTCCAGATCTATCACAATATATTACCTGTCCTTGAAAATTGAAGTTTAAATTTTGCCTCTGGCACTTATTAGTTATATGATTGAGGAGAAGACTCTTTGAGTATCAAGAAACTCTTTAAGCCTAAAAAAGTTACATATGGGAAAGAGGATGGGCATTGATATGGTATAAAGAACATGAAATCACAGATTTAAAATTTTTTTTAATTTTATGATAAAAAAATTTTCCATGGTTACATGATTCATGTTCTTACTCTTCCCTCCACTCTCCCACCCAAACCCCCCTGTAGCCAAAGCACATTTCCACTGTTTTTTACATGATCAAGACCTATTTCCATACTGTTGATAGTTGCATTGGGGTGGTCGTTTAGAGTCTACATCCCAAATCATATCCACAACAACCCATGTGTTCAAGTAATTGTTTTTCTTCTGTGTTTCTAATGCCATAGCTCTTCCTGTAAATGTGGATAGTGTTCTTTCTCATAAGTCCCTCAGTACTGTCTAGTATTATTGCATTGCTGCTAGTACAGGAGTCCATTACATTTGATTTTACCACAGTGTATCAGTCTCTGTGTACAATGTTCTCCTGGTTCTTCTCCTTTCACTCTGCATCAGTTCCTGGATGTTGTTCCAGTTCACATGGAATTCCTCCAGTTCTTTATTCCTTTGAGTACAATAGTATTCCATCACCAACAGATACCACAATTTGTTCAGCCATTCCCTAATTAAAGGGCATACCCTTGTTTTCCAGTTTTTTGCCACTACAAAGAGTGCAACTATAAATAAAACACAGAGTTTTTCAAGCTATCCACATATACACTGCCAAATGAGTAAAGCAGGTAATAAATACTATAAGAATTGCCCTTCTCTTCATACTTTCCCTTTTGCTTTCTCTTTTCCTCCAAACTTACATGAGATCAAAGCTATGACTAGACATGCAGTAAGTAACCAAAAAAATTATTGAGTTTTTCATAAAATGATTTGGAAAAGTTTTACTTTGAGTAGGAGGAAGGAATATCAATATCTATCTAATCAATCAATCAACCAATCATCTATCTATCTATCTATCTATCTATCTATCTATCTATCTATCTATCTATCNTCAACCAATCATCTATCTATCTATCTATCTATCTATCTATCTATCTATCTATCTATCAATCATCTATCTATCATCTATCTGTCTGTCTGTGGTGAATACTCTGTAGAACTATGATTATTTGCTCCATTTTTTAAGCCACTAATTTAAAATTCAATGAAAATACCTAGGCTCAACCATTCTTTTATATATGGTATAAAACTATTCTACAGGTAAATGATATGAATTTTTGAGATGATATAAAATCATAATTTTTCAGAGCTATCTCAGTTTATTTCCTGCCTTACATTACATATCCAATAAATTAATACCAAAAGTCTCTCTTATTATGCCTTTTGCATTCTTACTTGAATTCAGAATTACAGAATTCTGAAACCAAATTGTTTTATTGCTATTTTATTTGTAAAATTGTGATTTTAAGAAGTGATGCACTTCTTAAAAAATACTTATCTTCAGCCTTAGAATCAGTGCTGTATAATGGTTCCAATGCAGAAGAGTGGCAAGGACTAAACAATGAGGATTAAGTGACTTGTCCAGGGTCACACAAATAGAGAGTGTCTGAGGCACATTTGAATCCAGGACCTCATATCTCTCAGACTGACTCTCAATCCGCTGAGTCACCTAACTGTCTGCCATTGTGCCATTTTGAAATTTTTTGCTTGAGGTTTACAATCTGAGGAGCACTAAAAGTGTTGGAAGTCCTACATTGGTATATTATTCTCTCTGAATTTTTATTGGATAATTAGACAAATTATGTATTATGACTTTCATGAATATAACATCATGACAAACTTAAAATATGAGTACAATATTCATGATTATAAACCCTATGTAGGACAGAACCCTTAGTCTTTTCTTCCCCAACCCAAATACAGTAGAACTAAAAAAAATGATTGGCAAAAATATAAAATGATCAACTTATCTTTTTTATTATTTCTAGTATGCAGAAGTCCTCCACCGTAGTAATACTCTCAAATTAAGACTGTGTCAAGGGAAGCAACAGGTTAACTTACCTCATGTGGCTGAATAAACAAAAAAATATGGATTACTAAGTTTCAAATAATTCTTTTTCTATAATTTTTCTAAAAGTCATTTTTACCCCTTACTATATATTCTCCTAGTGTTTTAAAATTCAGATCAATTCAGCATTAAGTATTTACCACATGTAAGGTACTGTGCTGATAAATAAAGTGTTCAATGCCTTTTTTACTCAATTCAACAAGCAAGATGCTTTACTAGAGATACAAATACAAAAATAAAACATTCGTTGTACTTTTATTTGATGTATTGATGTATATGATCATATACATAATTGATGTATATGATCCATCCTCCATTATACTTGATTTGTGTAAACATATTCTCTACAATTTTGTAGTGGTATCTATTTTAAGGAAGTGTTTTGTTATTAAAATTGCCCTAGAAAGAGATGCAAAGAATTTTTGGAAACCATTTTGAGGACACTGATGGAGAATTTTCCAAATATTGATGGAGAATGTTTCACCTGAACAGGAAAAGGTCTGCATAACTATTTGATTCACATCTTGAATACTGGAGCAATTTCCTCTAGTAGTTTCCAACTAAGAGTATGTAATTCATAAAGTTTTGAGCATAATTCTTTTAAGAAGTTTAGATCAGAGTGAATTGGATTATAAGGGAAATATTATAGTCTATGTTCATTCTTTATCTTTTTCATGACTACCAGTAATAAGATAAAAAGGAAAATAAGATATTTTCCAGATTAGTGAGGAAATATAGACAAGGCAATTTATTAGTTTCAACTCTTAGTGGTCTAGCTGATCTCAGCTTGTTGTTTTCAACAATAGCAACCCTTATTAATAATGACACTGTGCCAAGTATATGTGCGACGACATCTTGAACAACATTGATAATAAAAAAAATACTAAATGAACAAGTAGTAAAATTTTATATCAATGACTTTTTGCACATAAATACTATCTAAAAATGCTATAGATCAGTAAAAGAACTCCAATGGCAGTGGAAGGGGGATCTATTTGAAACATAAGTAAAGAAAATAATATTTTCAAATATTGTTTGAAAAGAGATAGTGGGTTGATAGTGATGAAAAGAAATTTTTTGATTATAGTATAGGAAGAACTTAAGAAATTTTAAAGGAAGAGAGCCAATATATGTGAGGGTAGGTTCAAAATGAGATATACTACAAGTCTTGGACAGGGCAGGAAAATATCTTCCTCATGATGGAAACTTACAAAAACAACTTGTCATATATAAAATTATAGGAAGTTTGTGGTACAGGGGATAAAGTTGTGGGTAGGAAGAACTGAGTTCAATTCTGGCCTCAGACACTTACTACCTATGTTATCCTGGGCAAATAAATTAACTTCTCTCTGCTTCATTTTCCTCATCTGCAAAATGGGATTAATAATAGCACCTTCCACAAAGAAGTGATCATATTGGAGAATCAAATAAAATATTTGTAAAGTGCTCAGCATGATGACTAGCACATAGGAGGTGTGAAATAAATGCTTATTTCCTTAATTTAAATTTATTTATTTATTTGATACATTAGAAATTCTGTTAACTCCCCCCTTTACTCCTCTCTTGTTAGAGATATAATTTTACAAAAAGATATACATTTATATACACACATATGTAAAACTGTGTCTTATTTTTTTACCAGTTCTTTCTCTGGAGATGGACCTACACAAGACATTTTTCAAAAAACATTTCTGTTACTGTATAGAATATTCTGTTGGTTCTGCTCTTTTCGTAATTTCACATAAGTCTTTCTTTGTTTTTTTCCAATATGAATCTTCTTGTCATTTCTTACAGCATGGTATTATTCCATAATCATATGCCACAAATTATTCAGCTATTCTTCAGTTGATGGACCTCCCTTCAATTTCCAGTTCTTTACCACATCAGAGAGCTTCTATAAATAGTTTAGAATATATAGATTCTTTTCCTTTTTCCCTGATCATCTTAGGAAATCAACTCAATTGTGATATTGCCAGGTCAAAAGTTATACACAGAGTCGAAACTCTAAGAATAATTCCAGATTGCTCTCAAATATGATTGGATCAGTTCACAGTTCCATCAAAGGTGTATTAGTGTTCCCATTTTTCTACATCCCCTCCAAAATTTGTCATTTTACCCTTTTTGATAGGTATGAGATGATATCTCAGAGCTACTTTGATTTACATTTCTCTAATAAATCATGATTTAGAGCATTTTTCATATACTTATATGTAGCTTTGACTTTTTCATTTAAAACTGTCTTCTGATATCTTTTGGCAATTTATCAATTGGGGAATTGCTCATATTCTTATGTATTTGACAAAGTTCTCTATATGTTTTAGATGGGACTTCCATCAAAAAGGCTTCCCTCACTGGAGGAATTCCATGTGAACTGGAATGACCTCCAGGAATTGATGCAGATCCAGGAGAACATTGTACACTGTGTGGGAGGTGAAGGGGTGAAGGGAGGAAGGTAGGAGGATCAGAGGAATTGGAGAAAGGAGAGAGGAAGGTAGAGGAAGAGGAAGGAAGGCAGTGGTCCCAGCCCCGGCAGGGGAAATTGACCAGAGCCCTCAAATGAATGATCAGAGAGCAACTTTAGGGTTTAGAATAGCTAGGTTTGACTTTGATTATGAAAGGGAAGGTCTAGGGAAAACGAGGAGGTAGGAAGAAAAGAAAACAGGTACCACGAGACAGATCAGGGTCTCAGGGTAGAGAGCAGAGATTCCAGCATAGCAAGCTCCAGGGTAGAGAGAGCTAAGCTTCCAGGGTTGAGAGAGAGAAAAGGTGCCAAACTTTCCCTTTTATACTTTCTCTGACAACTCCCACAAAGGAAGTGGGAGGTGTCAGGGGAAGTTGTAGCAGAGAGAGAGTCCTGGGAGTTGTAATCTTCTAGGACTTACAATAATTCCAAATGACACAACACAGAGACTGATACACTGTGGTACAATTAAACATAACAGACTTCTCTACTAGCAGCAAAGTAAGGATCCAGAGCAAGGCTGAGGGACTTATGAGAAAGAAAACTAGCCACATTCAGAGAAAGAACTGTGGGAGGAGAAACACAGAAGAAAAATAAATGCTTGAACACATGGCCTGATGGGGATATTATTGAGGATGCAGACTCTAAACGATAACTCTAGTCCAACTATCAATAATATGGAATTAGGTCTTGATCTACATATAAAACCCAGTGGAATTGTGCGTTGGCTAAGGGGGGTTAGGGGAGTTTGGGGGAAAGAGAAAGAACATGAAACATGTAACTATGGGAAAATATTCAAATTTTAAATTTTAAATAAATAAATAAAAATAAAAGGCTTCCCTCAAAATTTTTCTACTTTTCTTCAAATCTTGGCAGCCTTTTATTTTATTTGTACAAAACCTTTTTAATTCAATGTATTCAAAATTATCCATTTTACATTTCACAGTGCTTTCTATCTCTTGCTTATTCAGAGATTCTTCTCTTATCCATAAATCTGATTGGTAATACATTCCCTGCTCTTCTAATTTGCTTATAGTAGCTCCCTTTTTACCTACATCATGTATTCATTTTGATTTTATTTTTGGAAATGGTAGAAGATATTGGTCTATATTTAGTTTCTGCCAGATTGCTTTCCAGTTTTTCCAACAGTTTTTTTGACAAGTAGTGAAATTCTTATCCCAGAAACTTAGAGCCTCACTTTTATCTTTCACAACTGTTTTTGATGTCTGTTCTGTTCCACTGATCCATACCTACTTTTATTCTTAGCCAGTAAAAGATAGCTTTGATAATTGCTGCTTTACAATATAGTTCAAAATCTGGTACTACTAGATTTCCTTCCTTTAAAATTTTAAATTAATTCCATTGATATTCTTGACCAAGTGAATTTTATCATTATTTTTTCTAGCTCTTTCTTTTCTATGTTCATGTCACCTGATAAAATCCTTTTATCAGACATAGTCCTTTACCTCCCCACATCACTCCATACTGATGCTCTGGAAGTTTCTCCAGTTAACTAAATAAGTTACTCTACCTCTTCACTGTAGGTACCTAGTGTCATGATATAGAGAGCCCATTGAAAGAAGGCATTTGTAGTCCAAAAAATGGGAACTGTAAAACTCACTCTGGCTAAGTTACTTGGCTGTTTGAGAAGAAAATAAGATAATTCATGTAGAAGTGCTTTAGATAATATATATCACATTTCAGATATTATTATTAGATTAGGGACATCAAATTCTGGATAGCAGGCATATGTATTCTAATCTCCAGAAAGATATTTAATTTACTGTGAATTTATAAAATAACATTCTGGTTTGTGAATCAGTTCACTTGGAGCCATATTGAGTCTGGGCAAATTAAAAAAAAATTATAATAAAATCTGAATTTCTGAGATTTTAACCTCTGACCTATGTTCACACTACCAAGAAGCAATCATCCTTGAGATCCCTTCAGAAACATTCATGAAGTTCTTATCATCATAATTGTAATACGTACATAGTGTAGGAAAATATAAGTAATGGGATCACCAGGGATATTAAAAATCAACTATGGGCTGATTCCAAAGCCAGGTAGACCAAAAACAGAGAAAGAAAACTATAGACCAATCTCCCTAATGAACATAGATGCAAAAATCTTAAATAGAATATTAGCAAAGAGACTCCAGCAAGTAATTAAGAAGGTCATCCACCATGATCAGGTGGGATTTATACCAGGAATGCAAGGATGGTTCAACATTAGGAAAACCATCCACATAATTGACCATATCAACAGTCTAACAAACAAAAATCACATGATTATCTCAATAGATGCTGAAAAAGCCTTTGACAAAATACAGCATCCATTCCTATTGAAAACATTGAAAAGTATAGGAATAGAAGGACCCTTCCTAAAAATAATAAACAGTATATACCTAAGGGGCAGCTGGGCTAGCTCAGTGGATTGAGAGCCAGGCCTAGAGACAAAAGGTCCTAGGTTCAAGTCCGGGCTCAGACACTTCCCAGCTGGGTGACCCTGAGTGACTGTGTGTCCCATTGCCTACTGGTTGTGGCCCTATGCTCCTAGAATGGAGTCCCAGGATAAAAAAAAATATATATATATATATATATATATACCTAAAACCATCAACAAGCATTATATGCAATGGGGATAAATTAGAAGCCTTCCCAATAAGATCAGGAGTGAAACAAGGATGCCCATTATCACCTCTATTATTCAACATAGTACTAGAAACACTAGCAATAGCAATTAGAGAAGAAAAAGAAATTAAAGGTATCAAAATAGGCAATGAGGAGACTAAGCTATCACTCTTTGCAGATGATATGATGGTCTACTTAAAAATCCTAGAGAATCAACTAAGAGGCTGGTAGAAATAATCAACAACTTTAGCAAAGTGGCAGGATACAAAATAAATGCACATAAATCATCAGCATTTCTATATATTTCCAACACATTAGAACAGCAAGAGGTAGAAAGAGAAACACCATTCAAAATCACCCTAGACAATATAAAATACCTAGGAATATACCTACCAAAACAAACACAGCAATTATATGAAAACAACTACAAAACACTTTCCAAACAAATAAAACTGGATTTAAACAATTGGAAAGCCATTGATTGCTCATGGGTAGGATGAGCTAACATAATAAAAATGAATATCCTACCCAAATTAATTTACCTATTTAGCACCATACCTATCAAATTACCAAAAAACTTCTTTACGGAATTAGGAAAAACTATAACAAATTTCATTTGTAATAACAAAAGATCAAGAATATCAAAGGAAATAATGAAAAAAAATGTGAAGGAAGGGGGCCTAGCAGTACCAGATATCAAACTATACTATAAAGCAGCAGTCATTAAGTCAATATGGTACTGGCTAAGAGATAGAAGGGAGGATCAGTGGAATAGACTTGGGGTTAATGATGTCAGCAAGACAGTGTATGATAAACCCAAAGAGCCCAACTTTTGGGACATGAATCCACTATTTGACAAAAACTGCTGGGAAATTTGGAAAACAATATGGGAGAGATTAGGTCTAGATCAACATCTCACACCCTACACCAAAATAAATTCAGAATGGGTGAACAACTTGAATATAAAGAGGAAAACTATAAATAAGTTAAGTGAATACAGAATAGTATACTTGTCAGATCTCTGGGAAAGGAAAGATTTTAAAACCAAGCAAGAGTTAGAGAAAATTACAAAATGTAAATTTAATGGTTTTGATTATATTAAGCTAAAAAGCTTTTGTATAAACAAAAACAATGTAGTCAAAATCAGAAGGGAAACAACAAATTGGGGAAAAATCTTTATAACAAAAAACTCTGACAGGGGTCTAATCACTCAAATATACAAGGATTTAAAGCAATTGTATAAAAAATCAAGCCATTCCCCAATTGATAAATGGGCAAGAGACATGAATAGGCAATTTTCAGGTAAAGAAATCAAAAGTATCAATAAAAAAAAAAAAAAAAAAACCAAATCTCTAATAATTAGAGAAATGCAAATCAAAACAACTCTGAGGTATCACCTCACACCTAGCAGATTGGCTAAAATGAAAGAAGGGGAGAGTAATGAATGTTGGAGGGGATGTGGCAAAATTGGGACATTAATGCATTGCTGGTGGAGTTGTGAACTGATCCAACCATTCTGGCTGGCAATTTGGAACTATGCCCAAAGGGCTATAAAAGACTGCCTGCCCTTTGATCCAGCCATACCATTGCTGGGTTTGTACCCCAAAGAGATCATAGATAAACAGACTTGTATGAAAATATTTATAGCTGCGCTTTTTGTAGTGGCAAAAAACTGGAAAATGAGGGGATGTCCTTCAATTGGGGAATGGCTGAACAAATTGTGGTATATGCTGGTGATGGAATACTATTGTGCTAAAAGGAATAATAAACTGGAGGAATTCCATGCAAATTGGAGAGACCTCCAGGAAGTGATGCAGAGCGAAAGGAGCAGAGCCAGAAGAACATTGTACACAGAGACTGATATACTATGGTAAAATCGAATGTAATGGACTTCTATACCAGCAGCACTACAATGACACAAGACAGCTCTGAGGGATTTATGGTAAAGATGCTACCCACATTCAGAGGAAGGACTGCAGGAGAGGAAACATAGAAGATAAACAATTGCTTGAATGCATGGGCTGAGGCGGACATGAATGGGAAATAGACCCTGAACAAGGACACATGTTACAACCAGTGGAAATGTGCGTTGACCATGGGTAGGGGGAGAGCGGGGGGGAGGGGGTGAAGGGGAAAGTAGGGGCATAAAGTATGTAAACAGGTTAAAAGCGAATATTAGTAAATGTCTAATAATAAAAAATATCAACTATGGGGTTTGTGGGAACACTCTCTGGGATATAAGAGAGACTAAAACTGAACACTGATGTCTTGTACAGCTACACTACTCCCAACTGAAAAAATAACAGCCAACTGTCACTCTGGCCAGAGGCCTTGAATTAACTGACAAGGTAACAAGGTGAAATTGGGTTTTAATTACGAACAACTAAAAGGAGGGATAGGAATGACTACTCTAAAATCTTAACACCCAATAACAAAACCCAAAGGGACAGGGAAGGACTTATTCAACTACACTAATCTAAGCTATCTAACTAACAGGGCCCAAGGAGCTATACTGGAGTCTTTGGGTTTCTGCCTCACACCTGGAACCTGCCAGGCTTGAGTGCAGCTAGAGTTTGTGGCTTTGGGATTTCTCACTGCAATCCACTGATGATCTCTGGATGCCAGGAGCTACAGTTGTCTCAGGAACCAAGCAGTAAGGGTTTTGCTTGGAGCACTGTCCGCCAGAACTCCAATTTCACCTCTTCTCTTGGCTTTGTAGATTTTGTCCTTTTTAGATGCCACACCACACAGGATCCAGGGGAAAACAGGAAATAGGGTGTCCTTTGCTCTGAGGTCTCCCAGGCTGGCAACAGTTTTTGCCTACCACTAATGGAGTCCACACAAAGAACACAGATAGACTTCCTCCTCCTTCATTCCAACCTGGAATGCCCAGCTCCAGCTCCTTCCTGCTAGGTACTTCCTAATCAATATATAATCAATACCTAATAACTAGCTAATCTAATCTTACTCATAACAATAGGAAATAGAAGTTGACCATAATGAGAAGAGAATAAACTAGGAAAATGGTTTTTACAGTGATTAACAGAGCATTTATTAATTGAGCTAGAAGGATCTTAAATCCTATCATATATACTGAGAAATAATTTGAGAAAATGTTACTTTGGCCTGAGTTGTTTGCTAAGTTTGAGGCATTTAGAGAGCATAAAAAGGCAAAGAATAATAAATTCTTAAATATATTGATGTTACAGAAATTAAGGCAATGACACCATTTGATTGTATGGTCCTGAAAAGATGATCCAGAATATTGGGATTAGATATTATATTGGCCTAGGCATGAGGGAATTTGGGTTCTAGTCCTACCTCTGCCACTAACAAGCTATGTGATTTGAAGCAAATTACTTAGATGGTCTGTGTCTCTGTTTCCATATTTATACAAAAGTTTTTGACAACATGGTCTTTAAGGATTTTTCTGTCTGTCTCAGTAGAATTTCTTTCCTTTGTATCTTGGGAGAGTCCTACAAAGATTCTCTCTCTCACCCATACCTTCTGTTTTTGAATGTCTTAGTATCGTTCCAAAGCAGAAGAGTGGTAAGAGCTAGGCAGTTGGGGTTAAAGTGACTTGCCCAAGGTCATACAGTTTTGAAGTGTCTGAATCAGATTTGAATCCAGGACCTACATCTCCAGGTCTGGCTCTCCATCCATTAAGTCACCTAGCTGTTCCTCTCTTTTGGATCTGAAGTCAAATTCCACCTTTGATATTTATTCCCTGTGCAACTTAGGATAAGTCACTTACCAATCAGTTTCCTCATCAATAGAAATAACAAAAACAATAACAACAGAATAACAGCTAGAGCTAAAGTTTGCAAAGAACATTTTTAAACAAATATTATTTTTATCCCCATAAAATCTTGGGAGGTAGGGACTGTTAGTGATCTCATTTTACAGGTGAAGAAACTGAAGCAGACAGTAATCAAGTGAGTTGTCTAGGGTCTTAGTCTGAAGCCACATTTAAAATGAAAGAACTCAGAGTAGATGGGCTCTGATGTGTCTAGATTCCAGTGCTAGATCTATCATCCAAAGAATTAAAATTCAATTCCATGATTCTTCTCTTTATTCACACTCTAAACACCAGCCTGAAGGGACTAATCATAATAAACATTAGTAGAATGTGAGGTCCCATAAGACAGGGCCTCATTCACTTTTCCCTTCATATCCTCCATACCTACCACAGAGTCTTACACTTAGTAGGTATATCTAACAAATGCTTGCTTTATGCCTTAGCAGATGATAACTTACAAGGACACAAGCAGAGACATTTTACTATTCATTTTCATATACGTAGACTTAGTAAGTAGTAAAATCCCTGCAGGGTAGTTGGAAGAAATAGTGGCTGCTGTCATAATGAAGGAATTACTTACATAGCTGCCCATTCTACCTTTGAAGTCTACCTGCCTCCATCTCTTTCCCTTCTCAAGATAAAAGGTTTGATGGAGGGCATAAGAATATACAATTGAGAGTAGGAAACAGCCCTCCTCCACAGACTGTATTGCTCTATCATGTCTTTATCCATATCTACCATTACCAATTTAGAGGCTTGTATGGAGAAGGTGTGGGGGAAAACAGCTTTATTCCCTTCAGACTATACTAGTCCTACTAGGTCTATGAAAAGATTAAACATGAACTGAAACACTGGTAAAGACAATAATAAATTTTGGGAATAAAAAGAAATTAGTTCATGAAAAACGAAGGTAATATACTTCTTATCATTCTAAAAAAATCCATCTATATCATACTTTCAAGTGGTTTTAATAGGAATGAGTATTATATTTTGTCATAAGTTTTTTCTTCATCTGTTTATATGGCGAAGTTATAAATAAAGATGACTGTGCTAGGAATCCACAAGCACATGAAAGCGTCAGATAAAGGATGATGAAGAATATTTTATGGCATGAGAATTGTGTTCATTTAACTTGCCATGGACAGCATGGTGTGTAAAGCATGAAGATCAGGTAGGTGGGCACTTGATCAATGCTTTTTGATGATGGTGATGATGGTGATGATGACGATAAATTGTTCCTTCTGGCGAAAACTTGAAGGGAAAGGAGTGTAATGGCATGGGATTTAGGGAGGAGAAATTTAAACTGTTTTGAAAGTTTTTTCACATTGAAATTAAGATTATTATATAATTTCCCAAAGGAAGTGATAGAAGCCAGATAACATGAGCAGTTTAAAACTAGACTAGACAAATCACCCAAGTGGTATATTATAAACAGAAACAGGACCATACCAGTATGGAGAAGCCAAATTTGGCTGACCTGTTTTTTTGTTTGTTGGTTGGTTTGTTTTGTTTTTCATGATATGTGTGTGTAATGTAAAAGCATAATTAGAACCTGGAATGAATTAAATTTTTTGAAAAGTCTACATAAAAAAAATTCCAAAGGGGGCAGCTGGGTAGCTCAGTGGATTGAGAGTCAGGCCTAGAGACGGGAGGTCTTGGTTCAAATCTGGCCTCAGACACTTCCCAGCTGTGTGACTCTGGGCAAGTCACTTGACCCCCATTGCCCACCCTTACCACTCTTCCACCTAAGAGCCAATACACAGAAGTTAAGGGTTTAAATAAAAAAATATTCCAACACCAAACAAATTAAAGCAAAACACAAATAATATGGGGTTGCAATAGGAACTATTAACCTGAAAGGCAAACTTTAAAAAACATTAATAGAAGAAAAAATTTTTAAATAATTCATGTCTTTTGGTTATTTTTTAATTTGGCAGTAAAAGAAAGTGGTTTTACAATTGATTCTATTAACTTTCATAATCAAAAAGGGCAGTTGAAATCATCCCAGACTACACTTACTGGGCAGAACTGAAGTGAGGCTTTCCTCTCAATTCCCTTCCAGTTTTTTCCTTCTTTTAATAGAAAGAACAGTCTTTAGCTTCTGAGGCTTAAACTCATGTCCTCAATAGCACCACTGCTCCAAAAATTCATTCTTTTAAGGGACACTCAAGTGAAATCCAATTTTAAGCTTTAGAATTCAGTGTGGGAGAAATTAAAAGATCATTTGTAAGACTAAATCTCTGGGAATCTTTTAACCTCCTATTGCAAAACTTTGGGGAGCATAATCTAAGAATCTAAAATCCCTCAAAGTCATCTTCTCATGCACACTCTGAACTCAAGTAACAACAAGGCACAGATAATGGAACCAAAATAATACATAAAAAAGATAGACTTTTAAACATAATTAGTAGTGGTCAAGTGAAGAAGAGGATATAGCATTGTATTTCAAGTCTTCTTATATGGGAAAAGGAGGGGAGGAAAGGAGAAAGGAGAAAGACAAGTGGAAGAAGCCCTGTTGTTTTCAACCTCGCTGAGCATTCTTTGCTCTGCTTTCTGATTTTCACTACCATGACTGGAACTTCTATATAGGCTTAGCCGGCTTCCAACTAACGACCCTCTTCTGCTCAAGAGCTCTGTGCTTGTAGATCCTGTATTCATCATCTCAAACTTCACATATACTGATTTTGACTATTTTTCCTACAGGGATCTATAGTTCTGTCTGAGGAACCTTATGAAAGAACTACAATTATTTATACATTCTAATGGACCTCCCTTTGATTAATATCATTAACTCAGCTATAACATAATAATAATTTATTTCTGTGCCATTCTATACTGTTTCCAAGATGCAAGAACTCTATAAATTGCACAATGTATAACTAATTAAAGTAAACCCATTTGAGAGTTTAAAAATAATAAAGGTAATGAGAAGTTAAATAACTTGTCCATCATAAAACTATTGTGTCAGGCTCAGATATGAACTAATTTTTCTGTTTCTGACTCTGTTTATCTCTCTTGTATCTCTTTCTCTTTCCCTCTCATCATATTATCCTTCATTCACCTCTTCACTTAACATTTTCAGCCTTCTAATGGATGGAGAACAGGGTTTTAAAGAGAAAGTATACAACTCTTTCAGTGAATGACTATGAGTCAATTTTCCCTTTTTTATTCAAAGATATTTTATTGCCAAATTACATGTAATAATAATTTTCAAGATATGCTTTCCAAAACTATAGGATTAAAAATGTCTCCCTTTCTCCCTTTCTTCCTCCCTCTTGGAGTTGCTAAGCAATTTGATCTGGGTTATACATTTATCATCATGCAAAACATACTTCCATATTAGTCATTGTAGTAAGACAATAGTCATAAAACCAAAACCCCACAATAAAGCCATAAATAAACTAATATGAAAAATAGTATACTTTTATCTGCAATCCATCTCCAACAGTTCTTTCTCTAGAGGTGGATAGCATTCTTTGCCTTAAATCCTTCAGAATTGTCCTGGATCATTGTATTGCTGAGAGTAGCTAAGTCTTTCCCAGAGTTGATCATCCTACTTTTGATATTGCTCTTAACTATATACAACGTTTTCCCATTTCTGATTATTTCACACTGCATCAGTTCATTTAGATCTTTCCAGCTTTTTCTGAAATCATTCTGTGTGAGCCACGTTTCCTAAGGAAAATTCTCCCACAGAAGGTATAGATGACCAGGATATGATTACATATATTCTTCTTAACTCCTCACTACCAATTCCTCAATTTCATCTGACGTATTTCTTATAACTAATCTTTTTGAGAAGAAGTGGTTTGGGAGTTTTACTTCCTTAAATGAAAACAGAATTGAGGGAAAATAAGTTAAGAAATTCCTTCCATTACCACCACCTTCCCACAAGGTCTTAAATTCTATGCGAATAGCAAAGGCTATGGTGATTGGAGAAGACTTAAAGAAAAGGATGATAAACTTAGTCCCACTTCTCTAAACAAAACAAACAAAACAGCATAGCTACCTTTCATAGTAGATCATTTGTCCACAGTATGTACATTTTAAATCCACTAATTTATAATGTTAACTTTTTGTTTTTATATTTTTGCACATGAAGGAATTGTAAGATGCCATTTTTCAATCATGTTAACACCATTAAGATACCATAGCTTTAGGCAGGTAGCAGACTATAGATGAGATCTCCTGAGTCCACAACTGGATACTTCAAGTAGATGAGGGAGTTCTACTGAGTGGTATTCTTTTCACAAGATAAGTGATTTTTATTAAATTGGTATAAGAAAGGTATGTGAGGGAAATCTCATTATGAATAACCCAAACACAATTATTATAGCTGCTTATTTGTCTTCACCTAATCTCTCTTAAAACGTGAGTTCCTTTTTGATTTTGTGGTTTATGTGGATTGAAAGGGGCAAAAATAAAAAACAAATATATGAGTACTTTATGAAAAACACTATACTAACAACCTATAGAGATAAAATGTGCTTGTTCAGGGTAAAGACTGGCTTAGTGCTTTATTTTCCTTCATCTGTCTATTTTTATTTCACCGAAGGGAAAACTTTGAAGTTTAATAACTATAACAACCTAGAACTGTTTTGTGCTTATTGAACAAATGTACATCTCATAGTTTTTGCTTAGCTAGCAGTTAAGGATTTGACAATGTACTGGTTAATCATTATTTACTATACTATGTAGAAGTTTGGTAAAACCAGAAGATTAAAACACTTGAAACCATAAATCAATGCCTTTAGGTATAACGGTCTCTTATGCTGAGTCAAAATATATTTTAATATTTTAATCACTGTAATTAAAAGCCTTGATTATAATGATTTTAAGACAATCCAAGTCCTCAAGGTACTGGAGTAATTCCAATTTCTTGTCTTTAACATTGTCTTTACCTAACAACTCTACCTGACCCTACAAATATAAAAATAAAACTGCAGCAAGTTGCAAAAAAAAAAAAAGCCTTCAAATAGAGCATAATTGAAATTTCAGCTGAAAAATTACTTCTTGCCATATTATTGCTTGTTGTATTTTTTTAAATTAAATTATCCTGCTTGTCTAAATTTGGTTCTCCCAAAGTGGTTACACAGTTTCAAATGAATTGGGTTCAATTGGTGGGGATAGAAGTATGCTATGATAAGTGTGACTCTGCTACAGAATCATATATATACATATATATATATATATATATATATATTTAAAAATTCACAATACAGTGAAGCTGTGATAAGTGAACCGTGATACAGTGAGGGACAGCTGTCATTGTAGTTATTATTACTAGTATTTAATCCTCCCTATCTACTGGCTGTTTTCCCCCTGCCTACTAACACACTTATTCTATTCCATCCTCAAAAATTTCTTACTTGATCTGACCATCCCCAATAGCTAATGTCCCACATCTCTCCTCCCCTTTAGTGACTAAAGTCCTTGAGAACCCTGTTATAGCCTCCACTTCTTTTCCTTTCAGGCGTTTCTTAACTTTCCTCAGCCTGGCATTCAGCCTCACATTTAATTTAAGTTGATTTCTCCAAAGTTACCCATGATATTTTAATTATCAAATCTAATGGCCTTTCTCAGTCCTCAACCTACATGATTTTTTGTAGCCTTTGACACAGTTATCGCTCTCTTCTCCATGATACTTTCTTCTTCTCTCTAGGTTTTTGTGACTCCTATCCTGGTTCCCCTCCTACTTAGTTTTTACCATCTCAGTCTCCTTTGTTTCATCTTTATCCAGGTTGTATTTACTAATCCTGACTGACTTTAAGGCTCTACCTCAGGCCAACTCTTCTTTCTCTATATTTTTTGCTTAGTGATCTCATCAGCCACTAATTATTCAGTTATCATCTCTATGCAGATAATTATTCATATTTATTTATCCAGCCCCTCCTTCCCCCTTCACCTCCAGGCTACTATCTCCAAGTGTCTTGTAAATATCTTGAACTTTTCCCTCAGACGTCTTAAACCCAGCATATTTATAACTGAACTCAATCTCTTTCCTCCAAAACCCTTCCATCTTTCTAACTTGTTTAATACTATCAAAAGCACCACTATCTTTCTAGTAAATTAGGCTCATTCACTAAATGCCCTCCTTAACATTCTCTCCCACTCCTCATATCTAATATTTTGCCAGTACCTACTAATCTTGCCTTCAAAACATTTCTCATATATGCCCCTTTCTCTCTTTTGGAACTACTATCACTTTGGTACAGATCAACACCTCATAAGTGTACTTTTGTAATAAATTGCTTGACTGCCTTGCTTCAATTCTCTCTCTACTTCAGTGTCTTCCATTTTCCTAAGTTGTCTTCCTGAAGTATCAGTTTGAACATGTCATTCCCATATTCGACAAATTCTGGGGGCTTCCTAGAATCTCCACCATCATGTAGAAAGTCCTTCAGTTTTTTTTAAACCTTCAAAATACAGTCTTTTTATTTTTCCTCTCTTTTTATATCTTATTCTCTAATTCATTCACTGGCTTCCTTACTGTTTCTCAAAAAAACAAATAAATTTTAAGCAAGAACTGTTTTTGCCTGCATTTAGCACAGAGCTTGTCATTTAGTAGGCACTTAATAAATGCTTGCTTCTGACTTCTATTTAACTTCACGAATCATGCTCAGATGAATTTTTACTAGAATGCCTGCCAAAACAAATTAATAATGTAAAATGCCTTAAAATACTATAAATAATAATTGATAATTTTTTTCAAAGTTATGTCATAGCAATATAAAATAGATGATACTATAAACTAGCAGAACTATACAGCCTTGCCTCAAAAAGTTGTCTAACATTTTCAAGTCTATCAGAAAGCGTTTTGGTCTGCCACACACTTATTCACTGTGCCCACAATTCCCACAGCCTCTTTCTAGCTATCCCCAGGGCCTTCCCCTCTTCCTTTATTAGACTGAGACCAACAAATACCTATATATAACAATTACCTCCAGACATAAAAATAATTTATAGAACCATGGTAATTTAAAGCTTTTCCCAAAGCAGTTACATCTATTTAATCCTCCTCAGCAAGTTCAGCAAGGCAATTGTTACTATCTTTTTACTTTTTTGCAAAAGTTACAGAAAGGTACTGTGGCATCTTGGTAGCAATGAAACACTTAGTAACTAAAAATGAGACTAGAACCAGGGGTCCTTACAAAGCTAACTCCTACAGTCCAGTGGCAGAGAGATAAGGGTGGGATGGGGAGGAAATCATAGCTCTCTTCAAGTATTTGAAAAGCTATCATATGGAAGGATTTGGCACATTAAAGCAGAAACAGGAGAAATGGGTACAAGCTGCTAAGAGAAAAATATGTGGCTTGATGTCAGGAAATAAAATTTCTGTCAATAAGAATTGTCCAAAAGTAGAATGTGTTACCTTGATTGATGTGTTACCTTTCGATGGAAGGGAAGGAAAGAAGTTAATAAGCATTTATATAGTTAGGTACTTTATACCTGGTACATAAACATTTTACAAATTTTATCTCATTTGATTCTGTATATCTTCAAATAGAGGCTGGATGCCTACTTGCCTCCTTTTTAGTATGGATTTGACAAGATGGATGCTAAGGACTCTTTGAACTCTCAAATTGTCTTATTTTTTTAAAATCTCCCTTCTAAACTTTCAGTCCCCAAAAGATTTTTATGAAAACTAAATTCAAAGAGAATAGTAAAATTAGATTAAAACACCTAATACCAAGTGCCTAGTTTTTGTTAGACCTCATGTCATATTATCTCAGGTCTTCTCTCTCTCTCTCTCTTTTTTTTTTTTTTTGACTCTAGATTCAGGAGTACATGCTAATTTTCAAGACTGGATGAGTTCTCTGATTTTATGGTACCAGATATCAAACTTAGAATGATGATTTTTGCTGGTTGGGGGGTCATCATTATTTAAGGGCCATTTCCAATGAGACTTTCCTCTCCATTCTAATGACAAACTTAAAAGGCATCTGGGTTATGCGGAAGCTTTGGTTTTAGCACAAGTCCAAACAAGTTCCCTGAAGCTCAGACTGTCTACAACATCATGTAACTCAGAAAAATTCCTTCCAGGCACCACCCACCTTTTCCAGTGGGAATCTAGTAAAATGATTCTTTTGGAAAAGGTTTGTTGGAGGGGGAAGAAGAGGAAGAGAGGCATTATGTGTATGGTATTAGAAAAAGAGAGGGAAGAAAGAGGGAAAATAAAAATGACAAACAAAGATGGAAAAAATAACCACCACTGCCACCAAAATATTCCACTCATGGATGAGAGAATACATCCTACAGCTGTTAGAATTGTCCTGCATGTTTTGCATATTTACATACATCAAGTATTTCCAAACAGCCTTGTGTTTGTTTTAAAATCCCACACTGAGATGTCTGGTAAAACAGTCACAGTGGAAATCTCTTTGCTTGGTGACGTGTACAGAACTGTTTTCAATATATTTCACATCATGTGCAGAGCAGAAGAGTCATTCCTTGCTTAACCACCTTAGAGCATGATGTGAGTTCTCAACCCAGGAAAATACTATCTAAAGTAAAAACAGAACCAAGATTTAAGGCTGATGCAATCAATCAAACAATCAATTAATAGTATTTTTTCAAGACAAAACAGGGCTAGTTTGTTGTTGCTGCTGTTTTTATCCCTGGTGATAGTGGTGATTGTGTTGGTAGTAGTCTGGGAGTGGGCGGACACCCATTTCATTTAAAGGTGATTGATGTCATTGCTGTCCATATTCTGTTACTTAACTGTAATTTATGATTAGGGAAATGATAGAACTGGCCGAATCTCTCATGTTGCCATATTCCTTTTTGAAATGCATAATCCACAAAACCACAGATGGCCCATTTGAAAAAGATTAGGGAGCTTCCAACAGAAGGAGTGGGGTCATTTAAAGCTATATTTTCCTTTTAGCTTGATCCACAAGAAAAGGATAGCATGTCATGCTTAAAGGGGAACAGATTTTGTATTTTTTGGCAAGATACATAATCCTCTGTTGCTATATTTGGCTCTCTACAAATAGTCTCTTTATTATATAAGTGTAAAGAGAAAGATCAATGCCAGTGCCTTTCATTCAGCCATATCCAAACTTGGTATGGAAAATCAAGTATTTGTATTTCACTAATACATACTAACTCAGACACACAGATTATGTATTGATTAGCAAAATTCCAAGACATGGATACCTGCTTTACACATTAAGTGGATCAAAATGTTTTGTTTTGTTTTTTTTGCTTTTCTTTTAAATTTATTTTTCCCCTCTACTGGCTAACTCATAGCAGATGTACTCATTCAGCTTGGGTAAAAGTGCAAAGCTTTATAGCTTTCTTATCAATTTTATCAATTGTTTATGAGGAGGTCAAAAGGGATGTTTGGAAATTTGGGACATGACAGAATAGGCATGCATTTCCAAAAAAGGAAGCAAAACAATTAAATAGTAGTTGGTTGTCCCCTGAGAAAACACATTTCAGCTATGAAGAATTCTCAACAGATGTCTTGGTCTCCACCCTTCTTAGCGCCTGTCTCACATAAATACAGTGTAACCCTTTGGATTCTGAGACAACCATTTGAAACAGAAATGGAGTTGAATTTTCTTCAGTTGGGACCATTGAACAGAATAAAGATAAAGGCAACAAAATTTCCTTCCCTCTTTTTTATGAAAATCATGCTCCACTAGTGCCTAAATATTCACAGTTTTGGAATGCTTACTTCTCATGGTACAGTGAAAAGAATTTATAACCAGAATATGTGGGTTCGAATCCTGACTGCCCCTTACTGCTAGATGGATCTTTGTTAAGTTTACCACTTAATCTCCCTGACCCAAAATTTTCTTGTCTGTAAAATGAATTGGACTAGTTGACTTCTGAAATCCCTTCTGCCTGGTTCTATGAACAGTAGTGGCTGCAAACATGAGTAAAATCCCACATTAGTAGAATCTAAGTAAGGGGAATTTTGGTAACTTTTCATTAACTATGCCAGAGCATATAGTCTTTTCTAAACTACATTTCCTAACTTTTTCAACAAACAGATTCATACAATTATATATTGACACTATGAGGAGCACAGTGCTTCCAATATAAGGAATTTGAATTCTATAATTTTTGTGACCTTAAACTAGTCCCTTAATTTCTTTGGACTTCAATGTCTTCATATGTAAAAACAGGACAGTGGTTTGCAATCTCAAGTTCCCTGCCAGTTTCAAATATTATTCTCTGAAATCAAATTCTCTAGGGCTTTGACTCATTCATTGATACCTCAATTTCCTTCTTTTGTGTCATTAAATTATAGGAAAAGAAGAGTGACACTTTGGGGTGAGCTCCTGTGGCCATAGAGGATATTAGGAAAAATTAATAAATGTAAAAATACCTCCCAATGAGTCAGTTGATAACATTGGAAGTACCCTTATGGAAAAACTTTAGTTATAAGACCTCATATGTGGCTAAAATAATTGAACTTTACTATTCTAGTTTTAAGAATTATTTTATAACTTAATCCTTTACAACATCATATAATTTCCTTGGTTCTAGAATTAATCTTATTTTAAAAAATAAGAACAAGACACTACAGTTTACAAAGATATTTATGAGTTCTTTTGTTGAATATGAAGTAAGAGTGCTAATTGTCAAGAAATACAGAACATAAAATGCTACATTAAAATATAATCATTAAAAATTCACATTAAATTATTTATTAAACATGACATTTGTTAAATACAAAGTTCTTCATCATTTCGTATCATTTACATATACTAATGGCAGTTTTATTGATGTGACGATCAGAATTAGTAGGGGCCAGGAGAAGTGTGGTAGTATTTGTTTGTGAAAATACCATTATTTTTAACTTTTTGAGACCAAAAGTCATGTTAGTGTGAATTCATTCAGTTAGTGACACTGAGATGTGCAAATCTTCCAATCTAGAAATGCAAACTTCAATGAGTATGAAAACTGCTTGTAGACTTACCTAACTGGGAATTACTTTGCCTGCCAATATTGCTAAATATGTTTCCTATTTCTATAGTTTGTCACTTTCCAATTCAATAATGTAAATTCTAGAATTCTCACTGCTAGGTAGCAATCCCTTTTACCAATTACAATTATCTTGCCCTAGTATTTAAAGATAAAAAAATCTAGTGAACATTTTTCTTTAAGACTACAAAGAAAAATCTCACCATATATAAGTACACTTTTTAAAAATTGCATGTGTGGACTATCATTTGTGAATCAGCTTTAATTTTTTTCAAAAGTATAAATATTTTCAGAAATCAAAATAGGTCTAGGTTAGTGATTAGTGATTATTGCCCTATCACATAAAGAAATGTACTCTATGAATACAGAGGCCAAAAGAAAGTTTCTGATGTTAATTTTGTTCTACAAAATTAAGTGAGAAATTCTCCTTTTAAAAGAATAGTCATTCACAAAATATATCTTTCCTGGATTGTGTTTTCCAAGAATGTGATTGTCTATTAAACAGTCTTAGATAGCTTCATTTGTGTCCCATGTATACATTGGTATATAACCCTTAATGATTTTGGAATTGTTAGGAGGCAAAGAGTCATATTGAATTATTGGTGCATAGCAATTCCACTGACAGATATAAGGAGAGAATGAGTGAATGCAGCTTTTTGACATTTTTAAGACAAAGCATCAAAAAAAAAAACAAAACCCAAACCCAGTACTATAGAAATAAAAGACATAAAAGAATGTGAATACCTTCTCATAAAGATCAACAGTATTTGTATCATACTGGAAAGGATACCTTTGGTGTAATTAATTCTCAGAAAAGACTAAGGAGAAAAAGCCTATTACAAGATTTTTAAATTTCAAACTGTTGTGTGAATGGTAATCTCACATAAGTGAAATTTTCCAAGATAGATGTTTTTTATCATGGGGCTAAAAGTGCTTTTAAGGTTATATGTTATTACAGTAAAAAATGATGTTTCTCCAAAGATAATGACCAATACCAGTGTAAGTAACATATAAGAGGAATGACTCCCTTTAGAAAGATGTGAGTATCTGTGGCCTTGCAGAACACAAAGGTTGAATATTTGTTTATACTATGCATTAAAATTGGGAAGGTACTTTCAGTTATGCTTTTAAAGACCTTTGCCCCCTCCTCTCTGCTTGAAAAAGTGATCAATCACAGTATGTTTAACTGCCATCAATACCCCTTTGTAACTGGAATGGTAGTAGTGAACTCTTTCCATCTTCAATAACAGACACATTTTCCACATCTGCTTCTAATAGTTTCTTTCCCCCCCTCTAAACTGAAGTAAATTTGCTGACTGAGATTATATTTTCCCCCTCTCATATGGATATTTTTTACCAAATCTTACTACTTTTCAAGCTCGCAGGTAAGTAAATTAATGGCCAACTTCAAATCCAACCTTTTTTTTAGCACAGTTGCCAAGAAAACCTAAAACACAATGCAGAATCATGAATCTTCATATTCTAAGTCAACTGATTGCATTAACTACTTGAGGCAGAACTTGAGTCCTTGATGAATAAAGTTATATGAAATTAAAACTGATATAATCATTAGCTATGAAAGGGTTAATTTATTTCTTTAGGAATTGATGTACTTAGACCAGATAATAGTATGGATTTTTAATTTAATCTCCTTCAGCTAGTGAAATAGTAGAAATTCAAGGAGTTCCAAAAGCTTGATTTGCAGAAAACAACCATGAAGTAACATATGAACTGACCTATGATTTCCAAGATGAGGAATTTTCCTCTACCAATGCAGATCACCTTTTCTGCAACCTATAACTTTAGTGAGTTGCCTAGAACATGGAGAGAGTAAATGATTTGCCCAGGGTTATACAGCGAATATGTGTTTGAGAAAAATTTGAAGGTAGGACTTCCTACTCTAACCATAGTATGAATAATGTCTGTATTTTATGGAATAATTAGAGACAAGGCCTTCAGGAACACTGTTTTATAGCCTACTTTGCCCAAATGATAGTCTTATGATTAATTAGTATTAATCTTTGAATTTTTCACTACTGAGTAGAAATGATATTAAAATGGATGTTGAAAAATGAAAAGACATGTGCAAATGGATATACTATAGTTTCTTCGGAATATAGCTTCCATCTACCATTCTGAATAATAGAATCAATATAGTTAGCCAGATTATAATTTCCTTAAGGGCAGAGTCAAATCCCACTGCATAGGAGATAGGTGGCTAAGTGGGTAAGCACTGAACTTGGAGGGAGTACAAATCCCTTCTCAGATATTTACTAGCATCACTTAACCTCACTCTCATTTTCTTTATATTTAAATAAGCCCAATAATGGAGTTAACATATGTACAGCACTTTACAAAACTTAAAGCGCTATGTAAATGCTAGCTATTACTACTAATGCCTATCCCCCATATGTGAAGGATACCCTAACACTGGGCTATATAACATGAAGAAATGAAGGTAATTTACAGGGGCATATTGTGATAAGATTGTGTCCAGTTAATAAGCAACAAATTAGGAATGAGAGAGAGGAAACCAGAGGGAAGATAAAAGTCTAAAACTCAAAGGTTACATAGGAGATATGAGGGAAAAGAAGAGATTCATAAAATAAAGATCTGAAAATCAGTTATGAAAACCCAGTCTAGATAGATTTATGGTGTTGTTTAACATACTAAGATATATACATACACAAAATATATATGTTTCAAGCTTTAAAGTGGTAATTTATTATTGTACTTTGAATTTCATAGAGGGGAAAATGAGAAATCATCTCAGCAAACAAAACTTAGAGGTTCTTGGAGTTAATTTTTGAACTTTGCTCATCTCTGGAAGCCACCAAAGAAAGTAACAAGTCTTACATTTTTAACCATTGAAAACAATAAAAAATACTAATGCCTATTTTACTGTTGCAAACTCCAAAAACACCACTCTCTTAGTTGACTCTTAATGCCAGTCTATAATCTGTACAAATTAATACTATAAACGTGAAGTTTCATCTGATTTAATCTGTGTCTTTCCCTTCAGAACCCTCGAACTTTCAGTTTAACACATTTCAAATAATCTCATTAGCAATCCAAATAAAATTCTTCTTGATCATGCCAGTGGGCTTCCCTTAGAATGTTCACTTTAGAACAAAAACAGTACATTTCAAGAGCTGCAAAACTTATGCTGGAAATAGAACAGATTAAATGTATTCTCTTTAGATGGCATAGAAAGGAACTGGACCTGTGATTTCACTGACAAAGGGAACTCCACAGTGAAGACAATCGCTCTATAAATGCAAGTCAGCACCTTCTCTTCACAAATTTAAGAGTTCTAGAAAGCTCCTTAGAGCAATGAGAAGTTAAGGAACTTATCCTAGGTCCAAGAACCAGTATGTATCAGAGATAAGACTTCTGGATTTTGAGACCAGTTTTCCATCTACTATGCCACAGTTATCTCTCTGTCTCAGGGAAAAATAGTACATGGATTTTGGAGTACTCATATGAAATAACTATTGAGCTCATAGCTTTGTGGTTTGTAGAGCACCTTCATTACAAAACTTGCATGTTCCTCCTCCAAATCCTTAACCAGGGGGAAAGAACCCACACACACATTTAAAATAATTATTTTAAAACTAAAAATAGATAATCAGAAACAATAGAACTGATTCACTGGCATTAAAGAGTTACCATGGATAAAGTGATTTTTTTTCCTCTGGTAGGCATATATGAATCCTGGATATACTTATGCAGGTTGGAGGAGCTGGGAATTATGATACTATAGGCAAACCCTTCAGATGATGCCAAAGAAAGGAATATTCATTTTTTGCTCTACCATGAGCACTGACAAACTTTGTTCTGAAACAAAGTATGCACCTAATAGCTATACAAGCTACAGCAAGGGTTGAAACTGTCAACCTTCCAATGCACTGCCATGTGAAAACAATATCAGACTGGCTTGGCTTGGCAATGGTGCTACTGTCTTTAGAGAAAAAATATCAAACACTTGAGGTAACCTGAAAAACATAGAGACACATCACATCACCGATATCTACAAGTAAGCATTTTTATACATGTGTTGCCAGTGCTTCTCTGAGAGCAAGTTCTTTAAACAGAACTTAACAATTTTTATAATTTAAAAAAAAATACATCCCTCTAAAATAGCCCATCAATGCTAGACCACACTTTCTGTATTTCTACAAAAATAGATGCACAGAGAGCTACAAAATTGTATTCCTGAAAGGATGAGCATCACCATTGTGGCTTGGCTTTTCCTGAAAAACAAGGTGGTTTGTTTAAAAGGAAAAAAAGATCAAAATTAAATGGAAAATAAACCATGCTGTTGAAAAGAGTAAAGAGGAAGAGAGTTGCACAGCCTCAGTTGGGGGAAAAAATCAAACAAAGATTGTTTGTTGTTTTTTTTCCCCAATGTTCTAGGCCCCATTAAGCCTTCTCAAGAAAAGGCTCCAAAAACAAAATCAAAATGGCTGACTTTTCATCTTCTCTTTCCATGTATATGTATCTTGTCCTCATGCAGAAATAAGGAAACACTGGTGACAGCTCCATGCCAGTTGTCCTAGGGTTCTGAATCCAGCTTTATTTCTTAATATTGTGTGTTTCAGAACCAAGGAGACTCCTTGCTCTTGTCCTGGTGCTGCAGACCTACATAGGCAGAACGAGAAGAAAGGAGGCAAAACAGTTAAAATAAAGTATTCTTAAAATTGTACACATACTATATTGGTTTGGAAATGTAAAAAATAAGTAAATAAAATTATAAAAAGGAATGACTGTCAGCCATTATTCTCTAAGCACTGTGACATTATTCTATAGTCCAACTAAATATTGGATATTGTGAATTTTGTGCTTGAGTTGGTGTCAGGGAGACCTGGGTGGAAATCCTGTCTCTAATATGAAGAGTTGTGTAACTCTACCCCAATCATTTAATTTCTCTGACTCAGTTTATTTTTAAAATGAGGGAAATAAGTAGTTACCTACCTTACTATATTATTGTGGGGTTAAATGAGATAAAGTCCTTTATACACTTTAAAGTGATGTTATTGTCCAACTTCAGCATGTAAACTGGAGCTGTCATAACTGGAACTGACAATGAAGTTATCAGATCTGTTGAGTTAAAATATTCCCAAAACCTACACCACTATTCATTATATTCCTACTGAGCACTGACTCCTTAAATAAACACCTGTGCATCTATCTGTATGTTAATCTAAACTCAAAATCTAATTTTTAAGAAAAGATATATGGAAAAAAGATAAGTAAAACATATGGATATTGTAGTATATGGTTAATCCTGTGAACTGATTAGTTTAAACCAGTGGTATTAAACTCATAAAGAAATGATGTCACTAATCGGCATATAAGGATTCCCATGGGCAACATAATGACAGTTTTAAAATGTGATGTTTATTTTGTTAAATATTTCCTAATTAACATTTTAATCTAGGATGGGCCACATTTAGGAATGTTGTGAGCCATGTATTTGACAACTCTTGTATAAAATGCAGGAAACCATAATAATGATATCTACAGATTAAGTGCTACCTCAAGCCACCGTTTCTTTTTTAAAAAAAAATGCATTCATTTGTTTGTTACATTAAAATTCTCAGGTATCTCCTGTTCTTCTTCCTTCCCCTACACTAGAGAAAGCATCGTTTAACAAAATGATATGTGAGGTCTTTGGGGAAGAGAAGAATTTTAGACCAAGCAAGAGACAGAACATTACAAGATATAAAATGAATAATGTTGATTATGTTAAATTTAAAAAGGTTTTGTACAAACAAAACTAATGCAGTCAAAATTAGAAGGGAAGTAACAAACTGGGGGGAAAATTATAACAAATTTCTCTGACAAAGGTTTAATTTTTTAAGTATATAAGAACAAAGTCAAATTTACAAGAAATCAAGCCATTTCCCAATTGACAAATGGTCAAGGGATATGAATAGGCAATTTTCAGATGAAGAAATCAAAATTATCAATAAGCACATGAAAAAGTGTTCTAAATCCCTCCTGATTAGAGAAATGCAAATCAAAACAACCCTGAGGTACACCTTACACCTAGCAGATTGGGCAATATGACAGTAAAGGAAAATATTAAGTGTTGGAAGGGATCTGCCAAAATTGGGACACATTGCTGGTGGAGTTGTGAATTGATTCAACTATTCTGGATGGCAATTTGGAATTATGCCCAAAGGGCTTTAAAAGAATGATCCAGCCATACCACTACTAGGTGTGTATCCCAAAGAAATTTTTAAAAATGGTGATGGACCAGTTTGTACAAAATCATAGCAGTGCTTTTTATGGTGGCAAAAAATTGGAAAATGAGGGGATGTCCCTCAGTTGGGGAATGGCTGAACAAATTATGGTATATGATGGTACTATGCTATTGTGCTATAAGGAATGGTGAATTGCTTTGATTTCTGTAAGAAATGTTAAGGCCTACATGAACTGATGTGGAGTTAAATGAGCAGAGCCAGGAGAACACATTGTATCAAATGTAATAGACTTCTATTAGCAAGGACACAGGACAATCCCAAGGTACTTATGAGAAAGAAAACTATCCACATCTAGAGAAAGAACTGAGGGAGTAGAAATACAGAAGAAAAGCATATCATTTATCACTTATTTATATAGGTATATGATTGGGGAATTTGGTTTAAAAGATTGCTCTACTACAAAAATGAATAATATGGAAATAAGTTTTGAGTGATAATACATGTATAACCTAGTGGAATTGCATGTGAGCTCTGGGAAGAGGAAGGGAAGAGGGGAGGGAGACAATATGAATCATGTAATCATGGAAAAATATTTTAAAAATAAAATTATATTTTTAAAATGTATGTATATATATAATTATGTTTCATTTGTTTCTATTTATGGCTACAACATTATGAACAAACAGGATTTATACAATGTATGCAGAGTTGTTTAATATGAGGAAAAGTATTAGTAAAAGTAATTACATCAATAACAAAAACCATATAAACAGATGAAGAAAAAACTTATGACAAAATATAATACTCATTCCTATTAAAACCACTTGAAAGTATGATATAGATGGATTTTTTTAGAATGATAAGAAGTATATACTTAAAGCCATCAGCAAATATTATCTGTAATGGGGATAAATTAGAAGCCTTCCTTATAAGATCAGTAGCGAAACAAGGATATCCATTATCACAATATTATTTAATATTATATTAGAAATGCTAGCAATAGCAATAAAAGAAGAAAAAGAAATTGAAGAAATCACAAGTCAGAGGTAATAAAATTCTATCTTTTCATAAATGATGATATGTGGAAAATCCTAGATTTTTAACTAAAAAAGTAGTTGCATCTATCATTAACTATAGCAAAGTAGTAGAATATAAAATAAATCCCACATAAATCATCATCACTTCAATATCTTACCAACAAATTCCTGCAAGATAATATAGTAAGAGACAACCCACTTAAAATAATCAAAGACAAAATAAAATACCTGAGTATACTTGCCAAAACAAACCCAGGTACTCTATGAACATAATTATAAAACAATTTTAAACAAATAAGGCTACCATTTTTTTAATCTTTATAACTAGAGAATGACTGGAGTGAGTAAGTGGCACACTGGATAGAGCACCAGGCCTAGAGTCAGGAAGATCTGAGTTCAAATATGATGTTAAATGCTTATTAGGTGTGGGACCCCGGGCAATTAGCTTAACCCTGTTTGCCTCAGATTCCTCATCTGTAAAATGAACTGGAGAAGAAAATGGAAAACTACTCTGGTATGTTTGCTAAAAAACAAACAAATAGGGTCACAAGGAGGGCTCAGACACTGAAAATCTGTTTAGCTTCTGTGGTAGCTTTTTCTGTGGTTTGTGACTTTATACTCCAAACTCTAAATACCATACAAGTTCAGGTAAAAATTGAGCTTGTTTCATTGTTTTTCTTTTAAACCCTTGTACTTCGGTGTATTGTCTCATAGGTGGAAGATTGGTAAGGGTGGGCAATGGGGGTCAAATGACTTGCCCAGGGTCACACAGCTGGGAAGTGGCTAAGGCCAGGTTTCATTGTTTTTTTAAGGATACTAAGTTATGACTTTGCTGATTAAGAAAATTTGCTTTATTTTTCCATCTAAAGTTTGGAATGTGAGTGGCAGGTTGTTTTATCACTGTTCACTCTTTAAATGGTAGCTTGAACTTCTACACGTTCCCAAAATAGCTACAACAAATCCTTTTTTTCCCTAAAACTGTCAAAGTATTTCATAAGACAACAGAGAGTCATTACAAAAACAGACACATTAACTACGTGTAAAGGAGAAAATAAAGTGATCTAAAAAAGCCCACTATGGGACCAGGAAAAAGACAAGGGGAAAGGTGAGATGGAGAGGTATTTGACATAATTACAAATACCACTTATGGACCATGGCATTGGCCTTTATATTAAAGTCAGCACTATTTGAATAAATAAAGCATCAGGATTGTCTTTCAGGGAGTCCATTCCCACACGTGGATAACAGAAACAACATTTTGTTCTGTCCTCTTCTCAAATAATGGATCCTGTGCATTTCAATCTAAGTTTCCTGTATTCATTTTAAAATCATTTCATGGCAAAAATAATTTGCAGTCTTGAAACTATCCCAATTGAACAACCTATCCAATTCAAACTACCTTCACTGACAGTTTGCTGAGTGCATAAATATTTTTCTCATTATCAAAATGTCTTCTGAATGGCTTAGTGTTTCCATATTTGAAGACTACATCAATTTGTACAATACTAGAAATAAAATTCATGAGGGCTGCTGATAATACCAGGTAGCTTTTTTTCTTCTTCTTAATTCCATTAAATAAAAATAATAGCCTGCTGGTGACTTTTTTCCCCCAAGCCCAAAATATTTATTCAATCATGATTAACTTGGCAATTTATTCTAGGCAGGTAATAGTAGCTCATAGTTGCTTTTAAACAATTAATTACTAGTATTACATAGCTTTAAAATGAAACTTTATTCTCTCTATATCTTGGACATTATATGTTAATACAATGATTTGTTTCCCCTAATTAATGATTTCCTTTCTTATCTTATTACATGGAAATTTGTTTATGCAAAAGCTTTTAAATTTCAGGTGCATGCTATACTTGTGGAATATTAAATCTGCTGTCATATAAATTCAATATATTGGTTAGTTTTGTTGAGCAGTGTTGTTTTTTTCCTTTCTTTTGAATCTCTGTTAAATTGAGTTACTAGTTGTTTAAGGAAAAGTAATATATTCAGAAAAAAGTAATCTAAAAACAAAAGAACATTAAAAACCAAATTATTTTGTTAGTGTTGGAAATTTTAAATATAGCATAATATGTTTATATTTGCCTGATAGAACCTACTTCTTCATCATTGTCCTATTATTACAAATTCTTTGTACTTATTTTTCTTCACCAACACAGAGAAAATCAATTTACAAAGGGCTTGAATTGTCCTGATCAGACACTCATTGTTTTGTATTTTATTTCTCTGGCTATGTGTGCTTTCTGACTTAGACCAATGCTTTATAAGGACTAAAGTTTTTACTTCCATGGACAAGCGATAGTCAACAATGGTCTCTCATGTAAAGATAGTCTTTCTAAGAAGGCATGCCAGAATTTGTACTTTATTGCTATATGAGAATTAGGAAATGATATAGGATATTAGGAATAACCCACTTCATCTTACTCTCTTTTGGCAATATGGGCACTTCAGAAGTGATAGGGTCATGTCCAAAAGTTGTCAAATATGAAATAATGCAAGGCACTAATGGAGGCTTTCCCTTTCCCCACAGCTTCCTTTCATAAAATCTTCTATCAATAAACTTCTCTTTTCATATGATAAATTGCTATTGAAGCTTAATAATTAAAAAAAAACAGTTCCTAACCACAAAAGAGCTATGGAATGAGAGTCTGTTAATTATTTTTATGAGATGAAGGGCTATTTTATTTCAATTCAAGTAAAACATGTATAGGTTCATGCTATCTAGTACTAGAAAGAAAACAATAAAATGTGTTTGCCCTGCCCCATCCCTATATTATATAGTGGTTCCCCATTAAGATATAGTAAATAAATGGGTCATATTATAAAATATGTTAACTATCTTAGCCAGATTTAGAGTACTAGTTTGGTGTTATATGCTGGGTGGCTACTGAACAAGATATCAGTTTTCACCTGTCTCTGCTACTGGTTTGTTTCTTTATGAATTCTTTTTCCAAGTTCATAAACAGTCTAGTGCAGTGAATGCCCAAATGACAACCTTCATGCTGCATGTGAGCCCCCTCCTTGCCCTAGACAAGGAAGAGATGAATCACTCCAATTGGACTCATGGGAAGAGGGATGGGTGATGAGAGAAATGTCCTCAGGTGCATGTGGAGAGGGGAGGGGAACAGCCTTCTCTGGCACATGTACTAAAGGTTCACCAACCTAATGGGTCTAATGGGTTTGGATATCTCAGACACTTCTATCTCATGTTGCTGTTCTTGTTGTTCAGTCATTTCAGTTGTATCCCACTCTTTGTGATCCCATTTGCGGTTTTCTTGCCAAAAAGATACTGGAGCAGTTTGCCATTTCCTTCTCCAGCTCATTTTACACTAGGAAACTAAGGCAATGAGGATTAAGTGACTTGCCCAGGTCACTTATACTTCCCACTTATTAGGTAATAAGTGTCTAAGACCATATTTGAACTCAGGAAGAAGAGTCTTCCTAACTTAGGCCTTGGCAATCTATCTACTGTGCCACTTAGCTGTCCTACTATCTTAGCTATTCTCTGTCTAATCAGTTCATCTCATCTCAGCCTGAAGTAGTGAAAATCTTTCAGATTTCATTGGCCTTCTCTCTCTCATTCTCAAATGGTGCAGTTATTAATTTGAATATAAATCATTGTAAATGGCCACACATTTTAATAGAAATTTCAAATAGCACAAAAGTTCAAATTAGCATAAGGGAACAGATTTACATTTAATAGTAGGCATGATGGGAGAGGGGGTATAGAGGAAGGGAGATCTCTTTCCCCTTCCCTGTCCTGTCACCAATCAGAGGAGAAATGGGAAGTGAAAGGTGACATGGAATTGATTCTAGTGGACTTATCAGCTATCCACTTCGCTTTGAATTTTAACTTGCCTTCCCTGTCCCATTTGATTGTGTTTCTCTTTGCCTTCATGCAATCTCCCTCACGCCATGAGCACTCATTTCCATTTGCTTTCTTTGTTTCTTGCCATAGAAACAGCATCCGGATTTCCTTTTCTCTCATCTCTGCATACTTCTCTGTCTCAGCCATATGATTTCGCAGTGGAAGGAAGTTTCTTCTAAGGCCAAAATTTCTTAGAAACTTGGGGAATTCTAGGTAAAATGTTCATACACCTGTGCATATTCTCTTCAACTAAGCCCACTAATTCTCTATTATAACACTTCTGAGAAGTATAATATTATAATTTGTTTATAATTTTTTCTTTGAGTCAACTCAATTCAACAACATTTATTAATCAGCTACTCTGTGCAATTTTCTTACCTCTATTTCCCCCAAGTAACTTTGTTTTTTTAAAAACTCTAACCAGCTGTCTTAGAATTGATTCTAAATATTAGTTACAAGGTAGTAAGGGCTAGGCAATTGGCATTAAATGACTTGCCCAAGGTCATACAAGTAGGAAGCATATGAAGCCAGATTTCAAGAAACTTTCAATAACTAAAACTCTTTTGGGGCAAGGGATAAATTTTGTCTTTCACCTCTTTTTATTTCCCCGGAAGAGTCTGGCATGTAATAAAGACTTGATGTTTATTGATTGATTGGTTATAATTTAAAGAGTAGAGGCCCATATGCATTGGAAGAAGTTTTTTAAATAAATACATTTTAAATTTTAAAAAATATAATCCATTTTGATGTTTCTAACCAGAATCTGACATACAAGTCCATCCCAGGTATTGTACAATAGGAGAGACACACAGATCTGCTCTACAACATCATCTGGAAGCATGAAAATGGGGATCTTAGTTACAAAGAACTAGGGAGGCAGATTGATGGAGTGACAAGAATGAGTCTGGGTTCAAAGGTCCAAATCTGTTACTAAATACCTAATGTGAAGCAGTATACGTCACTTCACTTTTTTAGGTCTCAGTTTCTTCACTTGTAAGATAAGGGGATTAAGGTCTCTTCCAGCTTTAAATCCTATGTTCCTAATGATATACATCCTAATGACAGAAATTAGGTCATTCTTAAATATGAAATCAACTGCACTTAATTTTTAAATTTTATTTTATAAAACTTATTGTTAAAGGTTATGACAATAACCTTTAATCATAAAGCTAGAGCTATCACAGACTCTATTTAGCTAATATTTTTAATAAGATATCTTGGAGGGCAATAGCATCTTCACACAAAATGGAGGGAAAGTAAGAAGAGAAGAAAAAAAAAGAAAAAAGGCCTATACATTACAAGTTTATGATTGAGTTATGGACAATATTTAACAATTTGGACCTCCTTTCTTAATGCTTCAAAGTTGAGGAAAATCACATCAAAATATGAAGATATATTCTAAAGGCATTTTTCTATCCATCATGACAAATGAGACTTTTTCACCTTTATTGATCCAGGACACAAAAGTAAAATTTTAAGAAAATATAAGTAGGACAAATCAATAACTGATGAGAGGAGAATCTGGATACCTAGATTTTATTAATGCTTTCTGTAATCTCTGTCTGGGTTACAATAATAGTCTCCCTACTAAGAAAATGTGTTTAAAACTATATGAACTTATTAAATAGACTTTAAATTTTAATCTAAAGTGGGATGTAAAACATTAGCTTTTAAAGTAAGAATGACTGGAAATAATATCAGTAATATACTTTAATACATTATGTTACTGTATAAAATGCAGCACCTGCACATCTGGGCCAAGTCTTTAAGAAGTCTTTCTACTAGTCATTCAAGACTGGGTTGTTTCCTCTCCCACGTTTGTATTCCTAGTCCTAGACATCAATCCACCTTTGGTGCTTCTTTCCCACTGAACAATACAGAATCATAGGATCATAGATTTAGAGCCAGAAGATATCTTAAAGTTGATCTAGTCCAACATCTGTTAACAAATGAGGAAATGGACTCAGAGGAATTCAGAAATTTATCAAAGTCACACAGCCAATGAAGAGTGGCAGGCAGCATTGTAAAGCACTGAATGGAGTCAAAAGACATGAATCTAAATCGTTATTTGAGGAAGCACCCACACTAATCAAGCTTCCTCCAAAACTGGTTGTCTATGAATCTCCCTAATATTTCTCAAACTTTACCCCATTCTGGTGCTATCCCCACCCTCCCCCTTTCAGATTGTGTTTCTTTTTGCTTATATTTGCAACTTCAGTATTTTTCCCTACTGAAGCAGCTAAGAGGCACAAATGGGCAAGAACACTGGACTTGGAGTCAGATTCTGAGTTCAAATTCTGCCTCAGATATTTATGTGACCCTGGGCAAAAAACTTAACCTTGCTCAGCTTGAATTTTCTTATCCATAAAATAAGGACAAGAATAATACCTACCTTACAGAGTTATGAGGATCCAACGAGATGGCAAATATAGTGTTATGAAAACCTTAAAGTACCATATAATTACTAGCTAGCTTTATTATTATGATTATCATTAGCACAGTATTTGATAAACAATAAATACTTAATATTTCTTCCTTCCATCTTTTCTCACTCAGTAACTGTGTAACTTGACCTCACTTTTCTCCAGATTCCTCAATTACATGATGAGGGGTTTGATTTGATGATCATTAAGATCTCTTCCAGCTTTAATATATGATCATATTACTTGTGATCAGCTCTCTTTTCACCTTATCATGGTCTCTCTTCCTCTGTCATCATGCAATATTGTAAAGGTGGGGCACCAGGGATGTTATTATTATTATTAAAATGTAACCTAAATGGTTTGTGGGTTCACACTGGGTTGAGTGAGAGACAGGACCAACCAGGATAGGGAGACCAGGGTTTACTGCCAAGTTGTTAACTGTCAATAGGAATGGCAGTTAGGCCAGGGCCTATGGAACCAGCTGGCAACAGTTAAAAATGTTTGACAGTTTATTTGAGGGAAACAATAAAAGGATGGGAATAAGGGATTCTATACTTGAAACCTAAGGGCAAACGACAGGGGCATGGGAAGGACTTGTCTACATTATTTTATTGGTCTAAGCCAGGCAGGACCCAAAGGAAGTGAAGTCTCAGGGAAAACTCCTCCAAATCTTGTTCCTGCCAGGTTTGGTCAGTTCAGCTAAAAGACATGAAGGTGGCTTTCAATTGGGGTCTCACAGTAATCCAAGGATGGTCACAGGATGCCAAGAGCCAACTCCAACAGGTGATCCAAGGTACCCAGGTAGGGAGAGTGAGCTTGCAATGCTGTCCACCAGATTACAAACCACTTCCTCACTTGGTGCTGCTCTGCAGGTCTGATGTCCACTGCTGAAAGCCTCCACCACTCAGGATCCCAGGAAATCTGGATGCAGTTTTTCCCTAACTCTGATATCTCCCAGGGTTAGCAACAGTTATGTCCAAATGACTAATGGAGTCTCTCTTAGAGCACAAGCCCCACTTCCTGCTCCTTTATTCCATCTTGGAATCCTCCTGCCCTTCCTGCTAGGTCCAACACTAATACTAAATTAATTACTAAATAACCCTCACAACAGTTCCCCCCTTTGCACAAAGCCAAAATTAACAAAATTTTGGCATTTGTGCACTACAAACTAAACTAAAATTCTAACCCAAAATAACAAACAATCTACACTAACTCTATTCTATCTAACACTATCCTACTCTACCCTGCACAACAATATACACATATCATACACTGCCTCTTTACCTGTTTTCCACCAACTTGCATTCTACTAACATCACATATTTCTGCATTTTTAAGTGGAAGGAGAATAGGCAAATACTTTAGAATCAAGTTTGGTGACAAGGCTAAATCATTCTTAAAAAGAATTCATGTTCAAATACTGAAAAGTAAGACAAAAATCATAAAAATGAGTAACTAGTGAGCATTAAAAGAAAAATTTCAATTTTATAATTAAAAATGCAAAATGTTTCAGATCATATTAGATGATAGAAACATGTATAAAGAAATGGATCAATATCTATAAATTCAATAAACTGTATTTCACTAATAAAATTAAAGATAATTTGGGAAACAATTCAAGGAAAGATAGAAGGGGAGAGAAAGGAAAGGAAAGGAAAAGAAGGGAAGGGTAAATGAAAAGGGAAAGGGAAAAGGAAAGGGAAGGGGAGGAGCTTAATAAAATTTCTTCTACAGATTTTCTCCCAAACCTGAAGAAGAGTAAGAACAAAAATTTTCTGGATTAGTTGATGTAACTGAAACTGCAAATTATAGTACTCCCTGGAGATTCTAACTATCCAAACATCTGCTGAATAACAAATAGTGCCAAACATGTATCTGTAAAGAGGTTTCTAGGTTATGCAGAGACAACTTCATGATCCAGGAAACAGATAATCCAACCAAAAGAGGGACTAATATGGATCTACTACTTACTCATAAAAACATAATTAAGGTCACAAGAGTCAAACAAGATATCTTATACCTGAAAAATATAAGTATATTATATATGTATATATATATGTATGTATATATATATAATCTAAGGACACCTCGATAAGAATTTGACTTCAAAACCACAATAATATAAATTCATGATTTCTTCAAATTAAATCTGTATTTCTATGAATTTTTAAATTCAAATAAATAGTTCAAATTTAAGAAATCAAAGAACTCTAGACTATTCAGAAAACTCATACTTTTGGATACATTAATATTTTCTTAAAGAAGAGTTGGAATGTTAGAAAATAATTCTCAAAAATTGTTTCTACATGTAATTGAAAAAAAAGTTAAATAAAAAATGAAAGGTATATAATGTGGTGAGCAGAACTGACTGGCTACTGATTTAAGTGTAATTTTAACTTCAATTGTGCTTAGTCAAATCATCAACTACTTGGAGAACAAAGGTTAAAACAATCAACATCAAAGAGAAAAAAAGACAAAAATAAGAAGAGGACATACAACGAAGCTTCAACTTGACCAATTCAAACAAACGACTAATGTAAAAACAATGGAAGTAGGAAATTTTTTAAAAAATATTTATTTTATCAGCATTTCCTGTAAAATTCTGACTGTGCAGAGCAGTTCACAGTGAAAAAGATAAAGAGCTTTTGTTAAGAAAAGTATACAATTTAGGCAGCAAACACCAAGCACAGAGACAGTGCAGCACCAATTTAGAAAGATAGAAAATTTATATCATAAAATGATAGGAATCAGTGAAAGTCAATATATAAGTGGAAATCTTGATGTCAGAATCAGTCACATATATATTTCATTGATAAACTGCCAAGAAGACAACAAATTAAGGCAAAATGAAATAGATTTGCCAATACTGGTGTAATTATTCCCATAATCCTAGTTTTACATCATTCATACTCTGAACACATCAGACTGTACTGGGGGCAAGGGAGAAAGAGAAATAGAAATGAGAATTAAGAAAACAAAGTTAGAAATAGAAAATCTGTCTAGGAGAGATCAAGTATGCCTGAGGTAAGATGATCTTTAAAGTAAAGGAGACACTTAGGTAGATAAATAGAGACTTAGGCCTGAAGGTTGGAGGACCTGGGTTCAAATCTGACCTCTGACACTTTCTAGCTATGTGACCCTGGGAAAGACAATTAATCTTAGTTGCTTAGTCTTTATCTCAACCAATACTAGTATCAATTCTAAGACAGAAGGTAAGAGTTTTTTTTTTAAAGTAATTAGGGATCATGTTACAAGATGAAGAGATTAGAAAAAAGGAGGAAATTAAGTGTGATTTTAATAGGGCAAAATAAAATTAAAAGTGAATTAATAACTACAAATCTATATATACCTTATTTCTCATAGTTAAAATCTTTATGATACAAGAAGAAACATGTTGACTATGTTGACTTTCACAAATGATTTCTGTCTTAGGATCTGTGCTCATAGTCATAAGATTGACTGAAATAAATCATCTCATTAGTTTACAAGAATTTATTAAGTGTTTACTATGTACCAGGCCTTAAGCCAGGTTCTAGGAATACAATTACACAATAATTGAATACAGTAACAATAACTGAAAACAAGCTTATAATCAATCTGGGGCAAATAATCTCTCTCAATCTCTCCTTCCCCCTCTATTACCTTCTCCTCCTCTCTTTCTCTCTCTCTGCCCCACCAGTCATAGGTAGAGATTGGGTAAGGTCTCCTATACACAATGACACTTGAGGCAAGCCACAAAAGGAAACTAGGGATTCTGAAACAGAAGTGAGAAGGGAATGTGTGCTGAACATGAGAACAATCAGTGTGAAGTCAAAGAAATGGAAGATAAAGTACTCAACATATGAAGAACATTAATAAAAACAATTACAATTTGATTAGAACTTAGTGTGCATTTGGCAGAACACTAGGCTAGGGCCAGACTGGGGATTTAAATGGCAAAACAGAAAATTTATATTTTATCCTGAAAATTATATGACACTACAGGCATCTGTTAGACCAGGTAAGCAACATGGTCAGGTTTGTACTTTAGGAAAACCAGTTTGACAACTGTATAAAGCATGGATTGGAGTGGTAAGAAACTTGAGACAGGTTCAGTTTAGGGCAGATGAAGCCTAAATAGGGCTGAGGGTAATGTAAGTATACAAAAAAATCACAGTTACAAGGTATATTGTGGAGGTAGAAACAAAATTTGGAGACGATATATAAAGTAAGTGATAGTGAGGAGAAAACAGTTACAATGAAGTTGCAAGCCTGGAAATGATAATAAATACGAGAAAATAACACTGGGCAATTTGAAAGTTCATGGTGCCTTTGATTATAATATGGAAGTCTGGAAGAGGAGAAAGTTTTAGAGGAAAGATAATATTTAGGTGATGCAAAGTAAAGAGTTGACAATGATAGAAAGGTTGCAAAACTCAGTAACTAAAGGGTAGAAGTACCTCAACAGAAATGGGGAAGTTTAGAAGAGGAAGGAATAGATAACATAGAACACATCGAGTTAGAGATATCAATGAGCTATACCTAAAAGGCATTAGGAAATACAAAAGTGGAGGTCAAGAGGAAGATGGAGCTACAACATAGAGATGGACATATGAAGGCAGAAGAAGGCCTGACAGGAAAGAAAGAGAAAAGAGGAGTATTCCAAAAAGAGGCATGAGTACATCCACAATTAGGTGAATTTTGTGAATTATGATCCAGGAAGAGACTCCAAGAATTGTAAGTAGAGAGGTAATAGGAGAATCAAGAGATTACAGCATCATAAAAAACAGAATTGCAACTCAGAGCATCTTGTGTGAAAGAGTGCATGTGTTGGTGAGGTGGCGTGGTTCAACAGTTTCAAGCACTACAGAAATGTAAAAAAGAAAAGAACTGAGGTATGTCAGAAAGGATGAAGATGAGAAAAGTCCATTAGTGACTTTGAATAGGGGATTTTGAATGTAATGATCATGTCGAAGTTCTGATTACAGAGTATTTAGAAGAGTGTCTAAGATAAAAAGTGGAAACCATGAGTTTAGAAAGCTTTTTCAAGAAGTTTGACTAAGATGGGGAAGAGAAATCTGGGAAAATAGCTTATAAGCAGAGGAGTGTGCGATAGCTAATTTGAGCCAACTCCTGATAACTGACAATTACATATTCAATGCCAACATTTATAACTTAGAAATCAGCAAAATTTAAAAATCAGATTGTCTAGGCTTAAAAAATTGATAGAGTAATGTTGCAGATTAATGGAGCAGATTAAATGTAAAAGTGAATTGGGTGTATGTCAGAAAGTTTGTAGCTAAATATTTACTAGCAGATCAGTATGTTTATTTCATTTTATTTTTAAAAAACCTTTACCTTCTATCTTAGAATCAATACCAAGTATTGGTTCCAAGGAAGAAGAGTGGTAAGGGATAGGCAACTGGGGTTAAATGATTTTCCCAGGGCCACACAGCTAGGAAGTATTTGAGAACCCGGATCCTCCCACCTTCAGTCCTGGCTCTCTATCCACTGAGCCACCTAACTGCCCCTAAAAGACATTAGATTTTTTTAAAAACTTACTTTTTGTCTTAGTATCAATTCTTAGACAGAATAGTAGCAAGGATTGAGCAATCAAGGTTAAGTGACTTAACTAGGGAAGTATCTGAGACCAGATTCATATTCAGGTCCTACCAATTCTAGGCCTGGCACTCTATCCTTTTAGTTACTTAGCTGCCCCTACAACAGTAAATTTAAAGAATTACTGCTGCTACTGCATTCATTGTTTGCTGACTATAAAAACAAAACAGACAAAATTGAAAAATCCTTTTAACTCAGTAAAGCAAAATCTAGCCTTAAAGCCTTTCCTTTAATAAGAAGCCTCATTATACACATGTTCATAAAATACATGATCTCTTAACAAATGGAACCACAATGAATATTAATTATTCAACAACTTTCTGAATATCAACAATATAGTATACATAAAATAGGTAGCTATGTGCTCACTAAAGCTATTTCCTACTATTATGGTGAATGTCTTGCCTATGATTATGAAAGATTCCGTATAGATGAGAAAGTCCTATAAATGCCCCTTTTTGCAGATGATATATCATGTTGATGCATCAAGACCTAGAATACGAGGTCACAAACCTCTTCCATAGGATATGTAATTACTCAAAAGAGATAAATATTTAACAACTGATACTTAAAAAATAGATGGAAAATAATTCCTATCTAGGCTGAGATATGAAGATGGAAGTCCAGCCTACTTTCATTTTGAAAATTGTGCTGCATATTCAAATAACCCAAGTCTTCAACCATATCTTTTAACACATTCAACACTCTTTTATCTGATAATTCCATAAGGCTGAAAATCTATGAAGAAACAAAGTTGTAGATTATCAGTTGAATAATGGAGAGGAACCTTTTGGGTGTGCACAGATTACAACATGTTTGTGAAGATGCTCTTCTTTAAAATAAGTAAGAGATACAATGGAGGAACTACATGATTGGAAGAAGACATGATTTGATCTTGTAGTGAAAGTGAGATATAATAGGTGAATACTGTTGAGTATTGCTAAAGAACCTTTAAAACATAGTTCTTCCATCCATAAGAAGGACTCCAGCATCTTGGAAAAGATCCTATGTGGATTCATGAATAAGAATGGTGCAGGATTTAAGAAAAAAAACAATAATAAGCAAAACACACAGATTGGTTGAAATTTGTTCTGATGGAAAAATACTCCAAATAGAGGAAAATAACATTGATGCATTTCTCTGAGGTTTGGGAAATAGAAAATATGATTCCTTTCTTTGACTTGCTTGTTTAATTCTTTTATTCTGCCTCCTCCCTCAATGAAAACACAAAGCACTGTCCTGAAAGATTCAACATACAGCAGCACAGAAGCCTTGGCTCATTTGGGCTAGGATGTTAATATCTCAAACTATATTAATTAAATCACTTAAAACAAAGAGTCATAATATTGATATTTTATGCCTTTCAACCAGGGATGAGCTAGAAAATGTTTAACTGTTTCACCAGGGGGAGGGGGAGGGGAAGAAAGGGGTATACACACAGAGACATATGTTTAAGTTTAATATGCATTATTCACATATTCTCCTTCACTTTCTTAAGTCTAGACAATAAACCAAACAGTAAACCAAGCACTGATTGGTAGCATATGCCAATTTCTAAGGTGTAAATTCACACACTAAAAATTAAAGTTTTTTTGAGCCATTATAAGTTGAATCCAGAAAACTAAGTGGTGTAAATTTTGCAATGACTTTAGGATCATATTGGAGATCAAGGAAATATAACAGTACTAAAAGAGTAGTGATGGTGTAAAAAAAAGCTTTTTTTTTGGTCATGGTATTATTCATTTGTTTTATAATGAAACCAGAGAAAATTAAAGGCTCCATGCAGTTTCTCAACCTGCAATACAAATCCTATTTCATTCTGGGACCAGTCAAATCTGCTGTCTCTGTCTAAGATATATGTAATAATAGACTGTGAAATTTCTATAACAAACTTTTTTTTCCATCAAGGTTGGTGGAAAAACAATACTTAGATTCTGTCATCATGAAGCTCATATTCCCTATGAGAGAGTAGAAATGATAATAAAGAAAATAAAGGTGGGAAGAACTTGATTAGACCAAGTATATACTAAGGAAGTATAGGCTAAAGGTTAAAGAGTGTACACAAACACACACACACACACACACACACACACACACACACCTGCATATTAGGTATTAGTTCTAAGGGAGAAGAGCAGTAATGGCTAGACAATAGGGATTAAGTAACTAGCCCAGGATCACATAGGTAGGAAGTGTCTGAAGTTATATTCGAATCCAGTACCTCCTATCTCCAGGGCCAGCAATCTAAACACTGAGCCACCTAGCTGTCCCCTTTAATAAATATTTATTTAATGAAAATCTAAAAGTTAAAAAATAATTTCTACAATTATTCCCCAAAAAGGGAGATTGTATAGAGAGCAATAATTGACTCATGCCTATTTTCTCATCACTATGAACATTATCTTCTAATATTTTCAGATTATAGGATTACAGAACTAAAAATAGAAAGGATCTCAGGGGCCATACAGTCTAATCCCTTTACTTTATAGTTCAGGAAACTGAGGCCAAGTGATGTCCTGGAATGGGTTCGAGCCTTTTCTAAAGTCAATGTTCTTCATTACATGAAGAAAATAAATAAAGGCTTTCACAAACAGTATTCTGCAGCAAACTATGTCTTTGCAGTGATGAAACTAACTGAAGGATGTACAAAATTCTTTTTTATTATTAGCTAACTACCTCCCATTCCATCCCCCAAATTGATTTAATAGAGCTTGTAAAACTTTAAAGTCCCTCTTTCAATGTGATATCTCCCACACATATGTTAAAATCATACAATATTTACATATATACATAAAACACACACATATGTATATGCCCACGTGTATATATGTGTATATATATATACACTTGTGCATTAAACTTTGATGACTACTTAATTATTAATATAAAAGAAGAAATAAAATATGACAACATTTTTACTGAAAGCACCTGCTACTATCATTCAGGATGCTGAGTAGCAAGTCTAAATGAAAGAATAATTCCATGCAAACAATGAATCATCCTAATATTCCTATGTTTGGATGACATTTTCCCTATTACTCCAAAATCTGGAACATGATAAAATCTCTTAAATGAGACCCAAAGTCACTCAAAAGACCTAAGAATGGATAGGCTAAATGGTTCCATATTTACATAATTTGTCTCCCATAGCTAGAATAGATGAAGTCTTTGTCAATATCTCTATCTTCCTTCAAATCTCATACACATTATACCAACATTTTAGACAGAAACTACAAGTGAACAATAAATTGGGTCTAGAATTGAATAGGAAATTATGTAATACTTTCAATGAATCCAAGCTAATCTCTGAAATAGAATCCTGTCTTTTTAAAAATAAAATTTTCCCTTCCTAGTAAATGGGTGTAAATAGAATACAATATATGATGCATGAAAAGATCTATATGAACTGATGCAGACCTTAGTAAGCAGACTCTAGAAAACAGGAAGGATAACTAATAAAAAAATATGAATGTTACAAAATTGTAATGAAAGCATGGCTCAACAAAAAAAGAAAAAGATAATGGGCATCACAAAGGTCAGTGGTCCACAACTGATGTATATAGTCCATATTTTCATACTTTTGTTGGTATTTATCAGTTTCATTTATATTTTACCTTCTTTTACATTTGTTTGCCTTTTTAAAAATATTGTAAATCATTTGTAAATGTGATTTTTATAGAGGGAAAAGAATGAATTTACCACTAATGAAGATAAAATCAAAATAATTAATTAAGTGCTATTTTTCCTAATTATATGAAAACACATTTAATAATTTAAGTCAAACGGGTGAATACTTAACAAAATTCTAATTTCCCTAGACTAACAGAGAAGAAAATAGGATATTTAAATAAAGTTGTCTTAGACAAAGAAATTGAAACAGATATAAAATAATTTCCTAAGAAAAAATCATCAGGACCAAATGGATTTACAAGTGAGTTTTACCAAACATTTAAAGATAATCTAATTATAATACTAAATAAAATATTTAGAACAATTAGTAAAGGAAGAGTCCTGTCAAACTCTTTGGTGAAGCAAATATAGTGCTGATACCTAAACCAGAAAGAGTAAAAACAGAGAAAGAAAATTATAGGCCAATTTTGTTAATGATTATAGATGCAAAAATTATAAATAAAATATTATCCAGGAGACTACAATATATCACAAAGACCATTAAGATGAAATAAGATTTATACCAGGTATTGAGAGGTGGTCTAATAAAAGAAAAAAACTATTAACATAATTAATAACAAAAAAGTAACAAGACATATGATTATATCAAGGGATGCAAAAAAAAGCATTTTAGAAAATATAACACTCATTACTATAAAATTCTATAAAATCATTCCTATAAAATCCCTTGAAAGTAAAGATATAAATTTTTCCCCTTAGATTAATAAGAAGTATATATTTAAAACTATTATCAAATGTTATCTTTAATGAATATAAATTAGAAGCTTTCCCCTAAAGATCAGGAGTAAAATAAGGATGCCCATTATCACCAATATTGTTTAATATTGTGCTAGAAATGGTAACAATAACAATAAGAGAAGAAAAAGAAATTGAAGGAATCAGAATGGGCAAAGAGGTAATAAAGATCTCTTTTCTCAGATGATATGATACCCTTTATATAGGAAAATACAAGAGATTCGACTAAAATATTAGTTGAAACTATCAATGGTTTTAGGAAAGTAGCAGGATATAAAATAAACCTACATAAATCATTAGCATATATAGGTATATATATAATAATGTCCAAAAAAAAAGATACTACCTCTTTTTTTGGACATTATAATATATTTGTTTCAACTAATATTTTAGTAGAATCTCTTGTATTTCCATATATAGAATAAAATACCTAGGAATATATCCTCAAAAACAAATCCAGAAACTAAATGAACATAATGATAATGACACTTTTTAAAGAAAATAAAGTCAGATTTTTATAGTTATGTAATATTTGAGCAATATTCATTGTTCATGGGAGGGCAGAGCCAACATAATTAAAATTACAATACTACCTAAACTCATCTACCTATTCAATGCCATCCTAATTAAATTACCCAAACATTATGAAGTAAAAAAAAAAGGAAAAAAATTCATTTGAAAAAAAAGTCAAGAATATAAAAGGAAATAATGAAAAACAATGTTAAGGAAGAAAGTTTAGGAGTACCAGACTTCAAACTATATTATAAAGCAGTAATTACCTAACTATTTGGTACTGGCTAAGAATAAAAAAGTAAATCAGTGGAATAGAATAGACAGACAACAAACAGTCTTAAAAGATTATAGTAAAAGTAAAATTCTAAGATTTTGGAATAAAATTCATTATTTGGTAAAATTGTTGGGAAAACTGAAAAGCACTGACAGAAACTACATATAGACCAATATTTTACACTACTTACTAAGAAAAGATCAAAATGGATAAGAGACCTCAGTATTAAAGGGAGATATTATAAACAAATTTGAAGAAAAGGGGTTATATTGCCTATTAGATTTATGGATAGGAGAATAATTTATGAATAAACAAGAGATAGAAAGCACTGCAAAAAGCAAAATTGGTAATTTTGAATACCTTAAAATGAAGTTTTTTTATAAATAAAACTAATATATGATTAGAAGGAAACCAATAAGTTGGGGGAAATTTTAAAATAATTTCTCAGATAGAAGTCTCATATCTAAAATACATAAAGAACTTTGTCAAATATGTAAGAATATGAGAAATTCTCCAATTGATAAATGGTCAAAAGATATGGACAGTTTTCCGGGTTAAGATGGCGGCAGAGTAAGAAGCAGCTCTAAACCTCTCCTGACCGAAACACACAAAACTCCTCAAGGGGACATAAAAACAAGTCCAGACGAACGGAGGAACCCCACAACAGG
>NC_058132.1:439680138-439759354 GCF_016433145.1 Gracilinanus agilis
AAGGAAGGAAGGAAGGAAGGAAGGCAGGGAGGGTGGGAGGGAGGGAGAGAGGGAGGGAGGGAGGGAGGGAGGGAGGGAAAATGAAAACACTTTATTTTTTTCTTGTATCATGCAACACAGGGAAAAGGGAATTTTTCATGTTTAATTTTACTTGAGATTTTACCTAAACCTAGATGTACTGAGAGATTTCTTTCTTTGATTCAAGTCAAACAACCACTGGGAAAGGATATCTCAGCAAACTGATAAGAAAGAGGGATGTTTGTGATGTTTACAGGCACAATTCAGAGAATTCAGCCAGATCTGAGCCTTATGATTCTGACCATAAGGATCAATAAAAGTGGCAGTCACTTCACAAACTCATGCTAATCATTTTTAACCCTCCTCCAGTCCTACTCTTATTCTCCTCAGCATTGATAATCTCTCCAAGTCATATTTGTCTTGGAAAAGCTTTGTGAAAGTCACAAAGTAGATAGGAACTGAAACCTGCACAGCGTGGTACAGAGCAATACATTATAGACTAGAGTGATGAGATTAACGAATGCACATTTAATGATGAAAACAATTTGTCAGGGAACATACAATCGGAGAACAAGTGCTGGGTTTGATGAACTGTCTGTCCAAGTTACAGAAAATTTAAGAGGAGTAGAGGGATAATTTAAAAATAGGAAAGCTTCCTTATATTCTGAAAATTAATTTCTAATGCATCAGAAACTATTATGTCTAGTATCAAATATAAAAATGTAATTTTATTTTTAAGCACTTTACAAACTGGTCCATGCCTACCTTTCTAGTCTTCTTTAATCTTTAATCTTCTTTAATCCCCATTTCCACATACTCTAGTATCAAGTAGGACCATGAACCTCTTTGCTATCTCTTGTACAAAACATTCCATTTCCTGATTCCAAACATTTTCATTAGCTATCTTTCATACTTGGAATGTTTTCCCATTTTACCTCTGCCTCATGATTTCTTCAAGTCTCAGTGAAAATCTGATCTTCTGCTAAAAACTTTTCCTGTGTGAGTATATGTTTGTGCGTACACATATGTCCACATCTTTTAATTGTGTATGTTCACAGTTATTTGCATATTGTCCTCTTTATTATAATGTGAGACCCTAGAGAAGGGACCGCTTTTGATATTTTGTTTTAATTCTCAGGGCTTAGAACAGTACTTGGCATATAGTAGGCATTTAATAAATGCTTGCTGACTGTGGACTTACAGAAAAAGTAACCTTAAAAAAACACTAGAATGTAGACTCAGAGGAAAGCCTGATATGTCTTTTCAGTCTCTGCAAGCTATAATTTCAAGGACACAAAATTAAGTATTAATATTAGGTGAAGAAGTATTTGTTCCTTTTAGTTTTTTTCTAAATGTTGATTACAAAGTACCCTTGTAGGGTTAGAAAAGAGAGGGGAAAGAAAGGGAAAGTGGAGAAGATAAAAAGAAAAAGATGGGAAGAAACTGCGAGGTGAAGAATTGCAGAGAAAATGGGAGAAAATAAATTCATCCCTTCTCAAATACCTCTTTTAAGAAAAGTAGACTGTCACCCAAACATTGTGATTATTTCTAACGATTAAGGTCTTCACATACTAAAATGATTGCAGAACTCACAAGAAAAGAAGAATCACTGGCATCTAACAATTTTTGAATGTTCAACATTTTGTCCATTATTACCTCTAAATAACTTATGCAATTATAAAAAGTATCAAGTACAGAATCATGTGAAAATAGAAAGGTTTTCAATACTCTATAAATGTAATGTATCTAGAAATTCCAGCACAGCACTAGAGATCAGAAAAGTCAAAAGAATGGCAGCAAAGTTATATTACTTTTTTATTATTATTCATATCACCACAAGCTCAATCGCCATGCAAATTCCTTGAGGAATATAAGAGTTCTTTGTGGGAGGGTGGGTGGGGTAGATATTTAAAATGACATGGGTATAATTCAATACATACATATGGCGCATATGACGAGAGAGAAGTACTTCAGAGTATTCTTTTAAGTTGTTGTTTTTTTTTTCCCTTACAGATTTCCTGGCAAGAAGGAAGAAAACTGTCTTACCTGAATCAAACCCAAAACTTGGCACAATGTCCACTGTTCCATGAAAGGCTCCAGCCCATGCTGAGGTAGCAGTGGTGACAGTAGTAGGATCTGTCTTTGTGATGTCACACTGGGGAGCAGGAATCCTGGCCGTACGAACTGAAGGCATGAGCAAAGAGCCATACCTTGGATCCAAGTGGGAGCTGGCAGAAGGGTGATGGTGATGGCGGTGGTGCACATGTGGATGGGGGTGGTGGTGATGCATGTACACATCATGCATGTGTGTGTATGACGACGGGCTCACCTGAGATGTCAGTGGATAGTGCCAGGACTCTGACACCTGTGGGGGTGGGGGAGGGGCAGTCTGATGTAGGTTGTGTCCTGGCCAGGGACCAGGATCAGCTGCTGCAAAGGTGCCTGGTGTAGTGACTGAGAAATCAGGATGAACTCCACTTAAACAGGCCCGAGGTGGGGGCTGGTAAGAGCTGGTCCAAAATGAAGTTGGGAAACTGCTCCTCTGGCTTGAAAGAGTTGAGCTATCTGAGAAGGAAGAAAAAAAAGTTTACATTAAGTTTCAGTTCTTGGATAAACCTGCCTTTTCTTGTCAATAATATTTTTTTAAATATGTTATTTATTTAATTTAAAATGTTAACACTCTTCCAATAATATTTTATAAGTATATATTATAATGCACAGGAGTGTGTACTCAAGGGTGGAATCACATTAAACACATTTCAAAGGTCCAAAGTCATTTCTATTTACAGGTCGGAGACCTGTGCTGATTTTTCCTTCTCTGGACTATTTGCTGTTATATTATACAATAATATGTATAAGACTTGCACTTGATATATTATTTATAACCTCTCAGATACTCTCTGCTGTCACCAGGTGAGCTATGGTTCCTGAAACATTGCTTGGGCTTTGAATAGTCTTTAATTTAAAAAACCGAAAACAAAAGATAAATATTCAAATAGCTAAACATTTTTCTTTAAACTGGGACAACGCATAGAAAGAGAAATTGAACAAACCCTCAAAGAATTCCCTAAGAAAAGAGACACCAGGGAAAGATGCCTAACTCTAATATTACATAAATTGTAGCAACAGAAAGTGGTAATTTAAAAATTCCATTAAAAATAACTGTAGAAAATATAAATTAGCCTGGGGTATACCTATTAAAACAAATCCACCAACTATGTAAATACAATTACAAAACACTTTTCGTGCAAATAAAGTCAAATCAAAACAACTGGAAAAAGATTAATTGCTCATGGATAAATTGAGCCACTAAAATTCTGATTGCAGATCAAAGCATTCCATCTTCTACTTTTAATTCCTTCATGAATTTTTTGTTGAATGTGGGATAATGTCTTTTCTTTCAAGGCATGAGGAACATGGAAGTATGCATTGCATGCATATCAGCCTCAGGGAGGCGGGAAAGAAGGGATAAAATTTGAATCACAAAATGTCAGAAAATAATTGTCAAAAATTGTTTCTATATGTAATTGAAAAAAACAAAAAAAACAAAAAATAAAGGGGACTGTGATTTTAACAATGCATGAAGTTTCCAGTTGGGGCTAGATTTCTCAAAGAAGATAAGGACCTTTTTAGCCTTAGAACAGTGGTTTTCAGTTTTGTCTATAGTAATAGAATCCATTCAAATAACAATTTGATAGGATTCTTGTAATAAAATTCTCTAAAATACTTATTTTAATTCCTATGTATAAACAACATGGTTCACTAAAAAATAAAATTAGAATTTGGAGCACTTAAGTTTGTTTGAGGAAACCCTCATCTTAAGAATGTTGTCTGAGGATACTAAGAAGTTTAAGACTTACCTAGAGTCACAGAGCCAGTATGTTTCAGAGGAAGAACTTGAACCCCAAGATTCCTAATCCATAGCCCAGTTCTATCCACTACACCATGCTATCTCTCAAACTTTAATGTGGTAGGTTGAATGATTATGTAAAATTGATGGATTATACTAATTTTTAAACAATAAGATTATAGTAGATACAAGGATTAATTTGCAAGAGTAATATTTTTCTCCATCAGGAAGATTTTTTTTTTAAATAGAGAAAAGAGAACTGGACTGTAGTCCAGGAAAGGGTTATCTTGACTTCCCTGAGTCATTTCCTTCATCTGTAAAATAAGAAGGTAGGATTGAACTAGACATTCTTTAAGAACCTCTCTAGTTTTAATATATTTTTGTAATCTAAATGAATTAGTGGCTAAGGTATTTCTATGTGTGGATAATAACAATTTTCAAGATAATCATCTTCAATAGAACAGTAAAAAAATGTTCTCACACTTTAGTGTCCCCACCAAAAGTACTGAACTACATCTTCATATTGGGCAAGAAAGAACTATCTGAAATAGAATCATTTGAACCTCTACTATTTCCACATTCTCAGACCTTGAATTTCTAGTGGATGTAAGTTTTTGGCCTCAAGGAAATTTATGCAACTGAGACCATTAATCACACACATCAGATATGTTATTTTGCTAAAAGATTTAGGCTGGGACAATAGTTCTCAAATTTTTTGTGTCCTAACTTCCCTAAGGGTTTCTGTGCTTTTCTACCCAATTCTCCCAAATTTAGACCTACACCTTAAAAAGAAAAAAAAAAACGTTCTTGCCATTCATCACATAGAAAGACAAATGTGCATCACTCCACAGGTCTAGTTTCCTCTCTCAAAATTACTATACATAGGGGCAGCTGGGTAGCTCAGTGGAGTGAGAGTCAGGCCTAGAGACAGGAGGTCCTAGGTTCAAACCCGGCCTCAGCCACTACCCAGCTGTGTGACCCTGGGCAAGTCACTTGACCCCCATTGCCCACCCTTACCAATCTTCCACCTATGAGACAATACACCGAAGTACAAGGGTTTAAAAAAATTTAAAAAAAATTACTATACATATTTTAATATGTACTTAGATTTGAAAGGTTTCATGAAACAGAAGAAATTACTTCTGTTTATGTGTAGAATCTTCAGAATCAATAGACAACATTAAATTACTACTACCAATTCATTAATTAATGTCTTTATTTACCAGACATTATGCTAGGTGATGGACATACAAATAAAATTCATAAGGTGCTCATATTCTAATGGGAGACACTAAGGATATATAAATAGATGTGTTAAAGGGATTTTCTAAATCTCTCCCTCTATCTCTTTAAGAGGCAAGAAAGAGAGCAGAAGGATTTCTAAGTAGAAGAGTATTGACAGGCTTCTTTGAGAGTTAGCCAGAGCTAAAGATTCTGTTACCTAGGAGACGAGATATAGAAGAAAGGATTCAGTTGGCAGTTGAGGGGCTTTTACCTCTAGACCTGGAGGTAGCAGGAGTTTGGTCTGGGTCTCTCAGTCAAGAGCCACTACTGGCAGTTTTTACACTGACCATAGGAATAGAGAAACGGATTTAAGGAGTTCATAGGTGAAGAATGTTTATTTATTAGTATAGGTAGGTAGTTAGTGAATCAAATTTAGATAGAGAAGATAGTTTAGGCCTGTTCTGCCCAGGTAGAAGAACCTGTCCTCGAAGACATTTAGAGTAGGGTTTTTTAGAAATTTTACTTAGGATTAGGAATTTAGGTATAGTCATAAGATATTAGAATATCTCTTTACTCCTTTCTATTTTCTATCTGTACTTCTCAAATTAAACTAAGTGTTTTATCAAACTTCTCTCCTCATTTCTGTCAAACTCCTACCAATTAACCCTTACAGATGATATAGATATGAGTATGTACAAAATAAATATAAAGAGAATAAATTATTGGAAAAGTTAAGTTCAAGGTATTTTGAAAGCGAGGATAGTAGTAGGAAAGACTTGAGGAACTTCATGTTAAAATAGGGGAGATATTCCCTGGATCAGAGGTGAGAAGGTAGTAGAATTCCAGATATGAGGTATAGGCAATGTAAAAGGCCAGGAATTGATTACAAAGATAGTAGAACTGCATTCAATAAAATCTAAGTTCAAATTCTCTCTCTGACATTTACTAGCTATATGACCATAAATGCAGGTTAATTTAATTTTTGTGCCTCAGCTTATTCATCTGTAAATTGGAATAATTCTGGTTTTTGTGCCTATTCAGAGTTGTTGAGAGATCATATTTATGCCAAGTCTTTTGCAAAGATTCAAATGCTACATCAATGCTCATTTTATAACCATTATGTGTAAAATACTATTCTAGGAACTGGGGGAAAGATAAACATAAATCAAACATGCCCTCCAAGAGCTGGTGGATTGTGGGTAAGAATTTTTCCTGAATGCTTTGAGCTAGTTACCCAACAGTTTTTGGATCACTCTTGGCTTCAATCCTGTCATGAGAGTCTATCTCTGAAATTTCGTTTAAAAAAGCCTTAACTTACATCTTACCTATGTATTTATCCATAATTTATGCTATATAACTATTTCTTAATATCCTCTTACTTAATTACCTAATTACCAAATATCTTACTACATTGTCTAGTCTTTGTATTCCATATTTAGCACAGAGCCTGGAAAATAGTAAGATATTAATAAATGCTAGTTGACTTGACTTGAAGAGCCTACTCTGTGACCTGAATAGGAAGATGAAAGTTATTCTAGCTATAGAATTCTCCTTAATGCTTGTGTCTTCTCTTTGTTAATTATCTCTAATTTATCACATATATATATAGATATAGATACATAGATGATAGATGTTCATACATAGTTGTTTGTATATTATCTCTTAAGAAGTGAGCACTTTGAGAGTAGGGACTATTTGGGGCAGCTTTTGTATGTCTAGCACTTAGTACAATGCTTGGCATAGAGTAGGCACTTAATACACCTCTGTTGACTGAAACTTGCTTCTAAATGCTATTTACAGATTGCTTCTGGTATACCACTAGGATGCTATAAAGTATCTAATCTATCTATCTATCTGTCTGTCTGTCTATCTATCTATCTACCTACATACCTACCTAACAGATGGAGTACTTTGTTTCTTGCCTGGGAATCAGTGTGCTTATTTCATATGTATGTAAATATTTTTATTACATGCATTTTACTTATATGCTCTTAATTACAGCCATATTTTTGGATGAAAAATCTTACCGCAAAAGGGCATAAAATATGTTATTTCTGTACAAAATTACTTTCCATTTTAGAGATGGCAAGGCCTGCTAATATGGTCACTCCACAAAGGCGTTGGTCTTAATGTTACTCAAATATTTAGAAACCTTTAAAAATCCGTAATCTCATATTGAATGTCATATTTTTGTTTGGTTTGCATTTGGACAAAAGACCATTGTTGGTTCTTCATGACTATCTGTATAACCTTACGTAAGTTACTTAAGCTTTCTGGAGCTTTCAGTTTTCTAATCTTCCAAATGAAAGAGTGGTGCAGATAATAACTTGGTCCACTATGGTCCTTAATAAATTTTAAAATGTTGTTTGATACCAACCACCATCATTACAAAATCCATCTAGTCATTACAGTGTCATATTTATTATAGAAATCCATCTGAGCTAAGACAGGCAGCTGACAAGGACACAATTTCTTAGCTGCTGAGAGACTTCTTAGCTTAACTCTTAATACCTCATTTTTAAAAAAGGCCAAATTTACTACATGTAGTAATGGCAATTTTTGAAAGCAGATGTTTTAATAGAAGAAACAGCTCTAAAAACATAAAGTTCCCATTAGTTACGAAATCTGCCCCAAAGAATAGATTGGATCCTGAACACTCCTTATCCAAAGTTCCTACTATAAATATAATTCTTAAGAACCTCAGAAATATTGTCCATTATTTTGAAGGGTCTATATTCTCATTGCTATGCTTTTCACTGATGCATATTTCAACAACTCCCAGCATTTATAGCCTAGCTGATTCTTATCTAAGTATGTCTCAGTATCTACTACAAAGGACCTGCCCAATACCCTGAAGGCATTCCTCAAGTTCTTTTAGTATTTTATGGGAACCAGTGAATAGAATTTTGGTGGTTTTTGTACCTTACTTAATCTGACAAAGACTGATGTACCCTAATTTCCTATCTAGAATATATTTAATAATGTTTTTGTTTTTGGCTATTCCTGGCAAGACATTAATTTTAATATGCTGTAAGCTTCTGGTGCACCATGAATTTATCTGCATTTGCAATTCCAGTTCTTCAGAGATCATGGCATTCCACAATTTAAAGTCACACTGCATCAGTGTGAAAATACTTGTGTTTGTCAGAAAAGTTTTTGCTGTACTTAGTAGCTTCGAATTACTGGAAACACTGGGTAGTTCCTCAGATGAGATGGAACCTGGTTTCCTCCTTCCAGTAAGTCCTAGACCCTAATTGGGCTGCCTATTCAACTACTTACCAAAATCTAGGCAGTATGCATTGTTTAATCCAACTTGTTTTCTAAAGTGTATTTTTAGGCTGATTTCAGGACTCATCCATACTTTTATTTGGAAACTGTAAGACATGTTCCATGATACTGATGAAAATCTTATGTTTTTTGCTTTCCTTCATATTAATATTGAGTGAATCTATTGACCAAAGAATCTTGTATGATTTTAACATGTACATTTTAAACACCTTGCCGGAGGAGAGCTTTTTACCTCATTCAAATCTTTTAGTAAAGTTCTTTCTAATGTCCAAAGTAAGTTTGTCAACAATGCAATTTAATCCTATGACTTCATGGTTGGTCTCCAGCAAAATTATTTTCTAGACTAGAGACAAAATCATTTGTACTTTAGCCTTCTCTGGCATTCAGACTTCTTTAGAATTATTACACATTAAGGTCTCTTTTCCATTACTGCATATTAAGGGTTTTAAACATTCAAAAGGTAACCCCTAAAAGAGGATTGCAAGTAAGGGGGTGATAATTGATGCCTTTACTCCTTAGATTCACTAAAAGGAGAGTCAGGTCTAACCTGTATTCAAATGTTCCTGGGTAAATCTTTTCTTGCTGTGAACATCTCCAGCTCCTCCCTCAGAGAAAAAAGCTTCAGGGTAACTGCCTCTTTTCACATATACTCAGCAATTTGTATCACTTTTTCTGCAACCTGCTGAATCTCAGCAACTTTCTTTTCCTCCTTTATTAGAATTAAGATATGCATTTATTTTCAAAGGAAAGGACTTCGAATGAACACCAGTGAATAGGAGGGAATAAAATGCTTTCTGAAGAGAATTTGAATTGCCCCAACTAAGACACATAGTGAATCATTTAACAAATATTTATTAAATGCTTATTATGAGCTACATGTAAGAATTAACACAAATATTCAATTCAATTCAGAATCTTCTAAGAGGACACCATATTATGTAGCAGAGAGAGGCAAGGGGGATAGGAAGACAAAAAAGAAAAAAGGAAATAGCTCCTCTCCTCTTAGTATTTACTTTCAAATAGGGATGAATCTTGGAATCCAACATGTGCATAGGCATATAAATACAAAAAATGTTTTTGGTGAAGTTCATCAGTTTAGGGAACTCTTAGAGTCAAAAGTATTTCCACAGATGGAGACTGGCAACTTGTTTAGAACTTAAAGAGTCTTAGATAATTTCATGGGTTTATTGAGAAGTCAACTTACTGTTGTCAGAAGGCTACTATATATTAGAGGCAGGCCATAAGCAAATCTTGATTTCAAAGTCAGCAAAATCAAAGTGATGTTAGGGAAAGCACTAGCCATTGTGGAGCTGTGATGGATCAGGAAAGGCCTGGTGTAGAAGTTTCCACCTATGCTGAACCTTGAAAGATATTAAGAGATTCTAGAAGGTAGAGGTGAGCAGAGGGCATTCTGGGCATGAGAAAGACCCTAGGAAAAGCCACAAAGGCAGGAGATGGAATGTTATGCTTGTAGAATAGCAAATATGCTGATTCACTTGAACAGCCTAGGACCTCTGATTTTATTGTTACAGGGAACTTCCTGTGAGAAAACTGTCTCTCAGTACCAACTGGTAGTTTCTCTGCTATTTGTAATCCTAGAAAGTAGTCTAGAGCCCTGAGAAATCAAGCAATTTGCATGGATCTGAGTACCTTTCTGATATATACAGGTAAGAAATGTGAAACATCTAGAAAAGCAGGCTGAAGCTGGTATGGGCATTTTGCCCCCAAACTTAGAAGTGTTTCAGGCATACTGTAAGCAGGGAAATGCTTTGCTCCCTTACATTCTTGTGACTACTAACCCGAAACATCTGATAACTCCTATAAGACCCTGAAAGAATTATCCTCCTTGGATCGTCCTTTAGATTAACAGAAAGATACACCTCCTTGATATCAAGTTGTATCTCAGACATCCATCTGTCCTCTAAACTATGAGGGTTACCCCCTATTTTTTCAGGTAAACCTCCCCCCTGCACATGCCTCAGTGCATACCACTCTAGAGTCATGTCTCCACTGTTGTAAAGAATATAAAGACCCCAGAACTGATGTTATTGGGGTACAGCTTTCAATCTATGCTGTTTCCCCTAGGAGGCAGTCTTCCTGGCCAGATTTAACATTACCTTGTAAATGAATAGATTTCTCTTTTTATTTTTAAGCTAAATTCCGGAGTCTTGCATCCTTGAAAAAAGTACCCTTCCTGAACCTTGGGGGTTCACTTCAAGCCCCTCACAACAAAACTAGATTGTGTGGGGCATCAAATGCCCAATTCAGTAATTTTAAATTTTATTCTTGTGGAAAGTTAAAATTAATCTGTACTCTTTTTTGGCTCTCAAGTTAACCTTTTGATTTTAAAGCAAAATAATTTCAAGGCTGAAGCTCTGAACTGTATCTCCCTGAGGCCATGGATAGAGTTCTCCCTCCTTTTGTCTACCATGCTTGGAGATGATGTACATACAATGTGCAGTCATTCTAAACTTCCAAAAAGCCTGTCTCCTGCCCAGACTTGGGTCTGGGTCCAGCAATCAGAGACACTCAGGAAAAGAACATCATGAAGAGCATAAATTGTCAGAGGGAACAGGAAATTGCTCTCTTCCATTGGAACCAGTCTTAGAAGGGTGCATGATCTGGCTCAGTGCTGGATCAGCTGAATCACAGAGAAGTAGATAAGAGAGCTAGACAGCTATAAGTGGCTCATGTTTCTTTCTTTCTATCTTTCTTTCTTCCTTCCTTCCTTCCTTCCTTTCATTCTTTCTTTCTTTTTTTCTTTTTTTCTTTCTCTGGCCTGTTTTTTGCTATTTAATACATAATTATAAAATTAGTATGTAGTTTAATTGTAGCATCCTAGAGGTTAGAGAATGCCATCAAAGAGAAAAAAGCAATGCATGGTCAAATATATGCTTCAGGAATATTATTTTGGCAAATGAATGAATGAATGATAAAAGAAAGTTGAAATTACAACTAAGGAGTCCATTCAGAAGGCTATCACATTACTGTTTTTATAATAAATCAGCATACTTCTCATATTATCTCCATTTAATTCAGCAACTACTCTCAGCAATGTCTTTGGGTTTCAAAATCAATTGATTATTCACAACAATTTATCTGGTACCCTCCCTATTGCTGACCTATTTTTTCCTTCATCTCAGAGGACTAGCTGACTGAGTATAAACAAGAGCTGAGGTTGTAGATAGGAACAAGAAGAAAAAATTTTGGTAAAATAAAAATAAGCCTAAGATTACTATTCCATGGCTACATTGATGTGATTATTTTTTAAAAAATAATTAATTCATTAAGAGAGTGGTCATTAGTTTCCTAAGAATATGGTTCAACTCAAAGTATTTAAAAAACTATTAGTATTAGAGATAAGAAAATTCCAAAAGATTCAAAACTTTTCTATTATAAATTAATGAAATATATGACTGCAACCCAAAGAGGCCAACAAATCTTGACTGGTATTAAGGTAGATCAGCTCTCAGAATATCCTCATTATAGAAGACTCTATCCCATATTTGAAAATTCTACAACCCAACTCAACAGTTGGTCAGTATCTTCTTTATAGTATATTATAGACTTCATTATTATCAACAGACATCTATTAAGCATTTTGAATTGTAATTCATTTTACAATTTGACAAATGTGTATTAAGGGACTACTAGGTGCTAGGCCCTGTGCTAAGAGTTTTGAAGAATACAAAGATGATTAAGACATCACAACCCTGGCCCTCAAGGAACCTACTACTTTAAAATAGGGACAACAAAGAACTATGCTGGTTGTGCTACATAAGGCAGCACATTTACTTGTTAAGAGGCTGCAGAAAAGAATTCACGAAGATGATGTCATATGGTATAGTGGGAGGAGCCCAGAGTCCAGATTAAGCAAACCTGAGTGAAAACTCTGCACTTGCAAAGTTCATTGGCTGCAAGACATTGGGCAAGTCTCTTACTTTTTGAGTGTCAGTTTCCTCACTTGTAAAATAAAGAAGTTGGTCTAGATAATCTTAAGGGAACCTTCCAGCTCTAAATATGTACATTTATGTAAGAGTACATGTACCCCTATGAGATGGGGTGACAGTGGAAGGAGAGAAGATGGAAAGAAAGAACAAAAATTTATTAAGTTCATACTATGTGCCAGGTACTTTACAAATTATTGTCTCATTTAAGCCTTATAACAACCTTGTGAAATAGGTGCTACTATTATCCCTATTTTGTTGTTGAGGATACTGAGGAAGATAAAGATCAAATGATTTGTACAGAGCTAATAAGTATCCAAGGCAGGATTTGAACTCTGGTCTTCTTGATTCCAGGTCTAATATTCTTATCTACCTTGCCTAGTAAGACTAGAAATTTAGATAGGATTTCAAGAGACAGAGCTGTAAAGAGCAAAGGAAATTGAAGGAAGTATTAAGTCACAGTAAGAAGTTTCATATCTGCTCAAATTTAGCACAGAGAGAAGAAAGATAAATCTTAAAGAATAGGCTAAATAAATTGCAACCTAACAATGTAATGGAATAGTACTGCACTGCAAAAACTAGGACTATGAAGATTAAGAAAGGCATAAAAAAGATTTAAATAAACTGACACAAAATGAAATAAAGAGAACCAGGGAATTAATATGTGCAGTAATGACAACAATCTAAATGGAAAGAACAACTCAAAGAGCCACAACTGAATACAACCTGGTTATAAAGATCATGTTTCCTTAAAGAGAAAATATACTTCTTTTTTTTCTTTGCTCACATTGAGTACTCACTTTGCTGAACTTTTTAAAACTTTTTTTTATTCTTTTTTTAATCAATCAGTCAAAAAATGGTTATTAAGTGCCTACTAGGTGTCAGGCACTATGCTAAGCACTGGGGATACCAAAAAAATGGCAAAAGACTGTCCTTGCCCTCAAGGGAAAGAAAGGAAAGGAAAGGATGTATTTCAGAATAATGGTGATAAGAAAAGAAACGTTATCAATAAATTTTTTGTTCTTTTCTAAATACTCAAAATACTTGTTAACAAGGTATTTTTAAATTTTCAATAAGGCAGGCTGGTTTCTTATTAAGGAGAGCCTTAAATATCAAATGAGGAATCTGGAATTTCAGTAGGCAATAGGGAATTTCTGGAGGTTCTTTAAGCAAAGAAGTAATATAATCATAACTGTTTTAGAAAGATGAATGTAGCAATGTTGTGTAGAAGGAGAGAGTAATGATGGAATATCAGAATCAGAATGCCACTGCAAAAATATAGGCAAGAAGTAAGGCTTAGGACTTTGGCAGAAGGAGTGAAAGGATCAAGGGCACCCTGGACTAAAAATTGAAAGGATTTTACACTGTACTGTGTGGTCATTTTGGAAAACAGAGGGATTAAAGGTGATGACTAGAGTAATTTAATTTTGTGAAATAGAGGCCTTAGCAAGAATATAAGAAGGTAGGGGAAGGAAAGTTGAGGAGCTTGTTTATGGAGGTAGGGGAGGGGAGAATAAGCATTTCTAAAGTGCCTGCTCTATGCTAAGCCCTTTACAACCTTATGAAGTAGGTGCTATTATATTCTCCATTTTATAATTAGGAAAATTAAGGCAAATAAAGTAAATAAAGGGTCACAAAACTCGTATTTGACTCCAGGTCCAGTGTTCTTTCCACTGTGTCACCTAACTGACTTAAGATGAGTGATGATTTAATTTTATGTACTGATTAGAGGGACAACAGAAAGGTTTCTAACAAACTGGACCTAGATTTGAATCCTGGTTCCTTGTTACCTCTTTGCTTAGGCAAATCATTTTAAATCTTTGGGCCTTAGTTTCCTCATTTGTAAAATTAAGATGTTGGCTAAAATGGGCATTATCTAACAGGTTCTAAATCTTATGATTTGTCAATTCTATTATTGGTCATCTTTAAGAATACTATTTCAAGAGTACAGGAGTTTTTGGCATGAAAACTCTGAGTGTCAATGATGCCTGTCAGTTTCCCCTTCTTTCTTTCCCCCTGGGAAAACTACTCTTCCAGGAGGCAGTAATCCCCCCCTTTCATAGAAAGGCACTTATCTCTTTATTGGCTACCAGTGAAAGTAACCAGATGTGTAGAAATTTGAATGTCTTACTTATTGCTTTCACTTGCAATTTTAAAATATACCTGTCATAAAATGTGGTGATCTGTGATTTTGACACTTTTCAATTACTTATAAGCCCAGAAAGGTGGTGATAATTACTTAGGTGCTATCAACTCAATTCAGAGTTTGACTGGAGATTCAGAATGACATACTTAATAGAAATAAGAGTTCATTAGGTTGTTTTAATGACAGAGAGGGAGGAAGAGATGGAAGGAAGCAAGGAAAGAAGGAAGGAAGGAAGGAATCTATTTCTGGGAAATTTCACTTAATAAATGTGATCTGGTACAGCAGCATAGTCAGAAAGGGAAAGTGAAGTGATCAGTCATTGTTCTGCCCTTGAAAGGTAGTGCATGTCTGAGTGTATAAGGAAAGGCAGAACTCTAGATGGGGAGTAAGTTTCCATGAAGGATTTCAGGGACTGAAGAGTATGGGAAAATGTCAACAGAATAGACAAATGATATTTAAGTTGACCATTCACTAGTACACCCCACAAAATTATCTTTATGCTCCAAGATCTTGTTTTGCATTACTTTAATTATCTTTGGGCTCTTCTGAAAATTGTATGAAGATTTTTTAAAGTCTCTTAAGCAGGAAAATGTATCCCTGAGTACAATGCTTTAATAAGAATCAAAATACTGAAAAAAGAAAAAAAGAAAAGATTGATTTTTGTTTCATGTTATACTCTTATTCACACACCCCTGTAGGGTGCTTGCTATTTAAGAACACTATAGAGTGATGTGTGTTCTGTTTGTTATTGACTGCATCTTACCCCAAGATCTTTCATTGCCCCTTCTTATCATGGATCTTATCAAGGAACACACACACACACACACACACACACACACACACACACACACACACACACACATTCACATCCCTCTTGGCAGAAATGTGATGGGACTTGAAATACATAATAAAACTATACATTTTTCAAAGTTGGTCATGTTGATTTGTTTTGCTGGGCTACACTTAAGTGTTACAAGAGGTGGCTTGTCTTTCAGGGGAGAAAGAGTTAATGGGCAGTGATAGTGATTTAAAGAAAAAGGGAAAAAAAAGACAAAATGCATCAATGAAGCACCAAAACTGCCCAGAAGAAAGCAAAAGGAAATTCAGAAGAGGACATAGGTAAGAATGGTGGTAATGTTACTATTTTAAATTGAATATAATTTTAAGAAAGTCTCTGTAATAGAAGTTAACACCAACATATACATTCTTCTGTTTTGTTCTTATTCACAAATTAAGATGTTCATTAATGTTTCTTTATTTCATAATTTAAAAAAGAATTTTATCTTAAAGCACTGGGTGTCAGAAGACCTGGGATCCAGGCCCAGTTATTATCCTAATTAGCTGCTTAATTTTTGGGCAAGCCACTTCAACCTTCTGAGTTTTAGATATTCCTTATCTATTTGACAAGAGAACTAACATTAGATTCTGATTTCTAACATTCAATAATTTGATGAGTCAGGCACTCACTTTGTAGTCTATTTTGCCTTGCCTTTTCTTCTTTTCACATTTCACTTCCTTTCTTCCACTTCTAACCTGTCCTTGATGGTTGCTGATATCCCCACTCTACAAGATTACTTTGAATTCTGATCCTATTCTAAATGGTACTAGGGTTATCAACTTTTTAGTTTGGTTTGGTGTATCAGTTCATCCAACAAATAGTTATTTAGTGCCGGCTATGTGGATATCATTATCCTAAGTATCAAGAGATGGTGAGAGTCAAGTAGGAGAGAGAAATTTAGAAAGAACGACTAGTGAAATAGGGGATGGATGATTTGTGTTGAGAAGGGCTCAAGGAGCCACAGATCTCCTTATGCTAGTTGTTGAAAAGAAATTATTCTCCCCACCCTAATACCCAATTGTTAAAATCTATACTAGTGTGTCTTTAAAATTATTGTAAGCCCTTTTTAAATGACAACTAGTATGCTTTCTGTCCCCAGAATATAAAAGTCCACATTTCTGAATGTTAGTAGAAATTCCATACTTAAAAAAACCTAACATACAAATGCAAAGGATTTCACATCCTTTGTACTATCCTATCTTCTTCTATTCTAAATAGATTTTCTCTCTTGTTCTCTTTTTAGTAAATCAACAAGCAATAGTTTGTTCTGGTGTCCTATATACTCAGTTTTTATGAAGAGGAAAATGAACATTCCAGACATAGCTTTGGACTGCTGTAAGAGGAATCAATGTGGTAACTTGCCTTCCCCTCAATGGCTTAATACTTTGCTCACATCGTGAGTAGGATTTCTTATCATGTACAAATTTTTGCTGTTAGTACCTAAGAAATATCTGTGTGATGGGCTCTGAAATCAAATTAAAAATGAATGCCAGGTCCACCAATTCACAAGCAGATAAAGCATGGACAAGAGACAGAAAGCCATTTTGAGAAGACAAAAATTTTTTAAATGTCTGCCCTGAGAAGCCCAGACGTAGATCTCAGTTATGTCACCACAGTAACACCTAGTAGAATGAGCAATAGCTAATTTCTTAAAAGCTGATTTAGGCACGCCTATTATTAAGAGATCCAAATTGGGCCATCGGGGCTTCAGGAATGGTGCTTTGCAGCCCTATCCTGCCACTATAAACTCACACCAGTTGCATCATTACTTTCCATAAAGAATTTAAGGGGTGTGACTGCATCCTTTCCAACCCTGCATTCCACATGTGACAAAACTGATCCAGCTGTTTGTCTGAAAGAAATTCCTTGCTGTCCTTAAAAATTAAAAAGCAAGTGGATATTTGTCCTCCAAAGGCACGTTTCCAGCTGGATTCTGGTCAGGGCTATTGCGAAACAAATACAGTGAGCTGGAGAGCATATGATTTTTTAATTCTTACCTCTCCATAGGGGGGTTAGCCCCATCTTGCTTTTTGAAATGGCAGATTCTGTATGGAAGCTGCTAGCTTGGCCCAAAGCTCTCGAGAAGTGTTCATCCACTACTGAACCAATGTCTCCCTGGAAATAAGTGAAAAGGACACATCGAGAGTTAAGGTACTCCATCTCGGCAGGCTGGTCTTTCTCCTCCTCCTCCTCCTCCTCATCCTCCTCCTCCTCCTCCTCCTCCTCCTCCTCCTCTTGTTTGCTGGGAAGGGTCATTTCCAGAGACTCCTGCATCTTGCTGTATACCGCTAACTTCTTCTGGTATGGAATAAACAAAACACAGTATCAAAGGCAGTTTATAAAAAAGCATTAACTAGAGTAAAAATAAATAAATAAAAGTAGCTTCACAGCATGGAATGAATGTTCTTCTCTTGCCTTGCTTCTTGCTCATCCACCCCCCAAAATTTCTATTTTTATTCATCTTTAAATGCTAAAATTCATCTTTAAATGTTAAAATAATTAGGATTAAATGATCATTTAATTTATATATGTCACAGTATAACAAGAAGAAATAAGAGAACACAATTTTCCTTTTGTTCACCTTAAAATCAGCCCTTCCCCTTCTCTTTTTTTTCTGTATTTTTTAAAGATGGAATAATGCAACCTTACAATTATGAGTTGCAGAACCCAGGAGAGTCGGTGTGGATGGGAGAAGAAAAGGAATGTATTGTTAAAACACAAGGAATCTAACATCTTATAAAAAGATTTGGCAGATTACTTGGACTCCTTTCTTTAAAATCAAATTAAAATGTCGGAATGTATATGTGTGAAGATCTATTTTATAAGGAACATATTTTTCAGATGTTCCTCATACCACTGTTATCATAAATAAAAAAGTTACCACTAAGGGTAGATCAAAATGATGCTTACTGCCAGTGGGGTCAGGGTGGGGTGTGCATATGTCTATGTGTAATTCTTTTGCCAATAAAGGCAGGAAAATTTGGATCATTTAAAATATCATGAAACTTGTATGTCTAATGAACAATTGTATTTTTAATTAATTCATAATAAATGAAATGATCCTACCAATTGTTTTCTTTATTTCAGTATTTAAAAAATCAGTATTTTGTATATAGTTAATATATATAAAACATATAATATATATACATGTAGACATTTATGTGAACATATATATACATGCAGATTTTGCCAAAATAAACTGAAAACTAAGATTTTAATGGTCATGAGCAACAGAACTTATAACTTTAAAAACTATTGCAACAATAACATGAATAGTTTCATTTTTGCATAGACAGTAAATATGGCCTGTACTCATGCTTTACTTGAATCATTACAAATTAAAGAAAGATGACTTATTTGTAGTCAGAGGGCCTACATTCAAATCCTTACTCAGCTAGTTACTACCACTGTAACCTTGGACAAGTCATTTCAAAGAAATGTATCATTGATTTAAAGCTGTAAAAGGGAACATAAAAGATCTTTCATCCTAAAGCAGGTTATCCTAGGGAAAACCTGTTGGCTGTTCTGACTAACTTCACCCACCTTAATTTACAGATGAGAAAAATGGGAACAAGAGGTACTAGCAGTAGAGGTGGGCTCCATATCCAGATCATTCATCCCTCCCCCATGGACTCCTGAAATCCAGTCACTTCCCACTCTACCACATTCTTTGGGTGTCATTTTCCTCATCTATGAAGTGAAAGAATTAAACTACATTATTTCTAAGATACTTCTAATTTTTAAAATTCTAGAATTCTAAATAATATAACATATTACTATTGTAGTATCTAGTCAAACATACTACAATAAATACATTTTGATGCTGCTTTTCCCTTTGAAATAAGTTTCTTATTGCTGACATTAATTCCTATAGCATTCTACATTTAAATAAGCACACAAAGTATATAAAGAATCCTGCACACACATACACTAGCATATTAGATAGTATTGAATTGACCAGGAGAGACAGAGGAGAGAAAGGAAAGAGAGGGAAGAGAGAGAGAGAGAGAGAGAGAGAGAGAGAGAGAGAGAGAGAGAGAGAGAGAGGATCAGAATACAGGAAATTAAAACTGATCTCCAGAATTGTTTCTCTGTACAGGAATGTTCCTTCCAGTATATGAAATTGATTCCTTTCTTAATTTTATTTTTTTCTTAGTATTAATTTGAGAAAATGGTCACTTATCACTATAGGTTTTTTTTTTCTTTTCTTTTAATTTTAAGCTGTTATCCTATATTGGCATCCTTTATTAAAATAATGTATGCAGTATTAATTACTAAAATGCATTTTCTAGTATATATCTCTTTTTTTAGCTTAAATGGAAGGTATCTCAAAAAAGATAGAGGCTTCACATATATGTTGTCAGAGTTCTTATAATTTTGTGGTAGCTGATTTTTAAAAATTAGTCATAACTAAGTAAAAAGAAATGTATCTTAAATGGTTGAAGATTTTCAATATGTAATAAAGAACTTATGTCTGAATGCAAAAAGATTTCTGCTCTTTACAATTCTTATAGATCACTTTCCTGACAATTTAAAGTAATGATCTGTTGCATTTTTAATGTAATTTGTTACTTGTGGTGTCACACCCTCATTCTGACTATAAAAAGACATATGTCTTAACTCTAATATTTAAGGATTTAAAAAATGTTAAAAACAGTTTCTTTTCCCTCCATTGCTAGTCAAGATCTACTTCAACTAACCTTTTACTGACTCCTCCAACAAAAGGTGCTTGTAATATAAATCAGCTCTTTGGAAGAGAAAATACACACACATACACATACACACATACAAATACACACACAAACTCAGTATTCACTTTTAAGTTTAATTTGTATTATTTACATTTTCTCTATCACTTTCTCAAATCTAGACAGTCACTAATACAACATAAATCAAGATCCAATTCCAGTTTATGCTCTTTCACAGATGTAATGCTCACACAAAAAATTTAATTCTTGATGCCCTTGAGCTGGGCTCCAGTACACCCCTGACTCCAACGTAGAGAAGTGTCTAAAGTTTGCCAAGATTCCAAGAGAAACAAAGAATAATCAGTAGAAATAACTGTCCCAGGGCAATAGGAAAAACATGATAGCTGAACTGATAGTGATAACTGATGAGATAGGTTTTGTTATTTAAAATGTGAGGTGTGTGTATTTGTCTACTTGACAGAAAGGGTAGACAGTTTGGATCCATTGAGATAAATTAAATGATATTATGAAAGAACAACTTAAACAGCTATAGACTATATACTATTATTTGTCTGATTTATTGTTGCTACACAACTTCTTTGACTACATAATTTCACCTTAAAGTGTTAAAATCAAAACCAAAATGAAATGCTAGGCCTTGATCCTGATTCTTCCACTTAAATGTTCCTTATTGAAATTAGATTATTTGACTTAAATTCTAATGCACTCATATCAACCATATTTCTTATACTTTCTTCCCAACTTACCATGAGCCCCAACTATTTCCTGAATTCTGTGCTTTAAGATTATAGTCCAATTTCTTGCTTAATTTTTTTGATGTAAGTTTAGTTTCTGTTTACTTTTGACATTCCACATACTTGATTTTTCTTTAAAAAGACAAAAGCAAATAAAGGTAACGTGAAGCTTGAAATATTGAGGTCAAAGCTTAAATTGTCTTATCTAAATCTTTTTGCCCTTAATAAGGTTTAATGTTTTATCAAATTAGCAATTTTATCAAGTTATCGCTACAACATGTTTTCAAATGGAAGCTTTAAATGGACCTTATGCTCAGAAGTGTCTCTTAGTTTTCTTATTAGAAATACAATTGTAAGCACAGAAATCAAGAAGTCAACAACCCAAAAAACTTAACAAACATTTTCTAGTTCTTATAATAGTGCCGAATTATCTTCCAGTAAAATGATTTAGTTATGTGAAAAGAATTACTGATTAATGGCTACAAGGTTGGCTCACATGCTTCTCCCTCCTCCCTTCTCCCCCTGCCCTATGCCCTCCACCAGGTTGTGCAATTACAATCATCAGAACCAGAATATGGTCTGTACTGAGTATTCACATTTAGGAAAAGTCATCATTTCAGACAACTGGAAACAAAGCTTACAACATTTCTATAAACAAGAGAATGTCTTCTCAGTTAGAAGCCAAATACCCTTGCCTCCCCAAAGACCAGGGTGACAAATACCAAATGATTATCATACATATGTTGAAACTTTTCCCTGAAGTTAAAAATATATCTTAAATGAATCATTTGATACTGTTGCCTAAATTGTCATCTTTAGTGAATATTCTTTATTTTTCAATATAACAATGCTTTTATTTTAAGAAACAAGACTGGACTATTGTGAGTCCTGAGAAGGAAAAGACTTTAAGAATATATATTTCCTAAACTATTGCCAGAATTCTGCTGCTATGTCACATTATTCTTCATTTATCTGCTTCTCGGGTTTGCCAAAAGTGAAAAAACACAAAAGCATCGACATTGTATAGTACTGTTGTTTAATAAGGGAGGATTAAATTTATTTGTTTTTGAAAAACTGAACCCTCCTTGAGACCATGCAAAATGTTTTATTCTAGGTCAAGGTCTGTTTAGCAAATGTTTATTAACTAGATAAACCTAGATCATCATGACCATTTCATAATTCACTTTAAAAAATTGAGACTTTTTTTGAGAAAGTCAGAAAATAAGAGTATAAATAGGTGAATATGACTATAAGATACTACAGTTGGAATCATTGTTAAACCCATAAAAATATAGCTACAAATAACTTTTGTCATTGGTAGTAGTCATTTATGAAAACTATATTTATTCCAGTGAAGCTAGTAATAAACAATATTCTGCTTTGGGAATTATCTTCAGAACTACTTTTTCAGATCATACAACTGAATATCTCTTCTTCATATTTATTATGTACACTAAGGGTTTTTTAATTCAATAAACAGTACAAACTAGTTTGATTGCCCATATTATTCAACCTACTTGTCTCAGAAGGACTTTTTTCTGCTTCCAGAAAACAGATTCTCCCTCAGAGGACAATGATTTGCCATCACTGTGAATATTTTAAACAATATAGATATCTCAAGCTTTGAAAGCAATTCTTTTTTTTTTTTAACCCTTGTACTTCGGTATATTGACTCATAGGTGGAAGATTGGTAAGGGTGGGCAATGGGGGTCAAGTGACTTGTCCAGGGTCACACAGCTGGGAAGTGGCTGAGGCCAGGTTTGAACCTAGGACCTCCTGTCTCTAGGCCTGACTCTCACTCCACTGAGCTGCCCAGCTGCCCCCGTAGGCAATTCTTAAAGAATTCTAAACATCATCCTTGGAATTTGTTTACCCCCTCCCCCAAGCTGATCAAATGGTTTGAAAAGAACTTATATATCCAAATGGTTTGGATATATAAGTTCTGTTCTTCTTAAATTAGTCACATTGATATAAAATATGCTCTTCTATTTAAAGCAATGAAACAATAAAAATATGACTTTGAAGAGTAAGTTATAAAAGTTGGGAAAGTAAGTATTTGATTAACTTTGCTACTTTCTCTACATAGCCAATATTCATACCAACTGGGTGGTGTTAAGGATAGATACTAGTAAGGAAGATATGAGTGTGAATGCTGCCTCAGGCACTTTAGTCATTTAACTGCTATTTGATCCAGTTATCTGTTAAATAGAGATAGTAGTGGAAGCTACATTCTAGAGTTGTCATGAAGATCAAATGACTTAAAAGTTATAAAGTACTTTGCAAACTTTAAAGCAAAGCACCATGTCAATGTTTATTATTATTATGCAGAATGAGAAGGAAATTTGTGATAAATAGTATAATTATAGGTGTGATTTCTTGTTTCTAAGGGTGCCAGAATTAAAAGAAGAGAACATTTTCTGATTCTGGGAAAAAAAATACGAACAATCTTTAGAGACTTATCAGGGTCCTTATTTCCATCTTGAATTCATAGGATGGGATAAATTATCTCCTAAAGTTATGTAGCCTTACTCTGTGTTTCAATTTACTGATCTGTTAAATGATGAGTTAGACTAGACCTGAGGAACATAAAATTTTGAAAAAGTCTTCACTGATGGAAGAAGTTAGTTCCTTCATTTGGCAGATGAGGAACAGAAGTCTTTTCCAGAATTAAAATTCTATGATCCTAAATTACAGATTTTTGGCAGAAACAGGACACAACATGTTTTTAAAGAAGTTATCTGCTTAGCTTAGTTATTCATTTTCATTTTTTTCCCTTTTAGACAAAGGAACAGTTCAACAAAAGTTTTACTCATCTAATACTTGCTAGGATCATCAAGAATTTGTGTATCATGGTATGTAGCTAGATGGCACAATGAATAGAATGCAAGATCTGAAGTCAGGAAGACTCCTCTTATTTAGTTCAAATTTGGCCTCAGACACTGACTAGCTATGTGACTGAGCAAATCACCTAACACTCTTGGCCTCAGTTCCTCATCTATAAAATGAGCTAGAGAAGAAAATGGCAAACCACTCCAGTATCTTGGCCAAAGAAAACTCCAAATGGGGTCACAACGAGTTGTACATAAAAGTCAGGAAAAGTGAGTTCAATCAACTCTGCTCCTAATCAGCTATGTTACCTTGAAAATTCACTTGATTCTCTGATATTTAGATTTCTCACCTCTCAAATAAGAGGTATGGGTAAAATGATCTCTAAATTCTCATCTAGGCTTAAAATTCAATAATTTATTCTTTCAAATTATTTTTAAGTGAATATACTGCCAAATAGATAGGAGAATGAAAAGGGTTAATTATAAGCAGGCAAAGTAGAAAACAACTTTAATGGGATATTCTGAGGCAGCCCCCATTATCTCTCCCATTCCTATCACTGTGCCTGGAATTCTGTTACAGATTTATTCCTTTCAGTCTTGGTGACCATCCATCTTCAAAAGCCTCCTAACAATAGGCAAAAACTTCTGGCACAGTTAACACCTTGAGCTATAATCAGATAACTATAAGAATTAGTGAAAAGCTAGTAAAGGAAACAAATATATTTCCTGTCATCGACTGGTAAGATTAGTTGTATTCCCAGTTTTTCTCAAACTTTTATAAGTTGTATAACCTTTGAAAATGTTCAAACTACTCAGGAACTGATTTGTATTTCTTTCTCATACCACCTCTTATAAAAAATATAAATAATATAAATAAATAAATAATAGATAATAAATTTAGTAGTGCAATAGTAGTGTAGTTTACAAGGTTGCTGGACCTGAAGTCAGAAGATAAGGGTTCAAATTCCACTTATCTACTAACTTAATCTAATATGAACCTGTGTAAGTCTTTTTAAAGTTTATATTCCTCATTTGCAAAATAGGAAAATTTGTCCTAATTGTAAAGAAAGTCAAGGCTCTTTTCAATCTCATAAGTCTATGCATATGTAAATTTATTGAGTTCCATAAGTTGATAAGGCATTTATTTGATGAAAAACTACTTTGGGTACTTGTCATAAACTCATCTCATTCAAGTTTCATAAGGTGCACCCTTGTTAAAGGGTTTTCAGAATCTGGTGAACACATTTCAGTTTATCCATACTGTGTATAGGATTTTATAGAATTTGATCGTGTCCCCGTCATTTTATGGTATAGGTCATTCTGGTTTGCTGCCAGAAACAATTTCATTTGGTTACTTCAAGGTTTAATTTTTGTTCAGGTTTGGATTCTCTGGCTGGAAAGTTATTGGGTGCACAAAACTATGAAAATTCTTTAAGCTCCTAAGTCTCTGTCTCAACTTAATTTGTGCAGAACAGAATTACAGGGGCTGCTCTTTCTCAAAGTGGGCCTGCTTGAATTCCTACAAATCTACTTAAGTCCTTGCTTACAGTTGCAAGAAGATTAGATCCTCTGGTTGGGCTCAGTCTACTTAGTATATAATTCTATTCTTCCCACCCACCCCAATGATTTAAAAAAGTATGCTCGACTCAGTGATATAGGGGAGACTTAATAGGTTTTGTTAATATTGCTTCCCAGATCTTCAGGAAAATATAAATGACTGTTCCTCTGCTAAGTGGATTTAGTGTGTTGCCTCCCCCCAAAATAAAACCAGATGAAATATTGATAGGAAAAGTCAGAGAAGTTTTTTCCTTGCAAAAGTTTTTTAAAAGAATACTACCAAGGACTTCTGAAGAATCGTAAACTTTGTCAAAGAGCATACTACAATATTAGTTTTTTTATCAAAAGATCTATTTGAGGTGCTCCACATTCACATATGTACACAATTCTTGTACAATGTCAATGGAAAGTTTAAATTTGAATTCTTTCAGATTTATTGCTGAGCTTCTATCAGCAAAAGAATCAGTTATCTTAAATGAATGTTTGAAGACACATTAAATCAGTCATCTCCAATAAAGGGCAGTCAGAATCAATATCTATAGACTTTTATCAAGATCACAGTATGACCATATTACAAATACTTATTCTAGAAATTACAAAACCCCAGTGGCACAACTTTAGAAAATTTCCTGTATAATTCTATCATTTCAAATAAAGAGGAATTTTGAAAATGAGCCAGCTTCCTTTAGAAGGGAAGTTCATTAAATGAAAATGGAGTTCCTGATCCCATGATTTAAGTTTTGAAGTTCTTCTCTCTGCCTATTTAAAATGTTATATTGATTCTTGAAGTTATTGCAGTAACTTGTTGTCTTGTCTTTCCTTTTCTTTCTTTTTTTGAGGTCGTGGTGAGAGGGTGGTTAGGTGGTAGTGAGAGAAAGGTGGTGAGAAATGAGTCTTACAGTAGGTAAATGGGTATGGTAGTGGAAAATGAAAGCAATAAGAAAAGTGGTAGGAAATCTATCAGGAAAGTCCCAGACCTTCCTACAGGGAAGAGAAAAACTTCCATGCAGTTATGGAGATTTTCTGAGGACTTGCACGAAAGCGTAACAATTATTATTCACATACATTTACAGAACTAATGAATTCTTTCCAGATTATAACCTTGGTTGTGCTTGAGAAGCACAGCAGATCTAACATGAATAGTCTCCCTCATTGTACGTTTGAGACACCTTTGTGACATTTACAGCTTAGAGTAATGTTTATAGACTGAACATTTTAACTCAAGCATCCTTTAAGAGAGGATACATTTAGTTGTGGGAGGGGGGGTTAAGAAGCTGACTGTGGACAGGAACAATTGCTTTAGAATTTTATTAAAGCACTCCAATTTTTTTAATGCATTTTTTGCTATAAGGCACTATGGAGACAGTGCAAGGAGTCACTATTTGTGGTATATTCTACTACAAATGTGAATGGAAATATGTCTCTTAGTCTCAGTTTTTTCATCTATAAAATGTGGAAGTTGTACTAAATATAAGGTCCCTTCCAGTTTTATGACTATTTTGCCATATGTCTGAAGACACATCTAAAATAGAATCTATTTATCCACCCACCCATCTACTGTCTTTAATGTATTACCATAATAAAGAAAAGGAAAACTTCATTTTTAAACTTAGACTTTACTTCTTTGAGGAATAGAAGAAGGTAAAGTAATCTGCTATATTTTAATCATTTTTAAAAGTTACCTGAATTCCCACTAAAAGAAAAAGTAAATATTTAAACAGAAAATACAGAATAGTATTCAATGTTAGTCTGCTGGTTTTTAAAGATAGTTCAGTATAGGTGTTAGGGGGAAAATCAATTTAGGGGATCATATTACTGCCTCTAAAAAACATGGCAATCATACCAAACTTGGTTCCTCTTTTCTATCATTGCATCATATGGATTAATATTAATGAATGGTCTCTCTGCCTCTAGTAGTCTGTCACTTTCTCTGCTTTCTTTCCTCTCTGGTTCTTCCACAAATGACCTTTTGAAATATAGTAGGAATTTGAGAGTTGCAGCTCTCTTTTTTTGTCTCCCTGTCGTCAAGATGCTACTAGGGGTCACTTCCCATGTACAGAGAAAACAATCTTCATGGATAATAATGATAAAACCTTATGGAATGCAACAACAACAAAAAATGTATTCTCAGATGACTACATTAGGGCCAAGTCAATATTAGTCCCACTTCACCCACGCACCACATAGTCTAAAAATGTTGTAAGTCTGATAAGAATTTCCTGATTTGCCTTCTTTTTGCATTAAAAAATATAGGTCATCAAACTAAAGTATAAAACTCTTACTAGCTGATATTGCAAAGGAACATCAGTCATTGTATTTAAAGAATTTCTTCATTTCAACTAGATAGTGATGAATAATTACTATACTTGAAAACATGGTCATCCTACAACATTTGGGGAAACAAAATTAGAATTTCAAAGCTCAGTTATACACAAAAAATCTCTAGCAAATCAATCAGCTAAGCACTAACAAGATTACATGAGCACAAAGTAAAAGAGGAAGTAGTTAATTGAGCTGCTTTTGTAAGTAACTTTAAGACATGGAAAATACAGAGGCCAAATACAGGAATTCAGCTTGATTTTTTTGTTTTTGTTGCAGTAGCCATTATTTGGGTAGTTTAGGCACAAACTAATATTTTTGGTATGTTTTTCTGGGCATAAAGATACAATAATGTAGACCCAGCTTTCAGGTCATTTCTGATTATATTTTAAATCTGATAATTTACAATTCTAGTTCTAAACTTCATCTTCTAAATATAAAATTATTAGTTAAAATTACTAGTTAATATTACAAAAATGTATTTTCAACATACCAAAGATAATTCCCTTAATTCCTAAAAGGAAATTATCGATAGTTTTACAATACTAAGAAAAGGAAAAGATGCCAACTTTTTGTACTATTCTATATTTATTTTTGAGGGGGAGAGGATGAGAATACCTAAGTATTTACTCATTTCTGATGTTGTTCTTTGTTTTCACTATAAACAATTTATTGCAAATGCAGTGTCTAGTCTGGTAGGGGGGAAAAATCTGTCTATCTCTTGATAAAGGGTCCTGATGTGAAACATAGAACTCATGGTAAACATCCCTTTCCCATGCTTCCTCTACCCTGCTTCAGGGGTACCTACAAATACTCCTGAAATCTCTTATGATCTGAAAGCAAGAAACAAACAAACAAACAAATAAAAGAATCAAAATCCCTTAGCCTTTGTCCAAAAATCAAGATCCCCCCCTTTTAATAGGTAAGTAATTTAGCCTTAACAGATTCAGAAATGATGGTAAGAAGCAACAGAATATAAGTGGAGATCCTTCCTTTTTCACCCTAACAAGGCTTTGGCCAGCCTCATACTAGTCATTAGATGAAATACAAATCTTAATCCTCTCCTGCCAATCAGTTAAATTCAGCAATTCCTACCAAATCCCTAAACAGGCTTTAGCCTTCCTTTCCAAAGATTAGGACTCACATATGTCTACCAAAGAAATAGTACAGAAAAGCATAAAAGTTTAAAAAAAAAAAAAGCTTGATAAAAAGTAGAGGTACAACTTACTCTTGATCACTGAAGTATAAGTATTTTGGGGATGAGAATTCCTTAAGCCCTTCTCATCTTGGTAGAGTTCACTGCATAAAATATGCTTATTCGGGCCCTCCAAATAACCACCCTGACCCCCCAAAGCTAAATATATAATCACTGTTTTGTTGTAACCTCTTGCAACATATTCCTTTTCTATGTGATACCTAGGTTATGAAATATACACACCCAGTGGTTGCATAGGAGGAGGGTAGCCAATGCCATTTAAGCAGAGTGCATTCCCTCAAAATGTACTCCATTCCATTCCCTTAATCTTGCAGTTCTTTCTGCTGGCTCTGTACTCTTTGATCTATGCTCTGCTATACCTGTGATCTGGGATTCTATGAACATTCTCTGGAGCTGAATGAACATCTTAGTCTACACTATGTGGCCATTCCTTGAAATAACTTGCCCACTATTCACCCTGGACCTCTTCTGCCCAGCTTTAATATCCCATATCAAAGGGATGTGGAGACCAGGCCCTGAAACCCAGATAAAGCCCAGGGGCCCATTTTTACTTTCACCTCACTGTTTTACTAATCCTTAGATTTCCTGACAACCGAATTTGACAATATATCCTTATAATAACTAGATGCTTGAACCCCCTTTCCCTTCTGAAGGAAACGAAGTATAAGGTTTAAAAGAAGTTCTTTTTATTCGTCTTTTTAAAAAATTGACTCTAAAAAGATTCAACACCTGCTGAGCTTCAAAAATATGCAAGATAAGATCTAAAGGATATTTCTGAAGTGGTCTGCAGTTCCCGGGACAATTTAAAGCAGATTCCAGGCAGATAATCTCCAACAATATACCTGAGGTGCTTTTCCATTCTCTCAAAATGTCTCAGCTCTCTTCTTCCTCCCACCTGTTCCCTTTCTCCCTGAACTGGTTGCTACCATGAAGCCCACAGTATCCTGGGCAGTCTCCACCATCTCCCCTATCTCCGGGCTAACTGTCCCGAGAGTGCGACCAGTACTCCCCTAGATCAGAGAAGATCGCAGACTCCAGACTCCCTACTCCAGTTACCCCCGGGACAATGACTCACCTGCTGGCCAGATTGGGGAGCGGTATGGCAATAAACTGTGGGGCAGGATGCTGCTGCCACCGAGTTGGGCAAATACTGGGTTGCTCCATATGGCTGAGGGTGATACATCACCTCCGCACAACTCATGGCAACTGTGGCAGCAGCGGCCACAGAGCTAGTGCTACTGTTACTGTTGGCGCCGCCGCTGCAGCTGCTGCTGCCGCAGCCACAGCTGCTTCCTCTGTGGCTGCTACCGGGGCTACTAAAACGGGCGCTTCACAGCTTCTGGCTCCGCACTGGACTTCGGCTTGCACTGGTTTGGCAATCAGTGGTGGGCCATGCATGGACACCTTCATCTTCAACCCCCTTCCGGGTCTTCCTCTCTCATACTTATATAGCACTCTCGAGGGTCAGCTGCCACCGCATGACAGCACCAAGCTCCCCAGCAACTGCAGGAGCAGAGGCAGCAGTGGTGGCAGAGGCAGCAGAGGCGGCAACAGCAGCCCGGGTCCAGGCTGCGCCCGGAAAGAAGCTCTCATTTGCATATACACAATGAGTGCCCAGCGCTCGGCCTATCACTAGTTCCTGGGGCTGGGCAAGAACTGGGGAATGCCTAGGGGCGGGGAGAGAAAGACGGTGTGGAGTGGGGACGCATTGGAGTGGGGTATGTTCTCCTCCAGTTAGGGAGGGGAGTAGTCGAAAAGTTTCTCTAGCTGCCTCCAGGATGGCTGCATATCATCCAGCAGGGGGACCCCAGAGGAGGGGCTACTGCTCTGATTGGAGCAAAGTTGGAAAGCTCCATCCTCTTTTTCCCTGGGGGAAAAGTCCGAGTGGGAGGAGGGGAGGGAAAAAATTGGGTGAGAGGTAGGATGAATGAGAGTCTGTGTACCTTCTTGCGTTCTCTGGTTTTCTCTGCCTAGCGGAAGCTTCACCTGGCGGTCAGGTTTGGGGATCGCCTTCTTTCACCTGATTGAGTTCACAGTGAATTAACCCAGAGGAGAGGGCCAAACAGACGAAAAGATTTCCAGAGGTAAGTTAGAGGAGGTTCGCTATAAACAAGGATTAAGTCCCACACTCAATACCCCAAAGTGAAAGTTAACATGATTTCAAGTATGAACAAGTCCAGAATGCTATGTACTATTCTGTGCGCAATTTCCATTTTAATTTTACAACCTCACGGTCTGGCATGCTTGTGGGAAATCAACTTTTCTGGCTTTTCAAGCAATGCACTATAGACCAATAGAGCAGGAACAGTTGATTAAAACCACTTTACAAGTTAATATGCTCCCTATTTCCAAGGAGCTCAAAACCCTTTAAATGACGTTGGAAGGTGAGGAGAATCTCATTCGGGCAGCATTATTGTGTTATGCTCGAATACTAAAGTGGATCTGTGATCTCATTTATTTGGTAGTTCACTCCAACGGTACAGACTGCAATCCTTCCATGCCTTCCCAGCCTGCTCTTTTCCTCCTCAAAGCTGGCCACATACGGTCCATTCAACTTCCTAGAACTTTCCTCACCTTCACTCCAATTGTCCACCTGCTATATCTTTTTCTTGCCAAGTGACCAGTCCATCTTATTTCTTATTGTGACCCTTAGCTCAAGGGACCAATTGCATGGAACTCATCATATCTTGTACTCCTGTTCTTTGGAGTTCCTTACTGGCTAAATGATGCTGTTTGCTCTCTTTCACTGGCTGTTCTCATATTGCCCTGTGGTGATATTCATTTTTGGTTCTTCAGAAGTGATTGTATTCCATGTCTCACTTCCAGGATAGCAAAACTAGTAGAATGTTAATATCGAAAAGATAGGCCTCTGCTTTAATGGGAAACTTGGGGGTCAGAAAAGGAGCTTAGCCATACCCAACCCATTTTCCTTCTAGCTCAACTCAGTGTCCAACTCATTGTTCGGCTATAACTGACTGTCCTGGTATACATATTATTGGACAAACTGTATAAATTATCCATCTAAATTCATGCTGAAATCTGGATAACACACTTTCGTTATTCACTTAGTCTTTCTTGCATAGGTGGGCAAGACAAACTATTTCCAGTAATTACAGAGCTCTTTCAGGGGCTCGGAAAGTTCTAGGACTTAATGAAGTCAGCACAATGCCATTCACTAACAGGAGTGTCTGGAAGTTGACACCATCTACAGGGAATCTCTGTTAGAAATCGTACTGATTTTCTGCATCACAGTGGTAAATACTTTTGGTAAGAATATATCTCCCCTTTTTTTTTAATATCTCATTTTGTGTTTAACATGAAGGTCATCAAATAGGATTATTTCTATTATTGTCCTGAGACTCTTAAATCATTTTGATATATGAACCAGAAACACTTTGTTTTAAAAGAAACTAAAGTAAAATTTTGTTCTGGAGAATCAAGTTGTTTTTCATAGTCGACAAATGTTACTTAACAAATAACAAGAATTCTTTCTTATTTTATAAATGAGCTAGCTCTGACTTTTGCCAAATTTCCCCATATGAAATTTCAAGAGAAATAGGATTTGACTCTTATATCTGCTATTGCCATGTATTGCATGATTTCATTTTTAATGTTTTCCTCAATGTCTTTTCACCCCATTATCTTTCCCTTTTACCCACAAAGGGCTATCCCATATAACTTTAGTATATTTGAGAGAAAAAAATGTAAAAGAGGAAAAGTCAGCATGACTAATAAATACCTTGAAAGTCTGAAATGTGTACAATGTGTAAAATTTGTAGGGTTGAATATCATCTTTTGAGTCATGATTGTTCTTTATGATTTTGCAGCAACATTCATTCTTTGTGCCTATGTGATTGTTCTTTCCACTTATGTTACTGTAGTCATTGTGTATAGGGTTTTCGTGAGCTTGCTTATTTCATTCTTGATCAGTTCATGAGATCTTGAACATGGAGAAATAGGTAGATGCTTCTTTGGATTGATCATCATGACAGATCATCATGCACCATAATTTGCTTAACCATTTTCCAGTTGACAGGCATTTACTTTTTTTCTGATTCTTTACTAGCACAAAAAATGCTACTACAAATATTTTCTTGTATAAGGGTACTGTCTTCCCATCAATCACCACTTTAAAGTATAAGTCCAGTAATGGAATCTCTGAGTAAAAGAGTATGGATTTTTTAGTCACTTTATAACCATAATTGCAAATGCTTTCTAAAATGTTAAAACTAATTCACAGCTTACTGTCAATGCATTTATAATCTTATCTTCCCACAATCCATCCAGTCTTGCCTAGTACTATCTTTTGTCACCTTTATGAATTTTCAAGGTATAAGGTATTCTTAATAATTTGGAGCATGTTTTCAAATGGTTACATAGTTTATAGTTTTTCTTTTGAGAAATGTTTGTTCATATTCTATGACCACTTTTCTATTGAGAAAATTTTATTATATATTTACATATACACATATGTTATATTTTGCATACATGAATAAATTGTTTCTATCTTGCATACCAAATCCTTAAAAAAATTGATATATAATTTTTACTGAACAGAAAATATTGATGATTTAATGGACTTTTTGAAAAATAGTTATTATACCCCTGATATCTCTGTCCTTCACTTTCTAAGTGGCATTATGAAATTCTGGGACTTTCCATTAGGGATAGAGAATAGTTTACCCTTTCCTCCACGCCAGCCACTATGAGGCATTGAAAATATTGCAGCATTAACATGTTCTCCTTAGGCAAGTATAAAACTGTATCTAAAAGCCCTTACTGCTTCTTTTATGTTTTTTACTCTCTCTTCTCCCTCCCTCAACCCCCCTACTGAGTACAGATGCTAGAACATTGACCTTGATTTTTATATGCCCAGGCTTGAAGTTAACCTTGTAAGTTGGAGAGCTGTTAGAGCTCACTGGTGGGCAGGAGAGTTTATGCATTAGAGAACCATCACAAAGAGAAGGATCTCAAGCCCTTGCCTACTTAGCCAGAAAACTCTTGTCATCTGTTTACATTAAAAGGACAGGGAAAAGCTGAGAAAGGTTGTAAATCCTATTCATTACTTCTCTTCTAGAGATCCCCCCAACTCCAGCTTTCTTATATTTCTCTTTGGGGGGAATTTATTTTTTTCAAAAATTAAAGATAGCTTTTAGTCAAAAATATTCATTCTCTGCTATAGTGGAGTAGAATTGTCAAAATAATAGAAACTTCTTTTGTACAAACCTAATCCATATGTGATTGGTATATTCATATAGGAAAATGTGGAGCTAAGGAGAATAATGATCATGGGGAGTTTGTGGTTCTTGTGAAGCTGGCTTTTTGGAGAGTTTCCTTTTCAAAGAAGAAAGACATCCCTTCTGAAAGGTGTCCAGGGAACTCTTTTGTTATGTGCATTGAGAGGCTGGCAAAGAGAATACCCCTCTATACTCTTCATTGATTTGCTTTATGGGTCAATTTTATAAAAACATCCTATTTAGTTTTCCTGGCATTAGAAGGATGTGGAGAGACACAATCTGGGGTACCTGGAATTTTTCCAAATTGAATGTCTTCATTTAAAAGTTGACAGTTAGGATCCAGCTGATCTTTCCAGTATGAGGACACTTTAATACTCTCATGCATGTGTACATATCCACCCCACCCTCCCACCCTTACACACACACATACACACACAACCCACATAGTATAACATAGCACCATTCAAATATCAATCTAAGTGCCAGTTCCTTCAAGTTTCTATGGTTTACATCAAATATAAATTTTTTCATTTTACTTTTAAAGCCTTTCACAACTTACCTTTTCTTATCTTTCTAGTCTTCTTATATTTTACTCTCCTCTATAATATAGTGACCTTGGAATACATACCACTCCTCTAACAAAACTCCTCTTCCAACTCAATACCTTTGTATTATCTGTGGTCTCATAAGGTAAAAATAAAAATATTTTACTAAAGTATTCTGTGAACGTATATATTTTAAAAAGTATGTGGCAATCTTTTTCTTCCTTTTTTGTTTTTTGTTTTTCTTTGGTAGGGTAGAGTTGAGATTATCTGGACTTAGCATTTCCTCAGTTGAGGCAACTCCTATTATAGAAACTCTTTCTGCCAGTGCAAGTCAGCAACTGAACTATCTGTAATTTATAGTCTTGGAAAGTTGCCTGAGATTCTAAGAGGTTATGTGATTGGCTTATAGTCATACTATGTCAGACATCAGTCTATATCAAAGGCAGAACCTGAACCCACATCTTCCTTACTTCAAAGATGGCCCTCTATTGACTACATTAAAGCTGCTTCTCATTTCCTTTCTCATAACTTTTAAAATATTTTTACTATTTCACTAAGCTTATATAGGAATATTGATTTTAACTAAAGCTTAGGGGTAGAAAGATGAATGAGGAAATGAATCTGGGTGATGAAGGGAGAAAAGATGGATTAGAGGGTATAGAGATGGGTCCTGTTGACAATGATGTCAAGCTGCTAGCAATAGCAAGGGGGAGGGGAGTGAGTGGTTAGACTTCTTTCTCCTCCCCCTCCTGAGGCAGTTGTTTGCCCAGAATAATAGTTATAACTGAAACCCTTGTAGACCAAGAATGGAGGTTATATAACTTGGGTATCTCAGGGCTAAATTGGCTGACAAATAGGGAATTATCCCACAGAAATTAGCAGCTTCCACTGTAGGAAGATTATTCCCAAAGCCTCTGGTAGCTAAAGTGCTCAGGATGACTTCAAACAGCTGCCTTGCTCTCAGGATCACAGCTATGCTCAGATCTTGCCTGTCTAAAGATTTGCTTTGGTAATGTATGGATGGAGTTGGTAAAGCCTATAAATATTAACTTCATACAACCCACAAACTTAAAAAGGGAAGGGATTTATTAATTCAGGAAAACATGGAAGGAGGAATAATTTCTAGGATGGAGGGTAAGGTAAAACTATCCAGTATCTTCATGATTTTGACAGAAATAGCAATCCCCCAGAGGGGGATGCCTGGAGTAAACTTATTCCCCTAACTACCTCACAAACTAAATTTTCTCTTGAATCTAATGTTAACTAGTTAAGATGGTAAAGGTAAACTTGATTGTAAATCTATATTGTTCAGAGATTAGCTGCAATACTGCATAGGGGTATTTTCACAGTGCTCACAGCCTGGTTTTGTTTGTATGGAGTAAAATAGCAAAGAATCACCCTGCCCCATGAGGTCAGAGTTAAGCTAGCAGAGAATTAAAATCCTACCCTTCTTAAACCACCCAGCTCCCCAAAGAGTATCCTTGCTAAGCTGGGTGTCCTGCTTTTATACCCACATTCTGAACTGCCCCAACTGCCCCTCTCCTGGAGTTCTGGAGGGTACTGTGGAATTCTGTGAAGCAATACACCCCACTTAAGGTCATGCATGTTACAAGGGCCAACTGAGATGTTATTTATTGCAGATTTTTCCTGGTAAAAATATAGAAGTGAGGGTGGGAGGATGGAGAGGAAGGGAATTAGTTGCAAGCAAAATAATTAACCTGATCCTTAAGAGGTGATTAGAAGGGATAAAAACAGAAAAGAACTAGAATCTAACAGGAAAAGAACTAGAATCTAAAAGGATGTCCATAAGTTAGGAAAGGGCTAAGCAAACTGTGGTATAGAATGTAAAATGGAGAGGGATATACTGTGGATCAATCAAATGTAATGAACTTCTCTACTAGCAGCAATGCAAAGATCCAGGACAATTCTGAGGGACCTATGAGAAAGAACACTATCAACATCCAGAGAAAGAACTGTGGGAGTAGAAACACAGAAGAAAAACAATGCTTGATCACATGGGTTGATGGGGATATGATTTGGTATGTAGACTCTAAACACTCAACCTAGTACAAATATTAATAATATAGAAATGGGTCTTGATCAATGACACATGTAAAACCCAGTGGAATTGCTCGTTGGCTATAGGAGAAGGGTGGGAGGAGGAGAGGGAAAGAACATGATCTATGTAACCATTAAAAAGTATTCTAAATTAATTAATTAAATAAACTTAAATTCTTAGAATGTAAAATGGGAGTTTAGGAAATGTGCAGAGTATTTCTAATGATATTCCCAAGTGGAAGATGCTACCTGGGAATTGGCTATAAGAAACCTGGAGTTATGATCCAGGACATGTTTCATGACAAGCACTGCATGGATGATCTGAGAAACAATCTTTGATAGTGACATGTAGAGAGACTCTAGCTCTGCAAAAGAATTGTCTATCAGTTTTTGGCACATCTAGAAATAAACTTGGGGACAATGTCATGTAGGAACCAAGCTAAGTTTTGAACTTATTCCCTTAAGAGATAGCAGTGGTATAGAGAAGTCTGGGCCCTTTGGGAAAGTGTATTTTTTTTCCTTGTTATATGTATGAAGTAAATTTCTCTTGGTAAAAGCTACTTGGTATTAAATGTTTAAATGGAACTGGATTATAATCATTGGGCTCCTTAAAATGGGAGGACCACAGCTATTGAGGGCTCAAACCAATGGCAAAGAATACAACACTCTCTCTTAATCTCTCTCTCTCTCTCTCTCTCTCTCTCTCCCCCCTAAAAGTGTTCTACAATACTGAACTGAGGAATAATAGTCCTGGCACTTAGAGTGAAAACCAGAATATGCATTTTACAAAGGTAATGGACTGTTATTGAACTGTCAGAAATAACAAAAAAAAATTTTTTTCAGAGTATCCTAGGTATGCAGAATAAAGTGAGCATAATCCAAACAATATGTACAAAGAAAACAAAATTATAAAGAAAAATAACTTTGAAAAATTTAAGAACTCAAATCAAACCATGTCTTCAGTGATATGTGGTGAAACAGATTGACCACATTCTGAGAGAGATTTGTACTCAAGGTGCATAAAAATAGATATGTTTGTGAACATTAGTACTGTATGTATTAATTTTACTTGATTGTGCTTATTTCTTACATATATACTATATATATATATATATTATAAAAGGAATTAGAAATAATGACAAAGAAAAAGGGACATTGAAACAGTTTTTTAAAGGCACCAAAGGGAACAGAAATTCAGAAGGAAGCACCATAAAGCAATTCGGTTTTGAAGGAAATATAAGAGATTTATTTCCTGTTACACACACACACACACACACACACACACACACACACAGAACACATAGATATTTTAAGGCAAGTAATGTGAAATGCAGACTCATAATTTTCTATATAATCCTCTGGTATGTTGCTGCATGTATGAAAAAGCTTTTCTTGATATTTGATTTCAGAATTTTTGAGAAGGTAATAAAAAGTATAGAAAATGAATTTTCTGAATCCATTTTCTGAATAAGGCTTTTCCTAATTTCCTCAATTTTCCTAATTTCCTCAATTATTAGTTCTCTCTTTCTCCATGTACATGATATTTAACTATAGACATTAGATATTAATTTGCATGTATATGTTAACTTTAAACTTATACTACATAAAATTTTTATGTCTTTGTTGTCTTCCCCATTAGGATGCAAATTCTATGGGGAAGAGAGGGAGGGAAGGATGAAGGGAGAGAACATGGATTGTATGTCAGAAAACAAAAAGTCATATCTACAAAATAAAAGAATGAAAAGTCATTGAAAGTAAGAATCCTTTCATTCTATGTCATTTGTATTTCGGTGTTTTCCTGGCACATAGTGTTTTATAAATACTAAAAAAAAATTTTCCAGATTACAGATAGATACAATTTTAGTAGGTTTTCTGATATTTCATAATCCCATGTTGTCTCCCATCCTTCTTTCCTCCCCAGAGTGGCAGGTAATATAATGTAAGTTATATACATGTTATCATGTAATACATATTTCCATGTTCGTATTGTGAAATACACATATCCCTAATACTACAGAAGAATTCTTGAAGGAAATAAAATGAAGACAAGTGTGCTTTCAAAATGCATTCAAAGTCTATCAGTTCCTTCTATTGCACTGGAAAGCCTTTTTCATCATGAGTCCCTTGCAGTTGTCTTGAATCCTTGTATTGTTGATAATAGTTGTCATTTACAGTTGATTATCATACTTTTTTACTCTTACTACATACAGCACTCTTCTGGTTCTGCTCACTTCATTTTGTATCACTTCATACAAATCTTTACAAGGTTTTTCTTTATGATTATCCTTTTTTCATTTCTAATTTCACAATTGTATTCCTTTACAACGGCGTACTACAACTTGTTCAACTGTTCCCCAATTGATGGACATTGCTTCAGTGTCTAGTCCTTTGTCACCACAAAAAGAACTGCTCTAAATATTTTGCACAGATTGTTAATAGAGGTATTGCTGGGTCAAAGGGTGTGCATAGTTTGATGGTCCTTTGAGCATGGTTACAGATTGCTCTCCAGAATGGTTGTATCATTTTGCTGCTTCACCAGCAGTGTATCAGCATACAAATTTTTCAAATTCCCTCCAACATTTATCATTTTTCTTTTTTGCCATGTTACCTGCTCACTAAAATTGATGATGTATTTTTTTACAAATTCCCTTGTTATTTTTGGCCTTTTGTTCTTTCAAATGAATTTCATTACTTTTTCTAGCTCTATGAAATCATTTTGGGTAGTTTGATTGGTATGGCACTGAATAGTTAACTTAGGTAGAATTGTTATTTTAATTACATTGGCTCAGTCTATCCACGAGCAATTAATGTTTTTTTCCCAATTGTTTAGATTTTATTTGTGTGAAAAATGTTTTATAGTTGTGTTCATAATACTTGTTTTTTTGATGATTGATTGAGTGGACTGCTAGGTATCTAATTAGGACAAAATTACATGTTGAGCACTAGAATGAATCTTTGGTGATAATGATGCCATAACATAAATTATTTTTAGCTGTTAATTAGAAAGCAATTGGCATAAATACTGAAAAGTTTTGTTTTATTTATTGCTAGTAGTTGTAATAGGGAATTTTAAGATGTAATAAGGGAATCTGCTGGATGTAATATGGGAATGAAGCTAGGGTAATAGCTGGTAGGAATAGGGAATAAGGCAAGGTAAGGGACCCAAGGCTGAAGGTAATCAAGGGAATATTGCAGGGAGATAATAAGGGCTTAGGCTATAGGTAGTAGCTGGTTGGAATAGAGGATAGGCATTATGGATAGGGTTTGTGAGTCCCTAAGGCAATATAGTGGATGAGGAAGGTACAATGATGACGTTGGTAGTTGAGGTGGTAGGAGAAATAAGGGAATGTCTGAGTTTAGGGAATATAACACTGAGGTACCAAGGGTTGCAAGGGTGAGGATGAGTTAATCTAAGGCAGGCAACAGCATCAGGGAAATACAGACTGGGATCCAGGTTAGAGACAAACACTGAAGGGAAATAGACTGAGCCCTTCAAGTAAAAGGACACTTTACAGAGCCAGGTTAGAGCCAGCCAAGAACAGCTTGAAACTGACTTGAAGTTTTTGTTCAGTTTCACAGGAAAGGACTAGAAGGAAGTATTGAAGTTACACTTCCTTCAAAATGGATACCCTCAGCTTCCCTCAAACTCCAGAGAGTATGTTATTCCTCTCTCTCCTCCTCCCTCTCTTATTAATCAACTAATGAAGTAGCCAAAAGGTCTTGATTAAATACAAATGGGGTTTATTGTCTTCTAGGATAGATTGGCAGGGTAGAGGAATACAAGGTAGCCCTAACAGCCCCTTAGAGAAAGCTTCAGGTGGGGGAAGGGAGGCAGGAACATGAGACTGAGAAAGGACCCGCCTTAACTCAGGTCTCAGGTGGTTTTGTAATCAATGGGGTTAGGAAAGTTGGATACAATGATTCAATAGATAATTTGTTGCAAGGGTAAACCCTATTAGATTATTTAAAATACCAAGTATAAACTAACACTCCAAACTACCCTCCTTTCAAACCCTCACAGAAATTCAAGCAGGGAAGGTAGGTTAGGGAGATTCAAAGGAAATAACTAAGCTAACAAATTTTTTAGAGAAAAGCTGCAAAATATAGGCCAGGTTTCAATCTAAAGAAGGAGCTCAGATGGACCCTGGTTCTTTCCACGAGTTCCCAGGACCAACTGTCCTTTCCCAAGATTCTAAAACCTCCTTGACTGACAGAAGAATTCTGCAAAGCAGTTATGCCCCCTCTCTGCACCAGATAGTTGTTGTTCCCTTATGTTTTACTGATAAATAGTTCAGCCCTCTTTTCTGAGATTTCACTTATTCAAGGACCAGAGGTCAGCTTCCAGAGCATTAGAGGTCCATACCAGGTAGCAGTCTGCCCCAAGGAACAGTCTCTTCGGCTTTCACTTTCACTTTTAAGAGGGTTTCTTTTGGTAGTGGTGGGGTGTAGAGCACAGAGTAGTGGGGTTAGGATGGGGGAATGATTGGGAGGAGAGTACATATATTTGAGGTTAACATATATTCACTTATATACAAGTATTCAACCAGTTGTAGTAAGTCTTGGAATGCTTCTAGGGATTAAGGTGCCCTATTGTATATCCAATCCAATCTAATAAATGTTTCTTAAGCACCCCTTATGTACCAAGGATGCAAATTGCCAGAGATACAATTAAAAGAAACACAGTCACTATCTTCAATAAGTTTGGGGGAGGAGGATTTAAACCACAGAAATTAAACCAGGTAGAAGAGAAGATGTAAAGAGTGGAGTGAAACAAAAGATCCAATTTCTACCCTCTATAGAGGAAGGCAGTAGGAGGAGTTTGATATGCCACCTAGTCCTCCAATCAGAGGGATGAGGAAAGTGAGAGATAGTTAAGACTTAAGTTAGAACTACATGATAATAAGATTAGGGGTAATAAATATCCTGGGAGAGGCATCACTAGAGTAGAGACTAGGTAATGCAGTAGATGAGAAATGTATGCAAATCAGTTACATAGACCTGATAATACATTGCAATCTGAAGGATCCACAAATATGCCAACGTTATAAGAAGTTGGGATATATATCTTGTGTTTTTTTCTTTTAATAATTTGGGCACAAGGATATGAAGCAGCTTACTACTTACCAGAGACATTCTAAAGTCTTACTGCAATGCTTAATGATGTGAAGAAACTTGGATTCCTGAAAGTCAATTACTGAAGTGCAGAACATTAAATGTTCTATCAATTTGGAAGGGCAATGAACTGTGAGTTGTGTTGTCAGAAGTCCAATCTTAGTCAGAGAGGTTCCTCACTAAAATAATTGGATATTAGGTAATGAAAATGAGAAGCCCATTTCATGATGATTATTCACCAAGGTATGGGGGAAATCTAATTTGTCAATTGACTATATACCCACACCAAGGAAAGGTTCAAAATTTGGAAATATTGATGAACACTTTTATTTGAAGTTGATTCCAAGCCGAAATATTCAAAACAGTTTGTTGTCATTCCTGACAATCACAAATCTGTCTCAAACTTGCCTATTTATGTCAATAGCATCATCATCTTTTGGTCACCCGGAACCACAACCTCAATAATATCTGTCACTCAATCTCTCTCATCCAATATTTCTTTTTTTTTCATGACTTTGAATTTTTATTTTTTAGAAAAATTTTCCATGGTTACAGGATTCATGTTTTTACTCTCACTTCCATCCCCTCAGCCCCCCCCGCCCCACATAGCCTACACACATTCCCACTGGTTTTAATATGCATCATCGATCAAGACCTATTTTCAAATTATTGATAGTTGCACTGGGGTGGTTGTTTAGAGTCTACATCCTCAATCATGTCCACATCAACCCATGTGTTCAAGCAGTTGTTTTTCTTCTGTGTTTCCACTCCCACAGTTCTTCCTCTGAATGTGGATAAGGTTCTTTTCCAAAAGTCCCTCAGAATATCCTGGATCATTGCATTGCTGCTAGTATAGAAGTCCATTACTTTCGATTTTAGCACAGTGTTTCAGTCTCTGTGTACAATGTTCTTCTGGCTCTGCTCCTTTCACTCTGCATCAATTCCTGGAGGTCATTCCAATTCACATGGAATTCCTCCAATTTATTATTCCTTTGAGCACAGTAGTATTCCATCACTAGCATATACCACAATTTGTTCAGCCATTCCCCAATTAAAGGGCATACCCTCGTTTTCCAGTTTTTTGCCACCACAGAGAGCTCAGCTATAAATATTTTTGTAAAAGTCTTTTCCCCTATGATTTCTTTGGGGTACAAACCCAGCAATGGTATGGCTGGATCAAAGGGCAGGCAGTATTTTAGTGCTCTTTGGGCATAGTTCCAAATTGCCATCCAGAATGGTTAGATCAGTTCACAACTCCCCCAGCAATGTATTAATGTCCTAATTTTGCCACATCCCCTCCAACATTTAATACTCTCCCCTGCTGTCATTTTAGCCAATCTGCTAGGTGTAAGGTTGTTTTGATTTGTATTCCTCTAATTACTAGAGATTTAGAATGTTTTCTCATGTGCTTATTGATAGTTTTGATTTCTTTGTCTGAAAATTGCCTGTTCATGTCCCTGCCCATTTACCAATTGGGGAATGGCTTGATTTGTAATATAATTAATTTATCTCCTTGTATATTTGAGTAATTAGACCCCTGTCAGAGTTTTTTGTTATGAAGATTTTTTCCCCAGTTTGTTGTTTCCCTTCTGATTTTGGTTGCATTGTTTTTGTTTGTACAAAACCTTTTTAATTTAATGTAATCAAAATTATTTATTTTATATTTTGTAATTTTTTCTAACTCTTGCTTGGTTTTAAAATCTTTCCTTTCCCAGAGATCTGACAATTATAATATTCTGTGTTCACCTAATTTACTTATAGTTTCCTTCTTTATATTCAAGTCATTCACCCATTCTGAATGTTGATGTAAATCTAATCTCTCCCATATTGTTTTCCAATTTTCCCAACAGTTTTTGTCAAATAGTGGATTTTTGTCCCAAAAGTTGGGCTCTTTGGATTTATCATAGACTGTCTTGCTGGTATCATTTACCCCAAGTCTATACAATTGATCCTCCCTTTTGTCTCTTAGCCAGCACCATATTGTTTTAATGATCACTGCTTTATATTATAGTTTAATATCTGGTACTGCTAGGCCACCTTCCTTCACATTTTTTTTCATTATTTCCCTTGATATTCTTGATCTTTTGTTCTTCCAAATGAACTTTGTTATAGTTTTTTCTCATTCAGTAAAAATGTTTCTTGGTAGTTTGATAGATATGGCACTAAATAAGTAAATTAATTTGGGTAGAATGGTCATTTTAATTATGTTAGCTCATCCTAACCATGAATAATCAATGTTTTTCCAGTTGTTTAGATCTAGTTTTAATCGTGTGGACAATGTTTTGTAGTTGTGTTCATATAATTCCTATGTTTGTTTTGGTAGATAGATTCCCAAATATTTTATATTGTTTTATATTGTGTAGGGTGATTTTAAATGGTATTTCTCTTTCTAACTTTTGCTGCTGAGATGTGTTGGAAATATGTAGAAATGCTGATGGTTTATGTGCATTTATTTTGTATCCTGCAACTTTGCTAAAGTGGTTGATTATTTCCACTAGCTTTTTAGTTGATTCTCTGGAATTTTTTAAGTAGACCATCATATCATCTGCAAAGATCTGGGTGATATGGATGAATATTTACAAAAATATAAATTGCCTAGATCAGTGGTTCCCAAACTTTTTTGGCCTACCACCCCCTTTCCAGAAAATATATTACTTAGCCTGGAAATTAATTATTTTAAATTTTAATAGCAATTAATAGGAAAGATAAATGCACCTGTGGCCATCACCATTCCCCTGGATTGCTGTAGCACCCACCAGGGGGTGGTAGCACCCACTTTGGGAATCACTGGCCTTGATTGTTGTATTTATTGCCACATAATTGGGCAAAATAGTTTTTGATGATTGCCTTAATTTCCTCTTCATTAGTGGTGAGGTCTCCCTTTTCATCTTTGATACTGCTAATTTTGTTTTCTTCTTTCCTTTTTTTTAAAATTAGATTTACCAGTACTTTGTCTTTTATCTATTTTTTCAAAGTACCAACTTCTAGTTTTATTTATTAATTCAATAGTTCTTTTACTTTCGATTTTATTAATATCTCCTTTGATTTTTAGTATTCCTAATTTAGTTTTCATCTGGGGATTTTTAACTTGTTCAGTTTCTAGTTTTTTAAGTTGCATGTCCAATTTATTGACCTCTGTCCCCCCTCACTCAATGATATAAATTTCCCCCTTAGTACTGCTTTGACTACATCCCATACGTTTTGGTAAGAATTCTCATTGTTGTCATTCTCTTCAATGAAATTATTAATTGTTTTTATGATTTGTTCTTTCATTAACTTATTTTGGAGAATCATATTATTTAATTGCCAATTGGTTTTTGGTTTGCCTCTCCATGTATTCTTTTTTTTTAAAACCCTTAACTTCTGTGTATTGACTTATAGGTGGAAGAGTGGTAAGGGTAGGCAATGGGGGTCAAGTGACTTGCCCAGGGTCACACAGCTGGGAAGTGTCTGAGGCCGGATTTGAACCTAGGACCTCCCGTCTCTAGGCCTGGCTCTCAATCCACTGAGCTACCCAGCTGCCCCCTCCATGTATTCTTAATAATAACTATTTTTATTGCATTATGATCTGATAAGGTTGCATTTATTATTTCTGCTTTTTTGCATTTGTTTGCCATGTTTCTATGCCCTAGTGCATGATCAGTCTTTGTGAATGTTCCACGTGCTGCTGAAAAGAAGGTGTATTCCTTTTTGTCCCTATTTATTTTTCTCCATATATTTATAAACTCTAATTTTTCTAAAATTTCATTTACCTCTCTTATCTCTTTCCTATTTACTTTTTTATTTGATTTATCTAGATCTGATAGGGGAAAGTTCATGTCTCCTACTCATATAGTTTTATTGTCTTTTTCCTCCTTGAGCTCTGCCAGTTTCTCCTTTAGAAATTTAGATGCTATGCCAGTTGGTGCATACATGTTTAGCACTGCTATTACTTCATTTTTTATACTGCCTTTGTTGGTTGTATTTGAAGGTTGTAATTACCTTCCCTATCTCTTTTAACCAGATTTATTTTTACTTTGGCTTTGTCAGAAATCATGATTGCAACTCCTGTCTTCTTTTTTCTCAGTTTAAGCCCAAAAGATTTTGCTCCAGCCTTTTATTTTTACTTTATGTATGTCTACCTTTCTCATGTGTGTTTCTTGTAGACAGCATATGGTAGGATTTTGGTTTCTAATCCACTCTGCTATTTGCTTCCCCATCATTCAGAGTTATCATTATCAACTGTGTATTCCCAGACATTTTGATTCTCTCTTCTTGTCCTGACCTTTCTTCTTTCACTATTTCCTTCTATACCAGTGTTTTGTTTTAAATCAGTAACTCTAATCCTCTCCCTTATTGTACTTCCCTTTCTCCCCCTCCCTTCTTATTCCACTCTTACTGTTCTTTAGGGTTTTTTTAAGCTATGCCCCACCCTCTTCTGCCCTTTTCCTCCCTAGTATTGCTTCTCTCCCCACCAGTCTGTTTGTTACCCTTCTACTTTTCTATAGGGCAGGAATCAATTCTCTGCCCCAATGGATCTGATTGTTTTTCCCTCTTTAAGTTAATTTCAATGCACTTACAAATTAGTATTTCCTTTCTCCAACCTCTTTACACTTCCATTATATTGGTCTTCTTACCTGTTCATCCCATGCGCTTCTTTATGAAATATAACTTTACTCCATTTTGTCTGTTTTCCCATTTCTCTTAATAATATCTCCTTTTTTACCTCTAATTTTATATATATTTATACGTTTATATATACATATATCTTGACATTTCATCCTATACAGTTTGTCCCTGTTCCCACTAAGTATAGTCCTTTTAGCTACTTTGTTGATAATAATTTTTAAGAGTTACCAATATCTTCTTTTCTTATAGGGATATAAGTCAATTGAACTTATTGGGTTCCTTAAAGAAAAGGTTTTTTGTTTTTGTTTTTCCCACTCTCTTAATTATCTTGTGGTGCTTCTCTTGAGTTCTGTGTTTGAGTAACAAACTCTCTGTTCAAATCTGCTTTTTTTCATTATGAATGCTTGGAAGTCTTCAATTTTGTTGAATGACCATACTTTCCACTGCCAGAATATAATCAGTTTTGCTGGATAGTTAATTCTTGGTTGTAGACCTAGATCTCTTGCTTTCCAGAATATTATATCCCATGCCTTCAGGTCCTTCAATGTAGATGCAGTCAGATCCTGTGTTATTCTAACTCTGGTTCCCTGGTATATGATTTCTTCTTAGCAGCTTGTAATATTTTTTCCTTGGCTAGGTACTTTTTGAATATTCCTGAAAGTTGTCAGTTGTGGATTAAAGGTAGGAGGTGATCTGTGGATTCTTTCAATTTCCACTTTTCCCCCTTGTTCAAGAATGTCAGGACAGTTTCCTTGTATAATTTCCTGTATAATGTCCGACTTTTTCTTTTGACACAATGTTCCAGTAGACCAATAATTCTTAAATTGTCTCTTTGAGATCTGTTTTTTAGATCTGTGGTTGTGTAAATGAGGTGTTTCCTATTTTCCTCAATTTTTTCATTTTTTAAAATTTTGTTTTATACATTCTTGCTGCCTTGTGAGGTCATTTTCTTCTAGTTGTTAGATTCTAATTTTTAAAGACTGAATTTCATCCCTGGCTTTTTGGTCGTCCTTCTCCTTCTGGTCTGATTTTCTTTGTAGATCATCTTTTACCTTCTTTGCTTCATTTTTCTGCTGGTCAATTTCTTTTTTCTTGGTCTTCTTTTATTTTCTTCTGATCCATTTGATCTTTGTTCACTTTCTGCATAGAAGCTGTTGATTGTGGTTTCTTTTTTCTTTTTCTGTTGTTTACTCATATTTTTCCTTCTTTCTGATCATTTTTTTTATTTGTGGGTTTGGGCTATTCAGTCCTGGGAGGGCTTCTTCTCTGTTTGTTAATTAATTAGGTTAGTGGAGTGTGAGGCCAGATTTTCCCCAGCTGGTGGTAAAAGCTAAAGAAGTAAATTTGGCTACTTTGATTGTAGTCTGTGGGGAAGGGATATTGGAGCTTCCCTACCCTCTGAAGACTTCTTATCTGCTGTGTTGATAGGATTAAGGCAGGTGGGGTTGATCTGCTTGGCTCCAAGTGCCCTAAGGTCAAAACCTGGAGAGAAAGGTAGATGCAGCACAAGATGGAGTGTATGTTCACCCTCTCTGGGTTTCTCCCCCAGCAGCCTCCCTGCTGTCTGTGATATGAGCCTTGAGTTTGGCATAGTTGTGCCAGCAAGGCACTTCCTCGGACTAGCAACCCAGCCCACCCAGAGATTCCAGGATCCACTAGAGACTCAGCACATTAGGTGGAGGAGAGGATCTGGGATCTTCCTCCTTTCCCCTCCCACTGGACAGTTTCAAGAATTCAGGCTTTTGTTTCTCTTTTTTCCCCCATACCTTTTAAGTTGGGTTCAGCTGGAGGATCCCCCAGCTCTGTTCTGTGGTCATATTTGATTTTCTATTCTGTTGGAGCCCTTTGTCCTTGATTGGTGGTGCAGGGGTTTACGGAGATCTGGTGCCTTGTTGCTTCTATGCTGCCATCTTCTCAGAATTCCTCATCCAATATTTCTAATCAACACACAAATCTTGTACTTTCTTCTCCTTTTTTTATAGCCATTTCCTTCTCTCTAAGAAGACATGTAATCACATTTAGCCTCAGCCATTTATTAGTTGTATGACTCTGAGCAAGTTACTTAATTTCTGCTTGCCTCAGTTTTCTCATCTATAAAATGGAGGTAATAATAGTACCTACCTTCCTATATCATTGAAATAATATAATAATTGTAAAGTCCATAGCAACAGTGCCTGGCACATAATAAGCACTATATAAATGTTAGTTATGATCATTATTACTTACACATCACCATCCTTGTTTAGGCCCTTATTTTATCTCACCTTTACTATAGCAATAGTCTTCTAATTGTTGTCCCTGCTATAGGAATCTCCCCACTCCAAACCATTGTCCATACAGTTGCAAAAGGGATTCTCTCAAATCCCAGATTTGACTTTGTTACTTCTCTACCCAATAAAATCAGATGGCTCTCTATTGCCTTTAGGATCTATTAGGGATTCCTCTGAGTGTCTAGCCTTCCAGAACTACTCTCTCAAGTTAATCTACCCCTACCCTATGGATTCTAGGATACTCTAGGACAGCGATGGTGAACCTATGGAATGAATGTGAAAGATGGCATGCAGAGCACTCTCTGTGGGCACTCAGCCACCCTTCCACCCCCAAGACCACACCCCCCAGTTCATTACTAGAAAGGTGGAGGGACTCAGTTGGAGCAGCTCCCCCCACTCTCTGCCGTGCATGCCTGCTGACATTTTTTTCACATCATCTGTCCAGCAATCCAGTGAAAGCACATTGGTGGTAAAGCTAGAGGGGAGCAGAATGCTAGGCCCAGTCTCCTCCCACTCTCTACACTTGCTGAGAACATTTCTCATTCACCTGCCCCTCCATCCATCAGGGAGCACTTTCTCCCTACCCTGTGTGGGGTAATGGAGGAATTGAGAGGACTCTAGGGGTTTGAGATCATCTCTTTTGTGTTTCATCTACTGTTAGGTGCTAATAAGTAGCACCCTAGTTCCACTTAACCACAATGTAAATTAGTTTTTTTACAAAGATATAAGGTATTGAGAAACTCTGTGTAATGTTAATCATCAATATCTTAAAACTACATGAAGACTTTTGAGAGAATGCATACTTCAAAATTTTAGGAAGAGGAAACATAAAAGTAGTTCCCTAAAATTCTTGGGGCCATGCTTTTAGTTCAGTTCCTAGATAACATTGATCCCTCCAAGTTTATGTCCAGATAGCTGATTTAGTCTTTATTTCAGTTACCGCTGGCCTGAGGTCCTGAGAATCATCTCTGAAATCCACTCTTTGCTCTTCTGGGCACTGACTAAATTTCTTGTACATTTGGACTCTGGAACACCTGAAGCAACTTTCTGACCTTTTGAAACTCCCAAGATCATAGGCTCTGGTCTCTTCACATACAAGAAGGAAGTGTTATAGGGGACTTGGAAGATGTAATATGGGGATTAGGTAGGATATGATAGGGAGGTGCAGGATATAATATGAGGCTGAAGCTAGGGTTATAACTGGTAGGATCAGGGAATAAGACAAGGCAAGGGACACAACACTGGAGGTAATCAAGGGAATAGACTAGGTACTAGGGAAGTTAAGGCAATATATTGGATGAGGAAGGTTCAGTGATGAAGGATGGTAGTTGAGGTGGCAGGAGAAATAAGGTAATGTCTGAGTTCAGGGAGTATAACACTGAGGTAACAATGGTTTGAAGGGAGAGGATAAATTAATCTAAACAGACAAACAGCAGCAGGGAAATACAGACTGGGACTTAGGTTAAAGACAAAATACTGAAGGGAAATAGACTGATCCCTTCAAGTAAAGGACACTATACAGCCAAGTTAGAATCAGCCGAGACAGATTGAAATTGACTACAGGCTTTAGTCAGTATCACAGGAAAGGACTTGTTTTGAAGTTACACTTCCTTCAAAATGGATACCCTCGGCTTCCCTCAAACCCAGAGAGTATGTTTTTTCTCTTTTCCTCTTCCTCCTGCTCTTACTAATCAACTAATGAAATAACAAAAGGTCTTGTTTAAACACAAAAGGGGTTTATTGTCTTCTTAGGATAGATTATCTGGGTAAAAGTATCAAGGAAGCCCTAACAGCCATTCAGAGAAACCTCAGGTGGGGGAAAGGAAGCAGGAATGTGAGACTGAGAAAGGACCTGCCTTTACTCAGCTCTCAAGGTGATTTTGAAATCAAAAGGGGTTTGGAAGTTGGATATAAAGACTCAATAAATAATTTGTTGCCAGAGTAGGACTAAACTCTCACAGATTTAAACTAACTCTCTGATTCACTCTCCTATTCACTCTTCTCAGATATTCAGGTAAGGGAAATGAAGGTAGGAAATAAGGTAGGGTAGGGAGATTCAAAGGATTTAGCTAAATTAAGAAATCTCAAAAGAAAACTCAAAATTTAGGCTAGGTTTCAATCTCAAGAAGGAGCTCGGCTGGACCCTGGTTCCCTCCACGAGTTCCCAGGTCTAACTGAAATTTTCCCAAGATTCTAAAACCTTAACTGACAGTAGAAATTCTGCAAAAGCAGTTATGCCCCCCTCTCTACACTACAGAAGGTGAGGGAACAAATCCAGAAGCCAAAGATTAAGTTCCTTTCATGTTATGGTAATATGGCCTCTGAGGGGAGAAGACCTCAAGACCTCTCCTTTTGTAGCGCTGTTTCTCAGCAGCTGCTATAAGCAGGCATTGAGATCCCCTCTCACAAAATTGACTCAGCATTTTTGAAGGTATTTCTAGTTAAGGCATGGCAGTCAGTTGGTAAAAGGTTCCTCTTAAGTACATTTGGTTAGTAAAATAGAAACAATTATAAAATGCTCCACATGCTCCATAATCTTCCAAGCATTCCTTATTCCCTATTGTCTCGTCTCTTCTAGAAATAGGATCCTCAGCTTCTATGATATGGGGAGATGTATGTCAGATCCCTCACCTTCTGTTTTAGAATTAGTAAAAGCTCTGGTTCCAAGGCAGAAGAGTAGTAAGGGCTAGGAAATTGGGGTCTAAGTGACTTGCCCAGGGTCACACAGCTAGGAAGAGTCTGAGGTCAGATTTGAACCCAGGACCTCCTATCTCTGGGCCTTGCTCTCAATCCACTGAGCAACCTTGATGCTCCCCACCACCATATATTTTTAAAGTTTTAAAGCCTTTCATAACCCAATTCCATTTCAGACTTCTTATAATTGACTCCTCTCCACATACTCTAAGATCCAGTAACACTGGTCTCCTGACTATTCCTCACACAAAGCATCTCCTCTCCCAATTCTGGGATTTTTCCATCTCTTCTCCTTGGCTTAGCTGGCTTTCTTCTAGTTTCAACTAAAATCCTACCTCCAACAAGGAAGGTCCCTGCTCTGGTCCTTCCTTCCTCTGTCTTCCCTCTGAGATTGCCTCTAATTTATTCTATATACATCTTGTTTGTACACAGTTATTTGCATGTGTCCTTACTCATAAAACTGTGAACTCCTTGAAAGTAGGCCAGTCTTTGTAATCCTAGCACTTGACACAGAGTAAATTCCTAGTAAATACTATTTGACTTGAATCGCAAGGTCTGCTACAGAGATTAGATTGAAGATGAGGTTTGAATGGATCCAAAGAAGCTAAAAAGATAAGGAGATAAAAAATATTCCAGTAATATAATTCTCCAAAGGAGAACTGTCTTGCCTTTGTTAATTATCTCCAAGTTATTTGTATATAGTTGCTGGTATGTTTTATTGCTCAGACTGAGTTCCTTGAGGGCAAGAACTATTTTTTGCTTTCCTTTGATCTTTTGAGCTAAACATAGTGCCTGGCACATAGTAAGTACTTAATAAATGTTTGTTCTCAGGCAGAAGAATTGCGTGTCATGGATAAGACAATACAAAAATGGAATGCTGATGATGGAGAATAGATCATCTTTACTGATAAAACTCACTTTTTAAAACCGTGTCAAAACAGTTGTAAGAAGAGTTCCAAATAAGCCTGTGTGATCTAAGCATCTTTAATCAGACTGCAAAGCATCTACCCTTGAAATATATTTGGGAAGGGATGTTTTTTCTTTTAAATTTACAATTGGTCTGGAAGTTTTGCCCCCTTTGAGATAATGATGAACTATGAAAATATATTGATATATTGAGAAGCAAAATAATTCTGGAATTACAGATATTTACAAATTGAAACTTTATATTATGCCACCTACTACAAGGGGTTAAAATGCATGTACTACATCTTGCTAAACATGTTTCAGAAGTCTGAAATTCCTCATTGAAAACTATAATTGAGTCTAAAATTCAAAAAGAAAAAAAGACTCCAGCTTGATAAAAGTTTGGTTTTATGATGATGAATTAAAGAATATATTCATAAATTTTGTGGACTCATTGCCAAATCGTGTTAAAAAAAGTGACTGTAATGAAAGGAAGACAAATTGCATGCTGAAAAACTGAACCATGTAAAAGTGAAGTTTATTCTATGTCAGAGATTTTAATTATTTTTCTTTGTCCCAGTTAAATTGTACACCAATACAACATTTAAAAGTTTCCAGTATACTTTATATTCATTACTTCATTTGAGCCTAGCAATGATTCTCTGAGGTGGGTTACATAAGTATCATTTTGTCCATTTTACAAATGAAGAAACTGAGGAACAAAAAAGTTAAACAATCTACTCAGAATCACACAACTAATAAAAGTGAGAGGTGGAGTCTCTGACATTAAGTTTAGTATCCTGGCCTCTATTTCATGATGCCACTCTAAAACAAAGATTATTAATATGTTACACTTTGTTTGCATGTATGTGCATACATTTTCTAGTTAAAGAGTCATTTGTTTGTGTAAACCCTTTTTCTCCACTACCAAAATTGCAGTACACCAAGCTAGAGATTCTGTGAAATTCTTCAGCTTATTAAATTATTGAGAATCTACACAAAACAGAAAAGGAAAAAGAAAGTAAGAATCAATAGAGAGTGAAAATGTTCTTTCAGTGCATGGATTCTATTAGGGTTGAGGGATTCTAATATGCAGTATTGGCATCATGGGGGAGCAAGGAGGAAAAACACTCACTCAGCTCCACATGAGTGAAGAACTTGTCTGAGTCAGGCTCCCTCATCATTTTTAAAGTATTTCTGTCTCTTCTGGGTCAACCAGAGGTATTTAAAATCTTACTCATCACTTTAAAAAAAAAAGAAAGAAAGAAAAAACAGAACCTCAGTGGTAATTGTCAACAGCTTGAGCCGTAGTCTGTGAGTCTACACGCGAGCAATCCTGCTATGTTTTGCTTTGTGAAAAGCACTGTGGTATCTAACTAAGGAATCATGCAAACAATACAATAACAGTGAGTAAAAATGCCAGCCAAGGGGCCACTTATTCAACCCTGTGTAGGAGAAAGAAAAGAAGAATATGGCATCCAGAGACACTAAATATGTCAAATTTCTAGTGGGAGCTCTAAAAAATTCATCCATAAATGAACTTTGAAATTATTGAGATAACATGCATAAAGAATTTGTAAACCTTTATATATAAAAATGGGTTTTGTTTTGCCTATTGTTATTATTTATATTTTTAGAGTAGTAGTAGTTGTAGTAGTAGTAGAAATAGTAGTAGTAGTAGTAGTAGTAGTAGTAGTAGTAGTAGTAGTAGTAGTAGTAGTAGTAGTAATAGTTGTTGTTATTGCTGTTGTTGCTGTTGTTGCTGTTGTTGGTGGGGTGGTGATTGTGGTGGTGGTGGTGTTGGAAACATAGCCAGAAAGGATTTGACTTTAAATGCCAAATGAAAGAACTTTTATTTAGTCCCAGAGTAATAGTGAACCACTGGAATTTTTTTCAGCTGGGAAATGAAATGATCAAGTTGGTGCTTTTGAAAATTCACTTTGGCAGCTATAAAAGGAGAAAACATATGAGGCAGGCAGGAAAACCAATTAAAAGAGTGTTGTAATCACCTAGTTAAGAGATGAGGAGGAGGATGTAGGAAGGACTTCCAGTTAAGATGGCGACAGAGTAGGGAGCAGCTGCTTGATCTCACCTAACTGAAGCATACAGGACTCCTCAAGGGGACATAAAAACAAATCCAGACAAATGAAGGGACCTCACAACAGGGCGCAGCATTGAAGGTACATGGAATCAGGGCATTTCCACACTATAAAGGGGTGAAACAGCTCTCACTAAAATTCGAGAGGAAGAAGCCCCTCCCCCACTCCCCACACCATGTACAGCACCAAGGCCAGCACATAAGAGTTAAAGCAGGTTTGGGGCACCCATTAAGTCATTGGCAGCTCCAGGGCTTGTTCCTGAGAGCAGCAAGACTTAGGATCCCAAGAGACGAAAGAATGTGCGCGGAATTTGAGCACAGACACCGAGCACAGGCGCGGGTGGAGGCATTGCCCTAGGCGCGGACAAGGATCTTGAGAGCAGGCTTGGACTTCTAGTGGGAACCCTGTGCAGATGGGAGCACCACTGTGGAAGCAATACCCCAAGACTGCTGAAGGAGCCTCGGGCAGAGGGGCAGAACAGGGATGACCAGTAAGCTTGACCCTGAGAACAACAAGACTTGAGACCTTGGGAGCCTAGACAGACCCTGAGTGTAAGGATAAAGCTGAGAAGAGGCTGGACTAACAACAATGGCAAACCAAAATCGGGAACCCCAGAAGAGAAAGATTATCAAGAAGAACTCTGTAACACTCAACAACTTTTACACAGATAAAATCCAGACAACAGAAGAGAACAAACAAGTAATCATATCCAAAACCTCCCAAAATAATGAAAACTGGTCACAAGCTATTAAAGAGTTCAAATCTGAGATGATGAGAAAGCTGGAAGAGATCTGCCAAGAAAATAACAGTTTAAAAGGCAGAATTTTGCAATTGGAAAGTGAGGCTCAGAAATCAAATGACCTGATAAACAAATTGAAAACCAGAAATGATCAGATTGAAAAGGAAAACCAAAAGATCATAGCTAAAAACCAAAAGATTAAAGCCGAAAACCAGTCCCTAAAGGCTAGAATTCAGCAATTAGAAGCTAATGATCTCTCAAGACAGCAAGAACAAATAAAACAAAGTCAAAAGACTGATAAAATAGAAGGAAACATGAAATATCTCAATGAGAAAGTGACAGGCCAAGAAAACCAGTCGAGAAGAGACAATTTGAGAATCATTGGTCTTCCTGAAAAAGTAGAAACTAATACAAATTTGGACTCCATACTAAAAGAAATTATTAAGCAAAATTGTCCTGAAGTTCTACAACAAGAGGGCAATATAGACATTGAAAGGATCCATAGATCACCCTCTACACTAGACCCAGAAAAGACAACCCCCAGGAATATAATAGCCAAATTCAAGAGCTTCCAAGTAAAAGAAAAAATCTTACAAGAAGCCAGAAAGAGACAATTCAAATATCAAGGAGCACCAATCAGGATCACACAAGATCTGGCAGCCTCCACACTAAAAGACCACAAGGCTTGGAATGTGATTTTCAGAAAGGCAAGAGAGCTGGGCCTTCAACCACAGATCAACTACCCATCAAAATTGACTATATACTTCCAGGGGAAAGTATGGGCATTCAACAAAATTGAAGATTTCCAAGTATTTGCATAGAAAAGACCAGGACTAAATGGAAAATTTGATATCCAACCACAAAAATCGAGAGAAACATGAAAAGGTAAATAAGAAATAGAGGGGAAAGAAAGAAAACTTATAATTTTTAAATTTGACTCTTTAAGGGCTTCAATAAGATCTAATTATCTGTATTCCTATGTGGAGAAATGCTATGTATAATTCTCTGTAGTGAACTCTATTCACTATTATAGAATTCACTATTATAGCAATCAGAAGAATAATTCATAGACCATACTAAATGGTCTAAGATGACATGGGGGGTGGGAAAGAGGGGGGTGAATAGTAGGGGACACCAAGAAAAACTTGAGTGAATGAGAAAAATAGGATATTCTATTAAACACAAAGAGGGCATGGGAAGGGGAGGGGACAAATACTATTATAAGAAGGAGAGGAAGAGAGCATTAAGAGGTAATATTTAAACCTTACTCTCAGTGTAATCAACCCAGAGAGGGAAGAGTAGCTATATTATCCATTGGGATATTAAACTCTATCTAACCCTACTGAGAAACTCAGAAGGGATAAGCCAAGGGGAGCAGGGGAGTGGGGAGGTCAAAAAAGGGAAGGGAGAAGAAGGGGGAGGGAATTAATTAGGCCTTTAAAAATAAAAAGAGGGGAATAATAAGGGAGGGAGTAGAAAGGGAAGTTAATCAAGGAAGGGGATAAAGGATACCGGCTCAAAGCAAACCACTGGTTTAAAAGGAAATAGTGTAAGAAGAAGAGGTAGGACTAGGGGAGGATACAAAAATGTCAGCAAATGCACAACTGATGATTATAACGCTGAAAGTGAATGGGATGAATTTGCTCATAAAATGGAAGCAAATAGCAGAGTGGATTAGAAACCAAAATCCTACCATATGTTATCTACAAGAAACACATATGAGGCAGGTGGACATACACAAGGTTAAGGTTCAGGGCTTGAGCAAAACCTTTTGGGCATCAAATGAGAAAAAGAAGGCAGGAGTGGCTATTAAGATTTCTGACAAAGCCAAAGTAAAACTAGATATGATCAATAAAGACAGGGAAGGTCATTACATCCTGATTAAAGGCAGTATAAACAATGAGGAAATAACACTGCTCAATATCTACGCAACAAGTGGAATAGCATCCAAATTCATAAAGGAGAAACTGGCAGAGCTCAAGAAGGAAATAGATAGTAAAACCATAATAGGGGGAGATCTAAATATTCCTCTTTCAGATCTAGATAAATCAAACCAAAAAATAAATAAGATAGAGGTAAGAGAGGTGAATGAAGTCCTAGAAAAACTAGATTTAATTGACATGTGGAGAAAAATAAATAGGGACAAAAAGGAATACACATTCTTTTCAGCTGCACATTGTACATTCACAAAGATTGACCATGTTATAGGGCACAGAATCATTGCAAACAAATGAAAAAGAGAAGAAATAATAAATGTAACCTTCTCAGATCATAATGCAATAAAAATAATAATTAGTAAGGGCACCTGGACAGTTGAATCAAAAACTAATTGGAAATTAAATAATATGATTCTCCAAAACCAATTTTTCAAAGAGGAAATCATAGAAACAATCAACAATTTCATTGAAGAGAATGAAAATGATGAGACATCCTACTAAACTCTGTGGGATGCAGCCAAAGCAGTACTCAGGGGGAAATTTGTATCCTTGAGTGCATATATTAACAAATTAAGGAGGACAGAGATTAATGAATTGCGCATGCAACTCAAAAGATTAGAAAGCGAGCAAATTAAAAATCCCCAGATGATAACTAAATTAGAAATACTAAAAATCAAGGGAGAAATTAATAAAATTGAAAGTAAAAGAACTATTGAATTAATAAATAAGACTAGAAGCTGGTATTTTGAAAAAACAGATAAAATAGACAAAGTACTGGTCAATCTAATAAAAAAAGGAAAGAAGCAAACCAAAATGACAATATCAAAGATGAAAAGGGAGACCTCACCTCTAATGAAGGGGAAATTAAGGCAATCATTAAAAACTATTTTGCCCAATTATATGGCAGTAAATATAACAATTTAGGAGATACAGATGAATATTTACAGAAATATAAATTGCCTAGATTAACAGCAGAAGAAATAGAATACCTAAATAATCCCATATCAGAAAAAAAAATTGCACAAGCCATCAAAGAACTACCTAAGAAAAAATCGCCAGGGCCTGATGGATTCACAAGTGAATTCTATCAGACATTCAAAGAGCAACTAATCCCAATACTATACAAATTATTCGATATAATAAGCAAAGAAGGAGTCCTACCAAATTCCTTTTATGACACAAATATGGTACTGATTCCAAAGCCAGGTAGATCAAAAACAGAGAAAGAAAACTACAGACCAATCTCCCTAATGAACATAGATGCAAAAATCTTAAAAAGAATACTAGCAAAGAATCTCCAGCAAGTGATCAAGAGGATCATCCACCATGATCAGGTGGGAATTATACCAGGAATGCAAGGATGGTTCAACATTAGGAAAACCATCCACATTATTGACCATATCAACAATCTAACAAACAAAAATTATATGATTATCTTAGATGCTGAAAAAGCCTTTGACAAAATACAGCATCCATTCCTATTGAAAACACTGAAAAGTATAGGAATAGAAGGACCTTTCCTAAAAATAATAAGCAGTATATACCTAAAACCATCAACAAGTATTATATGCAATGGGGATAAATTAGAAGCATTCCACTAAGATCAGGAGTGAAACAAGGATGCCCATTATCACCTCTATTATTCAACATAGTACTAGAAACACTAGCAGTAGCAACTAGAAAAGAAAAAGAAATTGAAGGTATCAAAATATTCAATGAGGAGACTAAGCTATCACTCTTTGCAGATGATATGATGGTCTACTTAAAAATCCTAGAGAGGGGCAGCTGGGTAGCCCAGTGGATTGAGAGCCAGGCCTAGAGACTGGAGGTCCTAGGTTCAAATCCGGCCTCAGACAGTTCCCAGCTGTGTGACCCTGGGCAAGTCACTTGACCCCCATTGCCTACCCTTACCACTCTTCCACCTATGAGTCAATACACGGAAGTTAAGGGTTTAAAATAAAATTAAAAAAAAATAATAAAAAAAATCCTAGAGAATCAACTAAGAAGCTGGTAGAAATAATCAACAACTTTAGCAAGTTGCAGGATACAAAATAAATGCACATAAATCATCAGCATTTCTATATATTTCCAACACATCACAGCAGCAAGAGGTAGAAAGAGAAACATCATTTGAAATCACCCTAGACAATATAAAATACTTAGGAATCTATCTACCAAAACAAACACAGCAATTATATGAAAACAACTACTAAACACTTTCCAAACAAATAAAACTAGATCTCAACAATTGGAAAGCCATTAATTTCTCATGGGTAGAATGAGCTAACATAATAAAAATGACCATTCTACCCAAATTAATGTACCTATTTAGCGCCATACCTATTAAACTACCAAAAAACTTCTTTACTGAATTAGGAAAAAGTATAAGAAATTTCATTTGGAATAAGAAAAGGTCAAGAATATCAAGGGAAATAATGAAAAAAAATGTGAAGGAAGGGGGACCAGCAGTACCAGATATTAAACTATACTAAAAAGCAGCAATCATCCAAACAAGATGGTACTGGCTAAGAGACAAAAGGGAGGATCAGTGGAATAGACTTGGCGTTAATGACATCAGCAAGACAGTGTATGATAAAGCCAAAGAGCCCAACTTTTGTGACATGAATCCACTATTTGACAAAAACTGCTGGGAAATTTGGAAAACAATATGGGAGAGATTAGAATTAGATCAATATCTCACACCCTACACCAACATAAATTCAGAATGGGTGAACGACTTGAATATAAAGAGGGATACTATAAATAAGTTAAGTGAATACAGAATATTATAATTGTCAGATCTCTGGGAAAGGAATGATTTTAAAACCAAGCAAGAGTTAGAGAAAATTACAAAATGTAAATTAAATGGTTTTGATTATATTAAACTAAAAAGCTTTTGTACAAACAAAAACAATGTAGTCAAAATCAGAAGGGAAACAACAAATTGGGAAAAAATCTTTATAACAAAAAACTCTGACAGGGGTCTAATCACTCAAATATACAAGGAGTTAAATCAATTGTATAAAAATCAAGTCATTCCCCAATTGATAAATGGGCAAGAGACATGAATAGGCAATTTTCAGGAAAAGAAATCAAAAGTATCAATAAGCACATGAGAAAGTGTTCTAAATCTCTAATAATTAGAGAAATGCAAATCAGAACATCTCTAGGTATCACCTCACACCTAGCAGATTGGCTAAAATGAAAGAAGGGGAGAGTAATGAATGGTGGAGGGGATGTGGCAAAATTGGGACATTAATGCATTGCTGGTGGAGTTGTGAACTGATCCAACCATTCTGGATGGCAATTTGGAGCTATGCTCAAAGGGCTATAAAAGAATGCCTGCCCTTTGATCCAGCCATATCATTGTTGGGTTTGTACCAGAAAGAGATCTTAAATAAACAGACTTGTATGAAAATATTTATAGCTGCACTTTTTGTGGTGGCAAAGAACTGGAAAATGAGGGTATGTCCTTCAATTGGGAAATGGCTGAACAAATTGTGGTATATGCTGGTGATTGAATACTACTATGCTAAAAGGAATAATAAGCTGGAGTAATTCAATGTGAACTGGAAAGACCTCCAGGAACTGATGCAGAGTGAAAGGAACAGAGCCAGAAGAACATTGTACGTAGAGACTGATATACTATGGTAAAATGTAATGTAATGGACTTCTGTACCAGCAGCAATGCAATGACACAGGACAACTCTGAGGGATTTATGGTAAAGAACGCTACCCACATTCAAAGGAAGGACTGCAGGAGAAGAAACATATAAGAAAAACAACTGCTTGAATGCATGAGTTGAGGTGGACATGATTGGGGAGGTAGACTTGAAACTATCACACCAATGCAACTATCAGCAATTTGGAAATAGGTCTTGATCAATGACACATGTTAAAACCAGTGGAAATGTGCATCGGGCCTGGGTGGGGTGAGATCGGGGGGTGAAGGGGAAAGTAGGAGCATGAATCATATAACCATGTTAAAAATGAATATTAATGAATGTTTAAAAAAAAGAGAGAGATGATGTGGCCAGAAATAATGTAGTGACTGCATGAACATGAATAGAGAAAAGGGGGAAGGAGTGAGATGAATAAACAATGATAGACAGACATATATTGATTTAGATAGATAGATAGATAGATAGATAGATAGATAGAAACACTTTTATTAATTTCTGGTTATATACCAAATACTGTGCTGGGATTACAAATTAAGATAGCAAATCACCTTCCCCTCAAATTTATATTCTAATTGGAGTAGACAAACAAAGGTAGAAGGATAAAAAAGGTGAGGGTTAGAATTATTAATTACAGTATGGAGTGGAGATGGCCAGGAAGTGGTGCAGAGGCATGGTCTTCGGTAAAAAATGAAGTAAAATTCACCTATGAAAGCCAAAGGAATCAGGGATAGAGTTCCAAGGTTCTGGAGGTGGGAAAATGAGGCTATTGTGAGATATGTCCTATTGATTGAAACAATATTATTTGACAACTGTTTTTATGTATATATATCTATATACATACATAATGAGGGAGAGTGAAGAGTTGAAGATAATGTCTAATACTAAGATTGTGAACCTCAAGGTTATTCAAAAAATGGTGATAATGTTCTAAATGAAGTTCAAAAGAAGAGAGCATTTGACTAAAAAGATTTTAGGCATGTTGACGTCAAATAAAAATAAATTTCTGCACTTCTAAAAGACCATAACTTCTTTGGTGAGAATCTTCAGTGACCTATTAGATTCCTTCCCCTTCCCACAAACCTTAGTAAACAGGCTTTTATGAGTTGAGCCTACCAAATTTACTCTTTGGTAGCCATGCTTGGGAGATGAACTAAATAATTAGACTAGACTTTGGTGCCATATTTGAATTCTTTCCAGTTTGGTAGGACTTTCAATATTCACACTTCAGTGATAAAGCATTTAGGAATCCTTCCTAATCTCTTCCACACTATGATGAAGCCATTTGGTTCAGTGGATAGAGCTCTGGGGCAAGAATCGGAAAAATCTGAGTTCAAATCAGAACTCAGATACTTACTAGCTGTGTGTTCTTGGGCAAGTCCCTTCAGCTCTGTTTGCTTTAGTATCCTCCATTGTGGGAATCCTCAAATGAAAATAATAACAGGGTTGTTGTGAAGACCAAATAAGATAATAATTGTAAGGCACTCAGGACTGTGCTTGGCACATAGCAAGCACTACATAAATGTTAGCTATTATTATTATTATTATTATTATTATTATTATTATTATTATTATTAAGCATTGGAGTAAGAATTTTGTAAAGAAGTACATATCTCTGGTAAACAGTTAAATATATAGATATATAAACTTTGAATCCAAATTATTTTTACAACTAAGCAAGATTCAGAAACATTTTGATAATGTGTTTTCCTCCTGAATATTATGTTTCATTTGCTTTCTAGATAAGAAGTTCTCAAAATAAATGTTAGAAGACATTGGAAGTATTCAAGGGCTTTCCCGTGTGCCCTCTAAAGAAATGCTTTCCCAAGTTCAATGTGCTCTGTAAGCTGACATCCACCCATATCTGTAGCTCCTGATTATTCAAATGTGTTAACTTTTACTAATTAGTTAGAAGTCTCGATTAGTTCAAAGCAAAGGCATTTAATAAAGTAGCAGAGGAAGAAAAATTGGAAAACAGCATTTCTTTCATAAATCTAGTCTATATATACTCCCCTAAATTCACATACCACCAGAATATGAACAAACTGGGAACATATATAGAGGAAGTGGCCAACATGCATGAAAAATATGATCAGAATTTGGCCACATGGAGGAACACAACCATAGATGTATGCCCAGGGTATATACAAAGAGAATTCTACGGGGCCTTAGATCTTTTGGTGTTACCAAATAGGCTCCTTCAGCCTATTCCTTGATGAATTTTGTTCAGTTTTGTTTTTGTTCAGTCCTATACAAGTCTTTGTGACCCCATTTGGAGTTTTCTTGACAAAGAAAACTGGAATACTTTGCAATTTTCTTCTCCAGTTCATTTTACAGATGAGGAAACTGAGGCAAACAGGTTTAAGTAACTGACTGACCCAGGGCCATATAGTCAGTAAGTGTTTGAGGCTGGATTTGAACTCAGAAAGATGAACCTTTCTGATTTCAGGCCTGGCACTCCCACCTTGTTGTCCCATTGCCTCTCTTTCTCTGTTGGACTTTACTTACTGTGCTGCCTACTAGGATTCATCTAGAATTCTTACCTGAAGCAGCATTTTTAGGGTCACTTAATGACTGTTTCTGCTTTTATTTTTCTAATTACAGTAAGTAGAGGCAGCTAGGGAGCACAGACAATAGAGTGCCAGACCAAGAAGACTTTAGTTCAAATCAGATACACTGGGCAAGTCACTTAACCCTGTTGGCCTCAGTTTCCTCAACTATAAAATGAGCTAAAGAAGGAAATGACAAACTATTCTAATATCTTTGTCAAATTAACCTCAAAGGAGGTCATGAAGACAGTCAGATTTCTTAGAATCAATACTATGTATTGGTTCCAAGGCAGAAAAGCAGTAAGTGGTAGGCAATGGGGGTTAAATGATTTGCCCAGTCACATAACTAGAAATGTCTAAGGTAAGATTTGAATCCAGGCCTTCTTGTCTCTAGGCCTGGTTCTCACATAGCTGCCTCTAGCGTACTCTTTATTATTCTAAGAAAGGCATGTATGCCAAAAGCCTGTGTTATATGCCAATGGAGGACTCCTAACAGGTAAGATTTATTAATATCTTATCCTATCCTATCCAATTCATGAATTATAGTTACTAGTTCTGAAACTGGTGTAACTAATAAGCTCAGAAATAATATATGGAGCTCTTTTTCTAGTATGTATGAACCCAGGACCGCTTGTCTCTAGACTTGTCTCTGAAACTACTGAACCACCTAGCTCCCCTCTGCAAATTCTTTAGTAAAAAATAACTGAGCCAGGACAGAGCAGCTCCAAATTTAGGCAGAGTGCTGCCCAGCTAAGATTAACTTTATTATGTACAATCGCTTCCTCAGGCTAGACATTAAAGTTCTCTGAACCAAGCCTATATTGAATTTATGATTAGAAAGTTCTTGTGACTCAAATTTAATTCCCAATTGTGAGCCTACATTCCTCAAGTATTTCAAGGGGCTTTTCAAATGAATTCAGAACAACACTACCTCCCTCCCACAATAAAAGAACATTGTGTAGGTCCAAAACACCAGTTTTCCTCATTTTTCTCCTCTCCTCCCCATCAAATCCCAAGATCCTTTGGGTTTGATCATACAAATTAATCAATAAGAGAGACAAAAAACAAAAATTACTTAGGGGAAACTGAAAGGCAAATTGCTTTGTCCCTTTGTTCTAAATTCCTGACTTTGATGTATATATGTGACTTTAATTTTCCTCATATATGGTTAGCAGAAAGGAGGCCTGGTAATTGAGAATAAATACAAAAGAATAGTGTTTGGAACTTAGAATCAGCTGAGTTATATGATTATAATGTAATACTATTATGCCATAAAAAGTGACAAACAAGATGATCACAAAAAAACTTGGAAAGACTTAAGTGATGAAAAGTGGAATAGAATCTGGAAAATTTGCACATAGTAAGAACAATAACATATGATGATCAACTGTGAATGACTTAACTATTATCAACAAGACAAGAATCAAAAATCTAATACAATTCTAAGGAAATCAGGATGAGGACAATTATCCACTGCCATATTGGGAATAGAGTCTGAATGCAGATTGAAACACACTATTCTTCACTTTATTTCCTCCATGAATTTTCCTCAACTGTAAGCAATATGTCTTATTTTCTCATATGACAAATAAAGAAAATGTATTATATGATAATATACATACATCCTATATCATGTTACTTGCCTTCTTGGAAAGGATGGAAGAGTGGAAAAGAGGGACAGAACATGGATTGCAAAATGTTAGAAAATGAGTATTAAAAATTGTAATGCAATTTATTGACATAATCTGGAAGAACACTTACATTTAAAACTTTATATCTCTTGTCATCTTACTCATATGGGCATGTAAACGTATTTTTTCCTAAAAATAAAAGAATGTTAAGTAAAGAATAGTTAAGGGAATGCTAAAGAAACACTAATAAACTGTTAGTAGAGTGTAAACTTCTTCAATCATTCTGGAGAAAATTTGGAAATACACCCAAAGGGCATATATCCTTTGACCCAGAAATACCACTGCTAGGTCTGTATCTAAGAGATCAGAGAAAAGGGGAAAAGACCAATCTGTACAAAAATATTTTAGCAGCTTTTTTTGTGGTATCAAATTGGAAATTGAACAATATCCATCAATTGGAAAATGGCTGAAAAAGCTGTGATTTATGATTATGATGCAATGTACTTTAATAAATGATGAGTAGGGTTGTTTCATAAAACCTGGGAAGTATATGAATTCATGCAAAGTGAAATGAACAGAACCATGAGAACATCATACACAGAGATGGAAATATTGTAAGGAGAATCAACTATGAAAGACTAGCTACTCTGATCAAGAAAATTTCAAAAGGTTCATAATGGAAAAACTCCATCTGCAGAGGGAGAACTGATGAACTCTGAATACTGATTGAAGCATGAAAAAAAAAAACCTTTCTTATTTTTCTTGTTTGTTTGTGTATGTGTGTGTTTTTTGCAACATAGTTAATATGAAAATGTTTTGCATGACTTCACATGTATAATTGTTATCATATTGCTTGACAGCTCAATGAGTGGGGGAGGTTTCAGAGGGAAGGGGAAAAATTTTAATTCAATTAAAAAAATGGTAGGAGCAGCCTCAGTGGATAGAAAGCCAGGGCTGGAGATGGGAGATCCTGGTTCAAATCTGGCTTCAGATGCATGTCCTAGTTGTGTGACCCTCTATGAATCTCTTAACTCCAGTTGCTTACCCTTTTGGCCTTTTGTTTTAGCATCAATCCTAGTATAGACTCTAAGACATAAGATTGAGTTTTTAAAAATAATAATGAAAGCTTAAAATGATTTTAAGAAAAAAAACAAGAATGCTAAGAAAAACACTAATTTAATAAAGATTTTATTTAAGCCTAGATCATCAATGTGGAAGACACTAGAAACAATTCTAGAAGATGTGAGTACTTTTGGACACTTGCATTATATTACCATTTGTTGGGGGGAAATTCTACTAGCTGTATAATCTAAACTATTGATATTTTTGCAGCTTGAAAAAGTATGGATCTGGGTCTTTGTTTCATTCACACATGAGGAAGAAAGAGACTCCTTCTGGGAGGGATCTGATGGTCATCTCCTTCCCTCCCTCATCCCCAGGCCACAATATCCTAAGTCTTGAATCTTTATTCTTTACATTTATTATTTTCAATTCTAATTATTTTCTGGAGTTTCTGATCTGGACCAAGAGTCACAAGAATTTGGCAAACTAAGAATCCATGTCAGATATTATACCCAGTCTGGCAAAAGAGAACCAAAGATGGCTTTGGATTTAGTGTAGGAGGAAAATATCCCCTCAGAGTTTTGGAAGGAAATATTTTCATATTTGTTCTTGCTCTATCTTGGATATATTCATTTGTAATTCATAACTCAGATGCTAATGAACTGTATAAAATGGGGCAAATCACTTAACCTCTCTTAGTTTCAATTTGTCTTGTCTGTAAAATGGAACAAATGAAAGCACTACCTCATAGGATTGTTGAGAGGATTAAATGAGATTTTCGCAAACCTTAAAGTTCTATAAAAATGTGAACTATTATTATTGTTATGATGAAGTGTAATCAAAGATTACATTTTATTCCTTTATTCCTGATGATGCCATTATCACTTCTTGAGCAGATTAAGATATTGCTTAAGTTCTTCGCACTCACTTCTATTAATAATAAGTTAATGGGGAGCATCTAAATAGCGCAGTAGATAAAACACCAGACCTGGAGTCAGAAGGACCTGAGTTCCAATCTGGTCCCACACAATTCCTCTTTGGTAAATCACTTAACTCCAATTGCTTAGCCCTTGCTGTTCTTCTGTCTTAAAATTAAAACTAAGACAGAAAGTAAGAGTTTTTAAAAAAGAAAAAAATTATGCATACAAACTCTAAAAGTTTTTTAAAAAACAATTGCTGCTTATGTTCTATAGATAAACAATTAATATATCTCACAGTTGTTTCACATTAATCAATCAATAGTAGAATTTATTTCATTCCAGCTCTAGAGTCTTCCCTTGGACTAAACCAACAGTTATTATGCAATGTTTACATAGTCATGCCCTTCATCCTGGGAATTATCATTGTTTCCAGTGCATGGAGCCTATGGAAGGACATATGCATTCATATTGGTATTCCCTTGTAATGAATGCTGAACTCATAGTTGGCCACTGCCACTATCTATCTTTATCTGTCAGCATCCAACTTAATGATTGTCAGAATGGAAGATAATGAATCATTGTCCATACATACTAGGATAGAGTTCCATATTTTTCAGAGCTTATTAGTGACACCAATTCCAAAACCAATAAGTATAATTTATGGATTGGATGGGATAGGATAGCAAAAATCTTATTTGTTAGGAGTCCATCACTAATACATAACAGGCTTTTGGCATACATGCCTTTCTTGGTATAATAAAAAATGCTCTAGGGCCAGCTAGGTGACTCAGTGGATTGAGAACCAGGTTTAGAGACAAGAGGTCCTGGGTTCCAATTGGGCCTCAGACACTTCCTAGCTATATGACATTGGGCAAATTACTTAACCCCCTTTGCCTAGGCCTTACTGTTCTTCTGCCTTGGAACAAAAACACAGTACTGATTCTAAGATGGCAGGTAAGGGGTTAAAAAAAAAAGCTATGAAACCCTCCAATTTGATATTAATGTATAACACAAAGTACTTGCTTGACTCTAAAAAGTCAAAATTGGTGAATGTGTAGGCAGTTTAACTAAGTCCTTAAGTCTTATTGACAGTTCTTATGACAATGATTTCTAAATGGTTCCAGATAATTCACATCAAATTATACATTTTTGCTCTTCTGCTTTTGGTTTTTCTTAACTAGCAATTAGTTGATCAGTTAATAAAGATTTGTTTAACACTTCGGGAAACAAAGACAAAAGAAATAAAAAAATTTCTCTCAATATGCATATATTCTAATAGGAAGACATATCACATGCAAGCATAAAAATAAATTTATTGTTGTTCTCGTTCAGTTGTGTCCAATTTGTCATGACCCCATTTTCTTGGCAAAGATACTAGAATAGCTCAACATTTCCTTCTTCAGTTCATTTTACATATGAGGAAACTGAGGCAAACAGGGTTGGATTTGAACTCAAGACTTCCTGACCCTAGGCCTGGAACTCTACCCCCTATGCCACCTAGTTACATAATAAATACAAAATAGTTAAGTAGAGGGTAGTTAGGAAAGAATTGGAGGGAAGGCACTAAAGTTCATTTAGGTTTTAGATAAGTTTCATGGAGAAGGTGAACTGAACTGAACATGAACTGAAGTTTGAAGAGATACTTTATGAGGCAGCATGAAAAAGAAATGCATTCTAGGTATAGTGGACTGAAAATAAGATAAAAAAATATAGTTCCTTGCATGCTATATATGAGGAATAGAGAGATAGATCAGTTGGCCTGGATCACAGAGTAGAGGAATCAGTAGTAATACATGAAGCTGGAAAGATATGCTCCTTGTGCAGTCATTCCCCAATTAACAAACATACCCTAAATTTCCAATTAACTGCTATAAACATTTTTGTGCATATAGGTCATTTTCTCTTTTCTTTGATCTCTTTGGATACAGATCTAGTAATGATATTGCTGGGTCAAAGGGTATGCAGAATTTAATAGCCATTTAGGCATAGTTTCAAATTGTTCTCCAGAATGATTAGAATGGTTCAATGGTGCATTAATGTATCTGTTTTCCCATATCCTCTCTATTTTTTGTCATTTTTTATTTCTGTCATTAGCCAATCTAATAGATGTGAATTAGTCCCTCTGAGTTGTTTAGATTTTTATTTTTCTAATTACTAGTGATTTAGAGAATTTTTTGTGATTATTGGTAGCTTTGTATTCTTCTGAAAACTGCCTTTTCATATCCTTTGATCATTTATCTATTGGGAATTGCTTCTTTTTTTTGTAAATTTGCCATAGTATCCCTTCTGATACTCTTTCAACCTCTTCACTAAGATGATGATTCAATAGGAATAGGAACAACCATGCCTCCAAGAAATTCAAATCTTTGATCCAAAAAGATAAAATTTCTTGCCCAGTCCCTTAGAGGCACTACTCAAATTGATTGAATTCTATTGGACAATTGAAGGGAGCCTTTTGCTTTTCCTCTGTTTTGAAATATTTGTTGTTATTGTTTACTGAGTGTGTGCAGCATTTTAAAAAAATAACTGCCCTGGAGACTTCCTAGGGCATCATGAGTTTTTGGCATGGTATATTGATCCACTTTAGCCATCTTATGTAAATCTAATACTCTAAATGCATTAAGATCATTAAAATTTCTTCTATATAACCACTAAAGACTGAAGGACTCTGCTGATGCCAATGACTAGCATGCCTTTTAGGTGGTTTCTGAGGTCATTCATTTCTAAAAGGACAATTTTCTGTACCTACTCACAACAAGATCAGTAGTCACTGAGACAGATCTGAATCTCCCCTTAGGCACACCCCACATGCAGTAAAAAACATATAGATTCCTTCTTCAGGTGATCGACATTTTGAAAGTCTCCAAAGTCAATCTACCTGAAGATGAAGTGCTCTTCCATGCTATCTGTGAGCCTTCTTATTCTTGTCTTGCCACAAACTTCCATGCAGGATACATGGATTATCAATGTATTTGGACAAAGTGGAAGGAAGGAAAAAACAATTCAGTAAAAATAAGTCATTGAAAAAGTATGAAAAATTACACCCATATTCAACCAGTTCTACAAAGGGAGAAAGTGCATTCTTATATTTGTTTTCTTTGGTGTTAAATTTGGTCATTAAAATTTTATAGCATTCAGTTTCCTTTTTTTATTGATGTTCTTTCCTTTTTCATTTTTTGAGTCATTTTGTTTATTTTTCCTGATATGTTTATTTCACTTCAAATCAGTTTGTCTAAGTCTTCTCCTATATCCCTATATTTTCCACATTCATTGTTTCTTTAAAATTTTTTTAAACTATTATCTTTTGCTTTAGAATTGGCACATGTATTAGTTCCAAGGCAGAATGGTAAGGATTAAACAGTTAGGATTAAGTGATTTACCCAGAGACATACTGGTAGAAAGTGTGAAATAAGATTTGAATCCAGAGTCCTCTTGACTTCTAGGTACTCTAGCCACCTAACTGCCCCATATTCACTGTTTTTTACAGGACAGTTACATACTTGTATTTTTTATATATAAATGTAACTTATTTATTTATTTTACTGTTATTTCTAGACCTCTGTTACTATAAACAGTGTTGCTACAAATATTTAGTGTGATTGGGACATTTTGTTCTATCTTTGACCTCTTTGAAGGAATTATGCACATTTGAATAATTTTCCTAGTATAATTCCAAATGGCTGTGAAGAGATTATTCAGGGTGAGAAGACACCTGAGGCATGATGATGAGGTCTATAGAATCAAAATCAAAGCAGGGAAAAGAGCAAATTAATTTAGGTATTAAATGTATCATTTTAATTATAGTGTTAAAGCAAAGGACATTATATTTTCAAGGAGCCTATGAGGTTAAAAGTACATTAGTTTCCCTCATTTCTCCACATCAATCCCTTGCCATTCTGGCTTCAGTTTTGTAGCATGTCCTTGATAAGATCTGAAGGGTACATCTTTTGATAACCAATGATATCTCCCTAAAAAATACTGTCATTTTCCACATTGAGGTTTTAGTTAATAGTCACTTCTTCCCCTTTGATGACCAACCTCTGTCACTCTCAACCCTTCCCCTCTATAGGCTTTTGCATTATCCTCAGTCCATACTACTTTCACTGGTTTTAAAATCATTAGACAACTCCTGTTTCAGCAAGAAACAATTTTACATTTCCAAATATCACTATCATCAGTTATCTCATTTGCCTGCCCCATTTTTCTTCATACAGGATTTACCTGGTACTTTACATCCTGCCTCCACTCCTACTCCACCCTGAAAAGGGTATGATGCAAGTGAAAATTCCATACTAATTCAGGTGTGAGAAAAATGTCCATCCTATGCTTAAGTAGTTGGAATAAGGAATAAATAAGTAGTTTCCTCATGTATTTTCAGCTTGTCTTGGTATCTATCATGGAGATCTGCCCATGTGTCTAAAGTCCAGTGCGCCATTAGCTCCAGTTTCAGGATTTGTGAAGTTTGTGACAAACTCTTGGTTTCAGGGATACCAAATAGTGTTCTATACACATTCCCTTTTCCTGCTTTTCACCAGAGTTAAAGTCTATTGCCAATTACAAGTGGCCTTTCCCTCTAAGCTCTTTTTTTGTTTGTTTGTTTGTCTTTTCAGTTTTTAGCTGTTATTTTTACAGGTACTAAAAAGCAAACTCTGGGTTGCTACACCACCATCCTATTCTGTTATAACATCTCTCTTGAATGTTTACTCTCCATGGCACCTCCCTTCCTTCAGTATATCCAGCACCTGAATCTAGGTACAGGCCTCACAGGGTTTTCTATGCAATTGATACTGGATAAGGTGGTGGTGGTGTTATTTTTTTCCATTCAGTTGATTTCAGTCATGTACAACTCTTCTGACCCCATTTGGGGTTTTCTTGGCAAAGACATGATAGTGGTTTACTATTTCATTCTCCAGCTTATTTTATAGATGAGGAAACTGAAGCAACAAGGTTATGTGACTTGCCCACAGTCATATAGCCAGTAAGTATCTGAGACCAGATTTGTAGTCAGGAAAGTCTTCTTGACTCTAGGCCCAGCACTCTATCCACTCTGCCACTTAGTTCCTTAATACTTTAATACTTTTATTAATTTGTAATTTTATTCATTTGGGTACTCTCTATAACTATAGATTTCTCAACCCATCCATGCCTTCTTGTCTTCTGAAATCTCTTCTCTGTTCCTTTCCATAAATATTCCACAGAGGACCCAGAAATATTCTAGGGTCCTTCTTCAAGATCTCTTGACTTTGAATGATGCTGGGAGAAATTTTAAGATCAATACTCTTAATTCATTTGGAATCAGATCCTTGAAAGTCATTGGATATTTTCCAAAAGGAGATTTACTTTGCCTGGACCCATCTAGAATAAGCAACATTGTTACAGTAGCACTTAGTTTTTTTGGATGCAGCCCCCATTTTCCCCACTCTAGCCCTTGTCCCTATATGGAATAGACTATGGTCATTAGAGTAGAATATGATGAAAGACATGGTGATATGAATGGTCTTCAGAAATTCATCTAGGCAGGCTCCAACTGCACATGGGTGGAACTTTTATGCCTTTAAGTGACGAGGAAGATGCATTAGGAAAACAAGAGTTAATCAGATTCTGGGACTACTTTGTCGCCTTTTAGGAAAACTAATTCACATCACAAAAGGACACGCATTGGACCTAACTCTTATTTTGGGGAAACCTTAGTAATATAGGCCTATCACAATTTTAAAAATGCAAATTAAAACAACTCTGAGGTACTATCATATACTTGTCAGATTGGCCAGTATGAACATTAAGGGAAAATGGTAAATGTTGGAGGAGATGCAGGAAAATTGGGATACTAATGCACTGATAGTGGAGTTATGATCTGATCCAACTATTCTGTAGAACAATTTGAAGCTATGTCCAAAGGGCTCTAGAACTGTGCATATCCTTTGACCTAGGTATATGACTATTCCATATGTATACAAATAGAGATTTTTTAAACAGAGGAAAGGACCTATTTGCTCAACAATATTTATTGCAGATCTTTCTGTGGTAACAAAAACTTGGAAATTTAGGGGATGTCCATAAAATGGGGAATGCTTGAACAAGTTGTGGTATATGATTGTAGTGGAATATTATTATGTTATAAAAATGGCAAGCAGAATGATATTGGAAAAACCTGGAAAGACTCATGTGAACTGTTGCAATGCTATGTGAACAGAATTAGAACTTTGTACACAGTAAGCCACATTTTGAACAACTATGAATGACTAAGTGATTTTCAACAATACAGTGATCCAAGACCATACCAGAAACTCCTGATTAAAAAATGTCATCTGCTTCTAGAGAGATAACTGGTGGAGTCTGAATGCAGACTAAAACATACTATATTTTGCTTCCTTTAATCTTTTTGTTGTTGTTTGGACTCTGTTCCACAAAATTACTAATATGCAAAAATGTTTTACATGAATGTACACATAAAATCTATATCAGATTGCCCACTGTTTCAGCAGTGGGGGAAGGTGGGGAAGAAGGAGGGAAGAAGGGAGGAAGGATGAGAATGAGGGAAAGAATTTGGAACTCAAAAGTTAAAATAAGAATATTAAAAATTCTTTTAACATGTAATTGGAGGAATAATAAAATATAAAAGATATAGTCCAGGGGCCAGCTGGGTAGCTCAGTAGATTGAGAGCAGGCCTAGAGATGGGAGGTCCTAGGTTCAAATCCGGTCTCAGCCACTTCCCATCTGTGTGACCCTGGGCAAGTCACTTGATCCCCATTGCCTACCCTTCCCACTCTTCTGCCTTGGAGCCAATACACAGTATTGACTCTAAGACGGAAGGTAAGGGTTTAGAAAAAAAAAAAGATATAGTACTATCTCAGTTGGTACTAGTAGAACTCACTAGCTATTTGCTGGTTATCCATTGTTATTTTATCTATTACATTCCAGTTTCCAAATCTCTAATTCTATCCTTTATGTTGTTCCTCTTAAGAAATTCCTAATGTAAGCTTGTAAGCAAAAGTGGGTTCAGATTTAGAACCCCAAGAAACTCAGGTCAGTTACGGGCAGTTAGAACTGGACTGTATAAGGAGGAGACCCCCAGGCAGAGGAAGCTCATTCTGGGTTATGAGATCTAGGGTGGTGGGTGGTATGAACAAGGCACTCCTTGAACCTTAGCTACTTCCTATACCAGAAGCTCCATAAGCCTTTCCCTGCTATTCAGATACAAACTGTTCTAGTCTGTCCCCATATTAACCTGCTTCCTGTTACTGTTATATTATCCAACTAGCAATATCTGAGATTAAACATCATCTCTGAACATCTCTGTCAATACCCTGCCAAAGCTTGCTTAATTATTTATTTAGTTAGGTATTTGAGCTTTAAGGTAGGGAGAGAGAGGAAGAACAGGGAAGAGGCCTTGCCTTGTTGGGGGGTGAGGCCAGCCACATACCCAACTTGATTAGATAACAGAGACCTCCTCATCCCATTTTCCTCACCTTCATCCCTTTCCCAATCTACCTGCCTGTGGTAATTAAAGAAGCTATTCTACAGTTCAAATAGCCTTTGATTTTACAGTTGGTGTACACTATAATATCATCACTCACCCTGATAGAATCCTCCATTACATGCAAGAGAGACAGTTAGAAGGGACTTTCAGTGTGTTGTTTTTCACACAAATCCTTGTAGTTGGAGAACTTCTCCTCTCAACCAATTCATCAAGTTGAGAGAGAATTAGATCAAATTCTCTCAGGGAAGCCTCTGACCTACCTTTCCCCAGTAAGGTTAGCTTGATCAGCTTCCTGTGGAGAGTTAACTGTGACTGGCCTAAGAAGTACCCATCCCCCTACAGGGGGCTTGAGTGACTGCAGTTTCACCTGCTGCCTGCTTGGTCTTACAAATTAATCATATATTTTTGCCCTTCATGGATTTTTTTGCCATTTCCATGAATTCCAACTTTATTTTGTCATTATCCCTGCAGTCTTATAAATAAAAAAATTTTATTGATGATAAAAATGTGAGCCTTCATTTTAGGAAGAAGCTTAGACTCATCAAAAAGACCACAAATTTTATCACATGCAATCCAGCCCACTTCCTGTTACTAAGTTCAGCATCTAGTTTATTCTTCATTCAAAGTGTTGGTCCAAAATATATGTACTGTATGGTTTTCCATAATCTGACAATAGGAATTCTTCCTCCATAGTTGTGCATGCATGCATGCACATGCATGCATATGTGTATGTATAGTTTAATCTTTTTTGAATGAATACATATTATATTTTGGAGACTTCAATAATACAAAGATTTATAAAATAAGCATAATGTCATTCACAAGCATTATCATCTAAAATATCTAAACATCTATGTGAAATTCCTATGTCTTTTGTATTCTACAATAATCATCCTCTATTGCTGTGACATTCTTTTGTGAACTTATTTCTCTCTATTTTATGTAATGAGTGATATTAATCATTGGATTTGCAGAAATTTATCTGTTGCATGTGTAACAATAAGGGCAGTTGATATGTGACAGTACATTGTCCTCAATATGATCTTCAATCTCTCTGTCCCTTAGTTATTACCCAGGCAATCACCCCTGCACTGGCTACCTTCTCTTCTTTTCCTCATCTTCACTACTTGGTGAATCAGTTCGACTCTGCACTGTTCTCTTCTCTTGAGACCACTGACCTTTAATCTATTGCTGATCTTAACTTACCAATTAATTCAACTGGATTACTCCTACTATCCATTGATTCATATATATATGTGATACTGAAAAAAATCTAAAGAAAATCATAAAAATATGTTCATTAGGTCTACAAATTTATCTTAGATAATCTCAGTTGAACCCTTATTGAAGCAGAGCCATCATTTTATAACTTCCTAATTGACTCACTATAGCATCTTTTCTAAATTTTTTTTCTTCTCCAGACTTTTCCTGCTTCTCTTCCTCAATCCTTTCGGCTGAGAATTTTAAAATATTTCACAAAAAAGTAGTGTCTAAATAGTAGGCTTTTGTCTGATTGTCTGAGACTTGCTCTCAGCATGAAGTAAAACTGGGGAAATCTCTTCTTTTGGGTTAGCCTCCTCTCTTTAAACCTACAACTATGAATGTATAGTCCTAGACCCAAATCTCTACTAATGGTCAGGTAACTTATTTTCATATCAAAAAATATAAAAATGTATAAAAATAAGATATCTTTAGGGGGAGATGGTAGCTATATATATTGACATGAATGCAGTGGGAAGATACCATCTGGGATCTGGCCTGTCTTTTTGGAGAGTACCAAGAAGTCCATGATAGCACCACTAAGCCTGCATAATAGGGGGAAAGTGCAGGAAAGGTCTACACTCACAGAGACACATGAATTTTCTTCAAGTCTTGAAGAAAGGAATTAGACTAGAATTATAACCATTCGCTATCACTTAAATATTTATAATATAATGATGCTAGTCTGGATTCAAAATAAAAGCCACTTCCTTGATCCTTCTGAAAAGAAAGATTAAACTCTTTAGTACAGTTTCTTCCACAAAACATTGCTTACATAACAGAAAGTTGTAAATAGCTAGTTAAGACTCTATCAAAGAAAACAGATAATTAAATTCAGGTAAGTTATACAAATTAAAACAGAGCAAAGAAAAGCACAATAGTAATAGTTGAGGATATGAAACATTTTAGCTCAACCATGGGGAAAAGAATGACATCATTGTGTATTTAGGATTTGCTCCTCTTTTCCCATGTTCCTTCTCATGTTACATGCTAATGTAGGGAGAATCTCTCTCTCTCTCTCTCTCTCTCTCTCTCTCTCTCTCTCTCTCTCTCTCTCTCTCTCTCTCTTCCCTCTCTCACATTCCCTGATCGTGGCTGCAGAAGCTAGCTTTGAGCCAGGCAGGGAAACTTACTCTAATGGTCTTATTTTGTTAGATAATTAGGTTTTTATACTTCTATTTCCTTTTTATTCCTTCAACTTCAAGTGATTATTAATAAACTTTATAAAATTAATACTTGGATAGTGATTTAAATCTTACATTTTTTGGTGACATCAAATCTGGAATTTAGGACCCTTACTTCTCTCTTAGTAAATAGATTAAAACTATGTTTCTCTTGCCATGGCTTTTTCACCTTTCCTCTCTGGGGAACAATGGGAGCTGGATAGTGACTTCTCTGCCTATCCACTTTGCTTCCTACTGCATCCCACCTGCTCCCCATCTGCCTACTCTAGTGTTCCTACCTGCTGCCCCTGAGTGTTCTTGTGGCAGAAAGTGAGAAGCTAAGTAGCTGGGCCTGATCCCCCCCCCACCCCCGTCACTGCCCCTCCCCCTGACCCTATCCCGTTTCTTCAGGCCCTGCCTCACCATCTCCAGATCAACCCCTTGCTCTTAGCTCACCAACTCCTCCCCTTCCTCTCATCTGCTCCATAGCAATCCAAACATCTAACCAAATGGTAAAAATCTCAAATATTCAGTTAAAGGCCTATTCCCCTTAAAATAAGTATCCACCTTCAATAAAACTGGAGATGTGGTGTCCTGAAGACACTATACACCCTTCACCCTCCTAGATATTGAGGGATTCAAGCAAAATACCTCTTCCTTTGGAGATGAGCCTATTGCAGTTTTTTAAAAGCTTGAAAACATTTGTCATTCATATGATTCTTCATGGCAGGATATGGAAAATTTGCTCTGAGCTTTTTTGACAGAAAGAGAGAAAAATAAAATCATCTCTCTTGCTAATTAGGCCCAAGGAAGGAGAGCAATTCCTTGGTCCCCCAGCAGGACCCTAAATGGAATTTGAATAAAAAGGAAGATTACTTAAAACTATGCCAGGCTAGAGAGGCATTACTTACTGAAAGTGTGGAATTTTGATAAATCAAGGATCTCTAAACACTCATCTTAGAAGGAGACTGGAAGCCTACCCCATGGAACCCTGAGAGAATTCTATTTGGGAGGGGCCAGCAGCAAGAGGAATTTGGAGGAGTCTTCTCAACTGTCACTTCACTCCTGACTGGACTGGGACCCTGGGAGGGTTGGTTCTTTGGTTGGGAGGTTTTGATTTTGGGTAGATGCTGAGTGACTTGGGCTCCTCTGTACTTTTATTAGTGACTTTTGGGAGATCACAAATACCAGCAAAGAAGACATTGAACAGCAATTCTCCAATTTGGCTGGAGAGTCTGGGGGGAGTGGGCTTGAATGGGGAAGGGGTGTATCTTCCCTCATCCTGATTGAATCAATTGATCCTGTTACTTCTCTTTTATATTAGTTTAGAGATGTTTGATAGGAAATTGTAGGGGGAAAAGAGAATTAGCTACTGGGACCAAGTCACAGAAGAAGCCCAGAGATGCTCTCTTGGGGAGAAGACATAGTTGTTAGTGAAGTTCATTCTTTCCCTCTATCCCTGATTCCCCTATACCTTTTCCCCCTGTACCCTGAATTTAATTTATCCTTTAATAAACTCCTGATAGTTTGATACTTAAAGTCTGGAACAGAACATTGAAGGGGGGAGGTGACTGATCTGGTGGCTGAGGGGAAGACTAATTCCAAAGACCATCTTGAGGGGTAAAGCTACTGGAACTTAGGAGTGGGGGAGGCTTGTCTCAACAGGGCTGGCTCTGAGGGTGGGATCCAACCCATTATGGTCACAACTGAACCCCAAAACCTTCCATCAATATCCCCACTATAGCTTTGCCAGTTTGAGAACCTCTTTGAGTTTATTCCCTCATAGGTCTTCCCCAGGGGTCGGGGTGAGGTGTTAGCTATACTGGCCCATTGAAAGCTAACAAGCAGAGAGTCTAGATACACACTGCCTTACCATCAATACTCACCCTCATGCATTACAGAAATGAATGCTTGCTCTGATAGGCCTCATACATGGGCAAAGTTTGAAAATCTTAAGCAAAAACAAGAGGAAAATCCCTCTCAGTTTATGGATAGACTTCTTGAGCCAGGAGGTAGATATAGACCTGGATCTGTCCAGAGAAAGGGATGTTAGACAATTATGCAGACAATTCATTAAAAATTGTTGTTAAGACAAAAACTGCTGGGAAATTTGGAAAACAATATGGGAGAGATTAGATTTAGATCAATATCTCACACCCTACACCAACATAAATTCAGAATGGGTGAACGACTTGAATATAAAGAGGGAAACTATAAACAAGTTAAGTGAACACAGAATAGTATACTTGTCAGATCTCTGGGAAAGGAAAGACTTTAAAACCAAGCAAGAGTTAGAGAAAATCACAAAATGTAAATTAAATGGTTTTGATTATATTAAACTAAAAAGTTTTTGTACAAACAAAAACAATGTAGTCAAAATCAGAAGGGAAACAACAAAGTGGGAAAAAATCTTTATAACGAAAAACTCTGACAGGGGTCTAATTACTCAAATATACAAGGAGTTAAAGCAATTGTATAAAAAATCAAGCCATTCCCCAATTGATAAATGGGCAAGAGACATGAATAGGCAATTTTCAGGTAAAAAAATCAAAAGTATCAATAAGCACATGAGAAAGTGTTCCAAATCTCTA